>NC_064875.1:1295000-1325000 GCF_943734745.1 Anopheles darlingi | reverse complement strand
GAACCCAGAAGGGCATACACGGTGTCGGTGACCGTCGGACGCTTTCAGTGAAGGTTAAATTAGTCTAGAGGACGACTGCTGCCGTACCCACAAGAGCGACACACAGCACGCCCACGACCAACGTTAGGGCAAGCAATGGCAATGGCATGAAGGTTGGACCAGATTACTGTCCGCCGTTACCTTCCCGTGTTTCTGCTTGACCAGAAGCATAAAAAGCGAAACAAAACGACCTTCGGGGTTGCAGGTGTCCGATCTAGAAGAATGTGGTAAGAACGGGAGAACGTTGTCATTGACCAGTTCTTTGAACATGTCCTTTCAGTTGCTCCGTAAGCTATGTGTACTAGAAGATTATTGATGAAAATTACACCAAATGCTCAAGAGGCGTCACAACACAATAATAAACTCAATGATGTCTAGAAACATTCGTCCGAACGTGCTTCCCTAGATTTCGAGAAAATTTTAATCAAAAAGGGGACTACGACCGCTTCAATGATCCATCGATGAAATTTCGGGAAAAAAAGGTTATTGAAACGAACCCTTATCAATGTTTACTGAAATTCGCTGGATTGTGCATTTTAAGGATTCTCGTTGCCTATTAATATCACCGTAATAAGACGTAACGTAAAGCGCCAAAGAGTTGACTAGCTGGTAACCCTAGAACACCACCCAAAAGAAGGTTTCTCCTCTCATTTGTTGAAGAATCAATTAGCAGATTAAAACAAATGCCAGACCTTTCTCCGGCTATCGTAACACGGTGCTTTGACGTCAAACCATCAAATATCAGATAAGAAGTTCTCCACCCTAACTTTGACGCAATAAAATATGATGGAAATTCCCAGATATTATCGCACCAAACAGGAAGATCTGCACGAAAAACGATGCAAAGTCCAACGAACTTAACGGCCACTGCAGACTGCCGTAGTGTAATCGATGAGAAGTTTGCCGGTGTCTGAGACAGACACACACCCTTTCGACGTGTCCCTTTCATCATCCTCGCTGTCGGACACCTCGTGTTGAATCCCTCAACTCGTTCACACAAGGAAACTTTTCCTCCTTTTTCCGTCCGCGACGGAAAAGCACGTACCAGGTGTGGTAAGAGGGACGTTGCTGGATAGACAAATTACATATCCTGTCGCAAGGAGTCACCGAGACGCGAAGGTCACACACCGGCTCACCATCATCATCAACATCATCATCATCATCATCGCAGGCGACAGGGCAACAACGACACTTATGTGCGTGTCTGTGGCCAAGTTATTTACATCGATCGATCCCTTGGACACCACACATTCGTCACATGGTAGCTGCTTGCAATGTCGTTATTAATCGAATCAGAACACCGGCAACGGCCACGCGGTCATAAATGCGCGACAACCATTTTCCGACCTCACCCGAAAAAGGTTCATTGACGTTGATCTTGCCGAACACGCTTATTAGGTATCGATGCGATGCTTTGGTCCGTTCGTCCGCCCGGGCGGTCTTGTCGCAAACGCCCGTAACACGCGGATGTATGCACAATTGGGCCACCTCTCTCTCTCTGAGGGTGCGGTAATGTCATGGTATGTACGCAAGCTCTTGATACATTCTCTGCCCACACACGATGATGCTTACCAGTGGCGAGTGGCGACAACGACACCGCAAAATGTGCTCGTACCGCGGGGTCAATGTACTGATTTGGCGTTGCGGTGGAGCTCTGTTTGTCCGCCGAGTTCCGCGAACGTTACTGGCCGCCACACTAACGCGGCGAGTGCAACAATGACAGCGTTTTGAGGCTCAAGAAACATATGGAGTGTGCCCTTGAAGGTGTAACGCAGATGATAAGAAGCCCGGTTACTGGTAATTACAAATGGCGACTAACGATAACGACTATGGCGACGCATGATAAGCATCTCGGCGATTTGATTGATGCAATCGGCCAACTATGGTTTGCCACAATATTATGCCGTACACTCTTTAGTCCATACTGGCGAAAACAGATCAGATAATCTGACTGAACGACTACTGACTAAGCTAAATCAGCATAAGCTTCCCGATCTCTGCACAGCTCCGACCGACCTCGGGCCATTTAGCACAATATAATAAAATGAAAATCCATTTAATCCACATGCAGCAGCACAATTGCAACGAGCCGTAACGACGACTAACCAACCCCCACATCTGTAGGGGAGACAGTATAGTGCCATTAAGTGGCGGACCAGCAGCGACCAGGAGGGAGGATGCTTTGAATTGCTCGTGTTGCGGCGAGTAGCGCACGCAGATGAGAGATCGTTCGTGCTCATCACATTTGGCTTCTCAGTAGCGGTTCAACGAACTCTAGACAGGAATGAGTTGTTGTAGAAGGGGTGCGGGAGGGTGTGAGCGAACACGAGAGGCGATCTCCTGAGATCGCCGATCGGTCGCCATATTTCGCGGCGCACGTCACCTACCACCGCGCGTGAACCAACTGATCAGATCATTAAATGCACCACAGCTGCACACGCTGGCCAGTATCGCTCGAACGTTGATTGCACATCGCGTAGGAGGATCGCATTCAATGAACTGATGCACTTCATTGCCTTAACCCTCCTATCGGACACTCCTCGGCCAGTGTTTCGTACCATAAATATATGGATCTAACGCATTTGCGATCGCCATTTTTGCAGGCAGATTTTGGATAGACCGTGCCATGAAAGAGTAGCATCGAGCAAACGGAAATACAAACACCAATTCTACTTGTTAGGTTGCGATTACAATTGCATTCCGAACGGTTCTTCGGTTCATTCGGTGATCATCGCTCTTACCTTTGGCTGGATGTTCTTTAGCGGGTAATAAAATTACTTCGCACTCCTTCTCTGGCCAATTGAAGCCGGCCAAAGCGGTGTGACGACAGCAGCGGCGACGTGCACTACACTTCGCGCGTGTTTGTTTCGATTTTTATTTGCTTCTTCCTGCTGCCGCCTCTTGCCGTTCCGAGAGGGGGAGAGCTCATTGCACCGCCATAAATATGACATGATTCGCAGGGTGGTAACTTGCATGTTTTGCATCGCTGAGCTAGCGACACTTCCGCGCACCGGAGTGACAGAGGTAGGAGAGGTAGAAGCGCGCGATTTCAGAATGGTGAGGAAGAATATTCTAGAGATGGCACGACGGTATCGACATTGATGCCAAAAGTACTGGAACAGTGTAATGTATGTCGATGGTTTTCAATCGTGGAAGGATCTACTGTGACAGGCCAAGACCGATCGTCCGTTGTAGCATCTGATAACTAACAAAAAAAAACTTTCCGATAAAAACTTGGCCCCCCTAAGCTCTTTGAGCGCGAAACACTAACTATATTTTTATTCGCAAACTTCAATGGTTACTATAAAGTATCCAAGAATATCACAACCCTGTCCATGGATTACTTTAATCCCAACACGCTGAATGTCTTCATTCTCTCACTCTCTTCTCGGTTAGTTGGTCTTAAATGTTTAATTTATTTTCACTTGGCATGATTATTATCATAAACGTTCCACAAAACGAACCGTTTTCATGCCCCCGGCGATATCAAGAGTTCATTTCCACCACTAATGGGAAGCAAAATATTCACAATTTGAAGCGATTGCTCGCTGAGCCACGCTGTACGCTCACTAGCTCGCTTGTTCGTTCGTTCACCGACGACACAACATTCGTGTCACCGAACGGTTATCCATCCTTTATTTGCTTAATTTGAGCTTAAGCGCCGCTACCGCTGTCGAAGGACGGAAGGTCAATGCAATAACAGGAGGCAAGGCTGCGTGCACGCTGAATCGGCTGAATGTAGAATGCATTTGCCCCACGAGTGCATGCGGCGCCCGCCCTCGTGCCGATCACAGCGTTGCTCCGCGTTGTGGCAGATACCGTATGGGCAGCTCGAATCAATTGCTACACTTTATGAGCACTCCTTTCGGCTACAGTAATTTTCCCCCCCATTCCAATCAACGGCCACCACTCATTTCCAAAATGCTGATAACCTTCAACTCGCAAACATTCAACTTCAAAGGACACGCCAGAGGACACAATAACGGTCAGAGTCCTTTTCGCAGTTGTTGGCCGGTAATGGAGCGAAAGGACAATGCGCTGCGAGCAGCTTCGTTACTTCGTTTGCATCCCACACCACCCACAGGCATGCACTAACGCAGAGTTCGGAACATACCTTCGCCGAAACCAACGACGATATGCTTTCAGTAGCAGCACGGATGCGTGATTGGCTCCTATTGATAGCTTTTGTTAAATAGCTAAACTCGTTCGCGATGCAAACGAGACATAAGGGATACTTTTTGGAAGATTAGCCTCGGATTGCTAAAAGAGAGCAACGGACCATCCCCTTTTGGAGACAAGCTGAGAAAAGAAAATCCACGAATGGATCCTCTGCGAAAGAGCTATAATCCTTTTCACTCAATTCGAAGAATAACATGTCAACTGGCCGCAAGCGATGACGCACGAAGCATGGTTTGTTTGGGCCAATAGATAACATTTCTTCTGCATTATAAAATGTCATACCTTCTTGCGCCTCGGGGGCAGTCCGTGTCTGCGAATGTTTAGATTGTCTCCGAGGTCGATGTAACGTCCTTGTGTCAAGATAAGCAAAGATTCATGTTGCTGTCTGCAATCGATTGCGATGCTATCCCTCGGTCTGCACGCCTGCAGACGATAAGATTGCAGACCGAAACACCAAACGGTCACGATGGCATACACATTCCAGAGTAGCTCATGTTAATTAGGGGTCTCGTTGATCAGACAAGATCTGCACGGGCACACCATTCTTGCAAACACGGACGGCGGCTCCGAATGAACGGTTGCCCACTTCCGAAAAGGGAAATCGCTAAATGCAGCGCAACCAGTACACGCGGCACGCAGACACAGGAAACGATCGCTTTAAAAATGCAAAACCGTTGTCGTTGTCGATCGATCATTGCCCTAGCCACGGCGATCGCGACATATTTTGCACATTTAGCGCCACCACTACCGCGACTCTACGTGTCAATTTTTATTGATTAGTGTGCAGTCGTTAAAATGCGCTGGCCAGAGTGCAGCCCGTGGCACTAGAGCCAATTTGTGTAGAACGTCAAGAAGCGTTTGGTGATGGCAGTTCGAAGATGCATCACAGTGCGGCGGTGCATTGTATGAGCTCGTGGAGGTGGACAGATTAATGTGATAATGAACAGTGCAAGCACCACACCCGGATGGGTGACACCTTCACGCTCTGTTTCCATTCCGGTGCAGCAAATGTAAGAGTAATAGTGTGAGTTGGCACTCTTAATTACTCAGCAGAATCACCAGGGAGAGCATCTCTGGTGGAGCCTTTTATAAACTTTTACGATCTCGCCGCCAATTAAGGGAAACTTGCCGAGCTGCCAAAGCTGACTCCTGCATATTCCTGAAGGAAGAGCATCGAACTCAAGCGAAACGTGATGAAGCAGCACCCGAACCTAACAACTGCAACCGCTGATGATGATAACGATTACACGCTGGCAGCTACCGATCGAACAGCTCCTTCACATGGGAGGGACGAGTACTCGCTCACTTTATGAATCCTCACTTTGCTGGCCAATCCCTGCCAAAAAGGTCAGGCAACGAAAGTCAAACGGTAATACAGGAACGAACCTCGAACTCGCTGGAGCAAAGTACGTTACTCCTGCCCAAGGATAATGCAAGGATACGTGGCTCCGGGGTTAGTAACCAGCACCTCGGTAGTACGGTCGGTGGCCTTTTGGGCTACAGCACCAGCATGCATCAGTCGAACAACGACCGGCGCCAAACAGTGAGCACCGAATGCACCGAACGACGAGGACGACCAGCAAGGAGTGTCCCTGGAGGTGATGGTGAATGAAATCATAAAACACCTTCTCACCATCGTCCTTTTCGTCCTTCAGTCCCCGGGCAGTATTATCGTTCTCGATGATTGCACTGCTACCTTTTCACATTGGTTTGGCTTGGCAAGCCAACCGTTGAGCATATTCCTTCTCTTTTATGCTGCCGTTGGTACGGGCGATTGAGGTTCCGGGGCGTCACGGCAAGGGTTCGCGAACATTTCGGGAAATGTTGTTGGGAAAGTCGGAAAAATCGAATGAAAAAAAAAAACGACAAGAGTGCAATCAGCATTGCCAAAGTTTCGTACGTTTCAAACATCACGTACAGGAGTACGAATCAGTTCGTGATTCGCGTTGAAAATGGATCGATCGCGAGCGCTACTGAGTATATACTGCTCGCAGGAATCCTATTAACAAGTATATCAAATCTCACGGCTCACAGAAGGTAGGATGAGCACTGAGACAACAGTGTGCCTCCCAAGGCTAAGCACTACATGGCACGATGCATCCAAAAGGTCAATCGAACCGAATTCAATCAAAATCTATGCGCTGCAACCGCAGACGGATCTAACAGGAGACCGAGCCCATCAGCACTTTCGTAGCATATGCTGCCGTAGCACTCGCTACGCCGATGGGAGCTGGCTGGCTAATGCTCTGGGACCGCGGCCGGCCGGGGCTAAGAGGCGCTCTATGGTAATGCCACTCTTGCCGGTCGGTCTCGCGCGCGCACTCGTTACCTTGGCATGATTTTCGGCTTTGCCCTTTTCTTTCTTTTGCAAAATGTCGTTCTCTCCCTCTTTTGCGCTCTCACTCTCTCGCTCTCTCTGTCCGTTCGGTTCTGTACGCCAAGGTTGCAGACGGATGTGCTTGACGGTTGTGGTGGCGCAACGGGGTGGCCGCGCGATGCAACACGTGGGCTCGCGTGGACGGGTGCCCCTTGCCCGCACTCCGTTCATGTTAGTTCAGGGCCAGTGTGGTTTGAATTTGCAAAAATTGCTGGGCCGGCAACGCCACGGCGATGTCAAACGATGGTCAGAGAGTTCGAGTTCGCAAGACTCATGTCGTGTTCCGTCAACGTTGCCTAGTTGAACTAATATTTTTTTTTTCTAAATAAGAAACACTCCATATCTTCTAATTAATTAGGAAAAAAGCTGTTTGCTCGCATTCACATTTCATTATGTTCGACAATGTGCTATGGGAAAGACACCATGCGCTGTCATAATTCGACGCCTTCGCCTGAAAATCATTAACAGAAAGGGGAAAACAAAGAACCGTCGGACCGGTACAGTAAAGCCGAGTCTACTCTTCTCTGACAAACTCCGTTACATCGTTGGCATCCATCTCAAGAACCCACCACCGGTCTCCGTTCCCGCCTCGGGCCTCACTCACCATCTGGCGGCGCATGTGCAAATCATGGCTCTCGGGCATCGCGTCATCTCTCCCCCTTCTAACCAACGGAGATGAATCTGAAATCAATGCGTGGACACGCGCATCTTCCCCCAAAACCGTTGCGTACACCAGGAAAGGACGCCGTTCGTGGCGTTGTTTGCACACTCCTGACCAACTAATACTACCGCAGCACCAGATGCAATCTCTAGTGCATCGCTCCCTCTCTCGCTCATGTAATATAACGGATTGCCGGAAATTTATTACGGCTCGGAGTAACTGGCTTTGGTTTTGCCAGTGCAATTCACAACCAGCGGCGCCATCCTTCGGTAGATGGCGATGAAATAATGCTTTCATCAGCACCGAACAGGAAAACCTATTCTTAGACGCCGTCCGCTGGTCGTGTAGTTTTATTGCAAGATTCCTTGGCATCGATTGCCGACCGGAGAAGAACCGAGTCAGGTGCATACGCTATTGCAACGCAAACCACATTTTAGGTTCGCGCGCGCATTCGCCACGATATGAACCCGTTTCATATGCAGTCTTGTGCATCAAAGCAGTCGGTTTTCAAATCGGGCTCTTCCTGGCCTACTGCAATCTCAATCTAATCAAGTTCAACGATCAATTCATGTTAAAACTGATATCTGGATAACTGGTACTTACATTTTTAGGGCCCGTTTCCGTGCGGTCGCCGTAAAACGCTGCTTGTAGCTCCTGTATTTCACTTTTATTCTTGGTTTACTCTCCGCTGCCAGGGAGTCACTGCTGTCGGAGTTAGCACGAAATCTAACCAACTTGCTTTCAGGAGACACGGCTACAGCATCTACACCATCGTCCTCCTCTTCAGGTTCATCTTCATCTGGCTCTTCATCGTCGTCTTCATCATCATCTGTTAATACTTGCACCACATCATCATCGTCCTCCTCTTCTTCAGCTTCATCTTCGTCTTCGTCATGCTCCTGCTCCTCGTCCTCCTCACGATCACTTCCGCGGGAAAGTTTACGTTTTTCTCCGCGCCTCGTCGGCGTCTTCTCGGTGCTGACGATTTCATCCTCATCGGTGTACTCGTCGGTGCTAAGCTCTTGCTTCTCCGACTCATTGTCCATCGATTCGTGCGATCCGATGCGATCGGTAGTCTCGACGTAGATGTCTTCATCCTCATCCTCGTCCATCTCTAGATAATCATCGTCGTCCTCACGCTGGGGATGCTCATTATCGTCATCCTCGTCGATAGAAAATATTTCTTCCTCAGGACTTTGCACACCGGTGGCATCTTTTAGGTCTGTGTAGGACTTTTCCGGTGAGCTTTCAATCTCGACCGTCTCCTCCAGCTCGGCACAATCTTCCTGTTGCTGGGCGGCAACATTTAGCTACAAATAAAAATAGAAAAATTAAATGTTTAGTCTCGAGAATGGGGACGACACGGGGTCGATGTGTTGGTGCAAACACGACACAGGTGTTTGTGGCATACCTTTTCAGGCGTAACTCTTCCGGAAGGTACCGCCGGCGGTAGTTCCTCCGCTTCAGTCTCCTTGCCACTGCTCTGCACCGTGTCTGGTTCGTCCGTTGATTGTTTTCCGTCCGGATGATCGCTGGTGGAAACGATTGCTTCGTCGGCAGGTTCCGGAAGTTCACCTCCTTCCTCTTGCTGCGTTGGTGCTGCTGGTGCTGCTGCTGAGGTTGCGGCGGCTGGTTCCATATCTGTGCAGTCTGCCGGACGTGGTGTGTCGCTCGCCGGTGGATCGGCCGTATGTTTGTGCTACTGTCGATGATGCTGGTGATAGTGTCGCGCTTTATGAATTGATAAAAACGCACCGTCGTGGTCGTGGTGATGCGTTAGCGGGTTTTTTACATTCGTATGACCTTCTTCGCTTCCACCGAGACCGAGGCACAAGCGAACAAACGCGCCTTATCAATCTTTCGCCTTCAACTCGCTACTACTGCGTGACGCGTCCCCCTGTATCGCACCAAACGCACCTCACTTCGCGCATGTGATTTCAACGACGGCCACCGCGAAACCAACCGAGAACGTGGCGTGGTGCAACAGCGATTTCCCTGACTCTGGAGCAAATTTTGCACGCACAGCAAAATTTCGCACCGATTATTGCCACGGCCCCGGACCTCTGGTGAACGTGTAAAATCAAAGCAATCGCAAAAAAGGAACCAAGAACCTAAACTTCCATAGCGGTCGCACTATCAACCCTCCACCCCCGATGCTCGCAAAAAAAATTGTTGTTTGCGAATCCGCACACACACACGCGCCTTGTTGGACACAAAAGCAGGCGATTAATTCGTGCCGGCACGCCTTGAACTGCACTTAAAACAAGCGCAAGCGAGGAGGCTGTTTTGAAGGAAAACTACGCGGAAAATTAATGAAAATGGAACCGCGGAAAAAGGAGATAAATTTTCTTTGCCGGAGTTTTCTACTTTTTTTCCTTTTTGTTTTCAAGTCAACAACTGTCACTTGCGTTTAGCAACGGACGAGTCGAAATCGGCTTCGGATGTGGGGCGCTCGTCTGGTGTGGGTCATTTAATTCACAATTTCAATATACTGCGGGAGATTTATTCATGATTTGAACAAATAACGAGCAATTGAAAACACAATCGAGAGTTCTTGCACAAGATAAAAAGGTTGATCTCGAAGCCGGTTTGAAGAAGGCTTGACAGTTTCAAACACAAGCGCGCGTCGCAACGATCAGCTTTTCCGGATCTTTTGGAGGATTTTACAAAAACGAATCTCTAAAATGCCGCTGGTCGAAGTGGAATTCGACTCTGGTGTTGTTACTAAAGCGTGTGCGGCGCAGCTGGTGAGAAGCATAATCGAATTTCTGCTATACGATCGAGGACAGATCCCGCTGCCGTATGCCTCGTTCCGGGAGCTGGTCAAATCGCTAACCTTGCCGGTTGAAGATGATTTACCCGTTCGGGGAGCAGATATTAAGTTGAGAAAAGAAAGAGAGCTAGCCAAACAGACCGTTAGCACCGTGGACAACTTATTTGAGGTAGGCCCAAGGCACGCAGTAGAATTAAAGGTTAATAACGCACCCGTCTCGCTTACAGACCATCACGAAATACGTTGAGCACAGTCCGGATATACGGGAGGTGCTGATTCTATTGGGAAGCACCATCTACACAGCAAAGGAAGCATTCCACGTCCGAATGCCAGACATCGATGTGAACCATCATGGTATTAATCATGTTCGCGACCTGAAGAAGGACCTTATGAAGCTGAACAGAGCTCTGATAACTTCCGATGAGTTCAACTCCATTCGTCCTGTGCAGTTGCCCACGAACGTGCATGTTTTGATCAAAGCCCTCAACATCCCGCCCAACGTTGATGAGGACGTTTTTACTCCATTGGACGATTATGAAGTACCTCAGAAATGTCCAATTTTTCATGTACAACTAAACTCGTCAGCAAATGCGGCGCCGTTGAATTGCTGTAACCGGTTGGAAGTGTTCCAAGATAACTCGTTCTCCGAAATGGTCTCTGCTCTTTCAGATCTAGAAACAACGACGAAAACCGCAGAAACACCAGAGTGCTGGTTGCAGTTAAACATTATTCCACGAGGATTCAATCGGTGCTCCGCGCTAATATAACAGCTTAATCGAATAAAACATCGTGAACTTGGAAAATGTAGTGCCCGTATAATTTCCACAAAAATCGCGAGGTCACAGTCGCGCTACGTCTAGACAGGCGGTCAGGTCGTTGAGTGTCCGCTGCTGCGTGGGCAATTTCAAACGTCAAAAAGGTTCTCACGGAGCGCCATTTTTCGCTTGTTTCATAAACGTGTTGGTTCGAAAAACTGTAAAAACCACGAAAATTCGGCATCGAAATCGAGCGCAACTATTACCGACTGGTGCTGCTAAGTACAAGCTACGCGCAGGTAATGGAGTGCAGTGAGAATGCTTGCGGTTTGGTGGCGTAATTCGCGAATGAAAATTCGCACACGCACGCTCGGTGGTTTTCGTTGTTCTCGAGTCGTGGTTCTCGGCTTCCAAGCCCCTTCTTGCTACATAATCGGCCCTTCCTTGTGCTGCAGCTTACCTCGAGGCGCGGCTCCGAGGACGCCCTACGCGCCGCTTGGCCGCTCGTCTCCTGCTTCGTCCGTCCTGCAGTGAAATTGCGTTTTTTTAACTGCTGCTAATCGCTCGGGGCTTTTTACGTCTCGGTTCCGTACGGTGAAGTGCGCGTTTTTTCTCGGGTGACAGTTTCAGCATCTTTCTCTGTGGAAGGACGAAGGTTTTGGTGTGAAAAAGCGAGCACGCCTCTTGACTCGGGGGTTCCACGGACGGCAGAGGTGTCATCGCGCGCGCGCTTTTTCCCCCTCCACTGTTTACTTTGTATGACCTGATCAAACATACGCCGTTCCTGCTACGCATAAAGCATAAGAATCCCGAAGCTGGTCAGTGAAAGACACGCGCAAGCACCGCATCCCCGACGAGATAGTTTGCTCTTCGCTTTCAGGGCAGAATTATGCGTCAAATTCTAGACTACACTCACGCGTGTTTATCTGTGGGCTTGGCGTGGTGGTGTGCGTGCGTGGGTCTGCATTTTGTATGCTTCCGGCATTCGTTTCTTCTTCAGGGTCATCACAACTTCGCACGGGCGACGGTCCTGCGCTTGGATTCGGAGTTTTTATGCGGCACTAAACGTGCCGGTGAAGAAGCCAAGCAAATAGAAAACCGGTACGCGTGCGGTAGAGAACAATCTGAGTAAAACACGTTTCAATTTCATCATTAGCAGAGTGCGCGATGGGCGACGACCGTGACGTTTCACAGTTATTATACGACGAACAGCGAACACATGACCGTGTGTCCGTGTCGAACGGCTCGAAATTTCCTCCTCCGGAAACTGCTCTGGCGAGCGTTCGAGATGCCGCGAAGGGTGGATCGCCAAACGATGATAACTTTTGTCCCACGCATTTGTTTACCGACACGATAATCAATTTGGAACGCCGTCAGATCGGCATGATTTAGCCAGCAGCATTCTGCGTTTTATTAGTATAACAACACTATGTTCTTATGGCACTATTCTTATTCAAGACTTGTGTTTTGCTCTTTTCAGCTGAAAAATAATGGACGATGGTTTAGCAACTACAACCATTGATGCTGTTCGTAGCCCCGAAAAACCAGATTCTCAAAGCATCCAAATCAAAGAAGCCAACAGTAACTCGATTTCACACCAGCCGTCACTTCCGCCAACAGATGCGTCACCGTCATCTGCCGATGATAAACCGCAAAGCAACACATGTGCAGAATCGAATCAGCACCATGGAGGTGAATATGAACTTGACTCGTTATCTACCCACTCCGACCTTAACGGGGATGCAAAGGAGCTGGTGGATGATGCGGATATGCTCAAAACTAAAGTCACACCTCAAGATCGGTTATTCCCAGATACGCTTCCAAGTGAAGGGCCCGGACAAACGTGCTCGAAAGAAGATACGGAAGAAGAGCACCTTGTAAAGGGAAATGATGCTGTGAATGCAATGGAAACAAGTGATTCTTTGCCAGATGAACCCGTCGATAAAGTGCCGGTGGATACAAAGTGCAAAGGAAGTGATCAATTGAACGGAGAAGATCCAGTTTTGTCCCCTGAAAATATCGCCGCAAGTGGTACTACAAGTGATGTTGCGATAGGAAATGTCTCCAGTTGTGATGAACAAACAGTCAACAATGACGAAGTACGAACAACAAAGAAAAGCAGTAATCCCGTTGAACAATCGTGTAACGTATTCGCGACGAATGAAGAATTACGGACGGGAGCGAATGACAGTGATGTGGATTTAAGTCAGGGCAAGTGTGATCCTGCGTTGGGAATGATGATCCCCATAGAAGAGGGCGTTGCGGCCGAAGAAAAGCAAGCTATGTTCAGGTTGGAAGCGGCAACTGAGATTAGTCATGCCGAAATGGAGAATCCGTATGGTAACAGCAGCCAGAGTAATGGAGTGGAAATGAAGGTTACATGTAAAGACTCGGCATCATATGATTCTGATGATTTAATGCAACGAAAAGAGAGTGATTTATTAATCGTTAGTGGTTCGGACGAAATGAGTCGTACTCCAACAGCTCAAGCTTCGAATGATGACGAATCTAAGTTGAGCTTGAAGAAAGAATGTTGGAGCGGTGACGATGTAAATACTACGTATACTGATAAAATAGCATTTAAAAGCTGGCCAATCGGTAAGTAGTTGAAAATGCACAAAATGTTTTGTGTTTACCGTACTCAACTAAAATTAAAATTGGGGCCCTTTCTCTCCCACAGATATACAGATGAATGGCGGCTCTTCAGATAATCCAGAGCTGTATAGCGACGCGAAACATTCTACTGCACAAGTAGAAGAGACATCTTTGGTTACTAATAGCAACACTAGTAGCATCGGTAGTAATTTAGAACAAACCAACGAATCAGTGAAGGAACCAGATGATCGGCTGGCACGAGAAAATGAATCCGCCGATATTCAATCGGTAGAAATCATTAGCAAAGATATTTCTGTAACGAATCTACTAAAACGTCGTGCATCAGAAACGCCGCTGCAAGATGAAAGTGACAGTCGAAGAACAACGCTAGACGGCGTAGTTCAGTCAAAACTAATGAAAATGGGTGATGAGACAACAATAGCACAAGCTCCCGAATCAGAATTGCCGCTGCAGGATACAAGTGACAGTCGAAGAACATCATTAGACAGCGAAATGGCGTCAAATCAGATGAAAAAGAGTGATGAAATAACAACAGAACTAGCTCCTGAATCAGAAACGCCACTACAGGATGGAAGTGACAGTCGAAGAACATCATTAGACAGCGAAATGCCGTCAGATCGAATGAAAACGAGTGACGAAACAACAATGGAACTAGCTCCCGAATTGACTGTGGATGAGACTTCCGCAGCGGTTCCCGGAATGATTAATGCTCATGAATCGGAACCAAATCCACATTCGGATAACATGTCTAACCATAGTTCGATGGATTCCAGTAAATCTTCTTCACATATGCTCAACGATTCATCAGCGGATCAGCAACCAACAGCAGTAAGGTCACCTTGCAGCATCAACCTTGAAACGGCAAATGAAGCTGCTGCAGTTCCAGAGGCACACGCTGAGAATGAAGAAAACAGCAGTAGCAGCAGCGAAAGTTCTAGTTCCTCTGAAAGTTCTTCATCGTCAACGTCCTCCTCTTCGTCTTCTGAAAGTGATGACTCGGAAGATGAGGCAGAAGATTCACAGAAAGATATCTCCGATAAACAGCCAACGGCGGAAACTGGACCGGCATCGACTGGTTTTGAAGTACATCAGCCTATACCAACAACAGCACCGCAAGAATTTCTTGAAACACCGGATGTTCCGAACAACGACAGTGGTGCCGAGAGCAGTCGAGATAGCGCAGCAATGGAGATAGGTGAATCAGGAGATTCTTATGAGGAAGATGAACATGAGGTGGTTAAAAATCAAGCAGACGAAGCGAAAATAACGCGCAGTGAAGGATTGAAACTTTCCATTTCTCTAAAACGGTCGTCTCACGTTGCTACGCCAACTGTGAATAAATACGAATCAGTAGCAAGTAAACCGAAGTCTACTACGTTAGTGGCAGCTGCATCACTACCCCCGCAGCCGGTTGATTTCAGTAATCTGCTTAAGCAAGGTTTGTTTCACGAACGGCAAGAATTGATCAAAATTGATTACAATCACGCACCGCTTGGAGATCATTTGGGACGACCTTCCACATATGCAACAAACACCAGTGATTATCATCAGCAGCAACAGCAACCCCCTTTGATACACCCTCAACAATATTCTTCGCAACACTGGAGTCAACGAACCGTCACAACTGACAGTGTGGGGAACAACGTAGGATCTTTTAATCATTTTTCGGACACAAAAGCAACGTCAGTGTCGCGGTTACTTCCACCCACTCTGGACGAATCGTCTGATACAATGGATGAAGACAATCGATTGGTGATAGCCGAGAAGCAGCAACGACGATACAGAAAAAAGGCCAACAATAGTAATCAATCTTCACTGTTGCAAACGGCACTTGCAACATCGGGAAAGCTAAATGCGGCAGCTACAGTTGCCACTTACAATCAACAGCTGCTTCAACTGCAGGAACAGTACAGGCAGGTTCAGCGTCAACAGCTCCCCTATCCAATGCAAACTGCTTCACCACAACTAATGCAGAATTTCGGTCGAATATCTGGTGATTATGGTGGTGGACCTTATGCCGGCGATGCTGGGACCATGGCAGGGAGAATCAACGAGAACGTAGTTTATAATACGCCCTCGGTGACGGGTAACGTTGGACATCAGCATTCTCCTTCGGTGTTTGCAGCATCGCATGCGCTCGGCGGAAGACCTGAGCTTAACTCTACAAAGGGGATCGCTAACAATAGATCAGGCGAAACGAGGAAGAAAAGCAAAACCAAAGCAGGCAGTGCTCCTGTTCCCAAAGAGTCAATCGCCAAGAAACATAAGGCACCTAAAAAGGTGACTAATGACGCAACCCTCCAGCAGCAAATGCATCACACCTTGGCGAAAACAGCAATCGAGAGCTCTCCTGCAGTGCCAACATCAATAACTTCACAACTGCCGTTGGAGAAGAAAAAGGACAAGAAAAAAGTTTTCTTATGCTCTGCGTGCGGAACACACTACGAAAACTGGAATCTATTTGTCCATATGCTGGAAGTGCACCGGAAACACATTTGTCTATACTGTCTGGGTATCTTTCAATCCGCCGAACGGTTGATAAACCACTTGGGAATGAAGCACAGTGTAACGAGGAAGCATTATGGTGGCTTATCTGAGTACATACAACATCACCAACGGCAGAGGATTGTAGCCAAGTTTGGGGAATCTGCAATCCGTCCTGAGCAACTGGAAGAACTTGCGACGAAAGCCTGTATGGGGCATCAGCAATCTTTCTTTTTGATGTGCTCTCGGTGTGAACATCTATTTGAAAGCTCCGGTAATCTGCTAGCTAATGACGAAGAACACATTATTAAGCACAATTGCGCCGATTACGTGGAAGCATGCAGTAACTGCGGTGAACTAAAAATATCGAAACATCGATGTGGCGTAATGAAAGGGGAAGAAGATGGAGTCGGTTTGAGCATCTCTAAGAAGAAACTGTCCAAGAAAATGGTACACAAGGGAATAAGCGATAACAACAAAACGCTACCATCGGATGCGGGCAGAGCAGTGGATGTAAATGGTATTTTAAATGATCAGAATGGCTACCCATCGACAGCGTCGTACTATTTTCAAAATCAGTCCAATGCACCAATGCCCGTTCATGGCGGCGAGATGGACGGTTTTAATCGATCTGCAGGACAGTCAATCACTAATCATCAACATGAAATTTCGCGGCTTCAAAATTTAAATGTGAGTGATCATCCCCGAACACCATCGCTACTGTTGCAACCGGCTGAATCGAGCATTCTATCCTCGATACCTTCGCGGGATGAAGCGGTCTCTGATAAACAGCATGCGACCATTAACGGCGATCAGTATGCGGATGAACTAGAACAGAATACTGTTCCTTCCGCAGTACTACCTCCCAGCGATAATTCAGTTGTAGATACGGGACCGGTGGCATCAGAGTCCTGTACTCCTCCAGCTATCCCCGTGACTCCTTTAGTGCCAAAGTTAAAGGTAAAAGTTCCCTTCCAGTACATCAAACCAATTGAAAGTGATGAATCGTTCAGCGATAGCGAACTTGATGAAGAAGAGGAAGATGAATATGGCGACGAGGAGGAGGATGAGAATGACGAAAAAGAAAAGACAAGTAAGGAAGATGAACGTTCGTCTGATGCTATTGTTCCTGCTGCTGAATCATCGTCTAGTGTCAGTGAGAACTATGAAGCGCCGGTATCTGTTCCGGAAGGCAGTGTGAATCCCGCAAGCCAGCAGTTCAGTACAGATGACTCTCTGAAGCCTGGCAGTCTAGAGCCAGTTTCTGTGGAGACTGATGGCACCACACCTCAAGCGATGGGAACGATCGACAACAAAGATGAAAAGGAATCCAACGAAATGTTATCAGAACAACAAGAGGATGTACCGATGGATATTGACGAATCCATTTCGGGCCATCATCACAGAGTCCAGCAAGCGCAAAGTGTAGAAGCAGAACCATCGCATCGTCCATTGCAAGATAACCTATCATCTTCATCGCACGATCCACAGCAAACGTCTCCTATCGGTGGAGTAAGCGAAGCAGATGCTGAACTCGGTGAACAGCAGAATACCAGCGCTGTGTCTATGGAAACCGATTCAGTGAAAAATAAAGACACCGAGGCTACAGTGGAAAATGTCGATTCGCAGGATCAGCAAGAAGAAGCTCCACCATCGGTATTTGCTGGAATCGGTTTACCTGCAACAGCTGACAACGATGTCGAATGTGAGAAAGAATGCAAAGAAGCTAACACAGCCGGCGAGGCCAGCGAGTCAAAGGTTTCCGAGCTGCTGACAACGACACAGGTGGGCGATGATGCGATGGATACAGAAGAGAACAAAACTACCCTCGCTGATCCAGATGGCCTCGTTATAGCCGATGAAGATGCTCAACTGTTTCATCTTACGTTGGATGAACCACTAGACCGGATTCCAGTGCGGGAATTTGTTAAAATATGTCTCCGGGAAACGGCACGCTTCTGTCTATATTGTAACCATGCACGGCGGATTGCCGTCAATGGAAGACAGCTCGTAATGCATATCATTGCTATGCACCGTTTTCAGGCAACCGTCAATAGCATCACCGGGGAAGAGTTGTTGCCCGATACGATCGTGCATCGCTTCCGTACTTCGCTTAACGATCTGGAAGGCGCCTATCTGAACGTGGAGACGTTCGATAACAGCTGGTCGCTCGAGCAGCGTAGTTCCGTACCGTTTATGAAACAATTCGAGTGCTTCCAGTGTCGGTTTGTGACGGTCGTGCACAAGGAGCTGTATCTGCACAATCGCAAAATGCACCAGAAGTCGGTGCTGTTTTGTTTGATTTGTAAGGCGAATTTCTTCAGTTATAGTGAGCTGCTGTGTCACATGTGTCCCGGTGTGGCAAATCGGATGAGCATCCTTGACTATTCGTTCCGTTGTTGTGTTTGCAACATGGACGGTATACCGTCCGCGTTCCGACTGATGGTGCATTTGCGCAAGCGACACTTTGCGTGCGATGTATGTCTGGAAGAATGTCAGGATCAGGCGCGACTTTCAAATCACGTGTGGAAGCACAAGTTGAACCATCTATGCTACCGCTGCGGATTAAGCTATCGCAATAAGGACGACATCTTGAAGCATCTCTTCTGGAAGCACGGCACCGAAGGGGTACTGTGTAAACGGTGTTTGAAGAAAAAATGGCCCCACGTTTATCACTTCTGTGCACCACCGGCGCAGTATACTTGCGAAGTGTGTCAGTTACCGTTCGAACGATCCGTAGCCCTAAAGGTACATCAGCGATTGCACAACGGTGAGGCAAAGTACCCCTGCACGGAAGATGGTTGCGAGAAACGATTCATTTCTAAGAAGCTGCTGCTGAAACATGTCCAACGGCACTATCCGGAAGAGCAGCGGTCCATTGCTGCAGCCGAAGGTGAGGTAAAAACAGAAGATACACTGAACGAGGATAACACTGTTGCAAAGGATGAGCAACAGCAAACGAAAGCGATAGTAACGCAGAACGGAGCACTCAGGCATTCCGTGGACGAGCAGAGCGGCAAAGAAGATCAGTGCCCTGCGTCGGACACGGCTGCTGAAGGCAAAGACGGACAGAGTGAATTAACCCCTACAGACACGGTAAAAGAGGAATCGGGGGAGACAGACAGTTCCGCCAAACTGGAAGATTCAAAGGATGAGACAAAAGCTAAGCCAATGGATGTCACTGATGCTGCCATTACAGACAGCAAGACAGCATCCGATCGTGATACTGCACAATCTCAGCCCAGTATTAGTGCACCGGCAGGCGAAGTGAACACGACGCCATCGAAGAAATCGAAGAAAAAGAGGAAGGGAAAAGATGATGGCTTGTCATTGGATGACTTGATGGATCTACCGGCCTTGAATCTATCCGAGAGCGACAGCAGTGACGATTCGGATAATGAGAATTCGAATGCAAGCTCCGCTTCGAAGCAGTTCAAGAACTGGGCCAAGAGCAGAACCGCTGATAGTGTACTGGCTGCTGACGATGGGGATCGGGAAGATAACGCCGACCGTTCGGTGGATCCTTCGGGCAGTGGGTTAGATTGGGAGAGGAAAACAGCTGCTGCTGGCCAGTGGAGGGATGAGGAGAAAAGTGCAAACGTCGATAATGATGAACTGAGAGAAGGTGGACTGGCGGAATCGCAAGGCGCAACCGTGTCTGATCCAATAGCAAACATTTGGAACAACTTCAAACGCTATCAAGCACACCGCACGATCAGCCGTCGACAGTCGGCGACGGTGGACGAAGAGCAGCGCCAGGAAGAGGAGCTGGCGGAGCGAATGCTGAAGAACACTATCCTTCACGTGACGCAATCGGATCATGATTACAGCTTGATGTACAAGCCTATCAATGCCGAGGCTGATATGAGCGAGTCTCAAGAACCGCTGGTAAGGCAGGAGTCGCTACTGTTGAAATCAAAGGACGACTATGGGAAAGGGAAGAACGAACGGCATGCCGGCAAAACGAACTCTCCACGGAGGCACCGTGCTCATTCATCGGACAGCGACGATAGCAGTGATTCCGATTCGAGTTGCAACTGTGGATCTAATTGCAGCTGCAGCTCATCTAGCAGTAGCTCGAGCGGCAGTAACAGTTCTAGCTCCAGCTCGGACTCGGACAGTTCAGACGATAATGCGGCGACAGCAACACCGAACAAAAAGACGACCTCATCGAGACAGAAGAAAGGCAATGGAAAGATACGCAACGATGGCAAAACGGACGGTTCTGAACTGCGTGCTGAGCTGGAGGCGGAAGAACAGAAACCTCCACCAGAACCAGCCGAGCCTGTTGATCCGGACAGCGTGATCGTTACGTCCGACCTGGAAACCGATGAGTCCGAGACGGATGAAGAGTTTTATGACGAAAATCCGCAGAAGATGGCATCCTTGATGTTGGCCGAGAAGCGCCGGCAGTTGTTTGCTCAAACGTACAACAGCAGCACGAACAGCAACAGCTCGCTGAATGCAACGAACATGATGAACTACGGTATCGTTGAGAACAGTCGTCCATCTACTCCTTCTTTGCCACCGGAGGAGCAGCAGCAACAACTGCAGCAGGAAGAGTCTGGCAAGAAGAAGCTGAAGGTGAAGAAGCGGAAACGGGAACGCAAATCGTCCAAACGGCAGATGTCACCACATTCCGTTCCAATGTCTTTGGAAGCAATGATGACAGCCGCTTCGACGCAAGGACCGCTCGCAGGCGGTATGCCCGACCAATGGGTAATGGGAGCTGGCAACTACCCCCACCTACAGGCAAATCACTCACTAGCTATGCCATTACAGTTCGATGGAGTATCAATCGAGACATCAGCATCGGAAGTACCACTGACGCCGGGAGCTACACTCGTATACCCAGGAATGGGCACAGGAATGACCGATGATCAGACGAAGATAAGTACCCCGCGCCTGAGCACCGGCAACAACTCTGAAACAGATGCACCTCTGAAACGGTCTCAGCGTAGCCGAAAGCCCAACAAGTTCTACGGCTATACGAGTGACGATGAAAGCTTAGCGGGCGCATCACCCGGTATTCCTCTGTCGACGAACCCGGAAAAGTCGATCCTCTCGCTCATGAAACCAACACCACCACCGAACCTCGTGTGGAGCAAGGAAGACCTTCCATCTCCGCCCAGCAAATCCGCTAAGGTATCGGGTGCTGGCAGTCGGTCAACTCAGCAATCAACTCCCATAACCTCGAGACGTAACTCTGGCATTGGATTTTCAACACTGGACGAATCGTTCAGCGGAGGTATGGCAGGGCTTGCACAACAAACGGCATCACAACCCATCGCCCCACCGTCGTTGCAGGCAGCCCTGGGAGCGGCAGTACTTGCTGCGTCCGCTTCGATGCCATCCTCTTCCTCTTGTCTTACTCCCGATCAACGTCCTCCGGTGCTGAAGCTGAAGTTATCGTTGGGCAAAAAGTCTCGCACAAGTTCTACACCGTCAGCGAAAGGTTCATTGAAGGGCGCCAACAAGCGTCGCACTTTAACTCCTAAAACTCCCAAATCGGCACCCCCCTTGAGTGGTGGTTTTGATAGTATGGTACCTGCTGCCCCACTGACTGCTCCTATCGCCGCACCATCTGCCCTATCCTCGGCCCCCGGCTATACGCTGCCAATCGTACCGGAGCAGCATCCTAAAGTACCGCCCATCGGCTCATTCCCCAGTGTGCAGACGGAGTATTTCCGGCCGAATCAGATCCGTGTCCCAGCGGGTTGGCGACCACCGCGTGAAGGTGAATCCGTATACTGCTACTGCCGGTGCCCGTACGACGAGGTATCGGAGATGATAGCTTGTGACGATGAAAACTGTCGCATAGAGTGGTTCCATTTCGAGTGTGTCGGTATCATTATGCCTCCAAAGGGCAAATGGTACTGTCCGGAGTGTATACCCAAGCATCCACCGCAAACCGACACCGCTGACGAACCGGTCTTCAATAGTGCACCATTGCAGCGGCAACACCCATCGATGGCATTCAATGCTAATGGACCTGCTGGTCTGGCGGGTGTGCCAGCGCAACCACCAACGACATCGGCACTTTCCGGACTGTGGGGCAGCTCGCAACCATAAAAACGCTTATTACCTTATCCACTCTTCAACCAAGAATAGCGTTGTCTTAACATTAATTCGATTTTATAGAAACAGGACCAGGAAGTGGTTAGGGCCCTCTGTTTTAAATTAGGATATCGATCCTTTGCCAGGGAGTTAACATACGCCGCGCGTTAGACATACATCGTACGTAGAAAAGCTAGATCAACCCCAGAGCCCAGGGATCTCCGCAGGCGCTGTATCTTCGGCTAGTTATCGAAAATTTAAAAAAAAACGGAAACGGAATGCCGCTGCCACGCTGTTCGTTCTCATCGAGCACCACATTTTTCATGTTATAATACTAGACTTGGCACGACAAACTAAGCAGGCGACGGATGGCGGCAGCACAATGACACAATGTAGATTTTCCGTATTTCTGTGCATGTGTGTCTGTGTTTGTGTGTGCGCGTGTAAAGGGTGATCTGTGTATGATAAGAGAATAGTTTCCGATATCCTGATTAGACATAGTTTCTGAAGCAGCAGCAAAACGGCGTTTACTTATAGAAATATGGCTACGAACGATCATCGGTTAGGTGATTGCAGCGTGAATCTACTCTTGGAGTGCTGCATTTAAGAGGAAGTAGAACGAGAAAAAGCAGAAACATTATCGAGCTCTCGCTCTTTACCTTTACACTTAACTGAGCATGCTCTAGTGGCTATTAATGCAAAGCGTAACACTGTAACTTCGTCGAAGACGACGACGAAGAAGCAAAAGGGCACCGCGCGCATAGGAAGGAGAGGTTTAGATCTCTGAAAACTATTTAGTGAGGGAATAAAAAATAAAAAAAAACCCTAATTATATAGCAAACCATAAATTCCATTTGACCACCCTAGGCATTTGTTGAATACTTGAAAGAAACGCAAGAACTTACCTTCACGAATCCTCTCCTCTTGACTCACTAGCTCGTTTTGTGATCGCTGTCATCTGGTCCTCTCTCCTCCCTACTAGCAAGGCAGGGCTTACAAAGGATATGCGCCTCAGCGAATACTGTGACGTCATACAGTAGGCCATTCGGTGCGCGGCCAACACTATTAGTACAGGTGACCCTCGAACGTTCGCTTTCACTCGAGTAGTGACCATCGAAGAGTGCGGTGGTGGTCCTTCTTGTTCGTCCTACGGTGCTCGTGTGCTTACTAGGCGGTCCGTGTGTTGGTAGCGATTGTGCGTGTGTAAGTGGTTTCCCTTTTGCATAGGGGGGAAGGTCCTAACGGGTTCTCTTGCGAGTAGTATGGACATCCAGTGCCGACTGCGACGTGATTTTCTGATAAAATGTGTGTGCTGCAACTGAAAATGGGGGAAATGGAACGGAATATGGCAACTGTTGTTTGTTCCAGCGGCATTTCCCAGCCGTTAATGGATTTTCTGACGGTTCTCCTGTCCAGCCGGAGCTGACCCACGGTGTCCCGATATGTTTCTTCATAGTGCCAACTAATGAGCACGGTTTTGTGGATAGTACGCGGCATTCTAGCACTGCCGATCATTATTCCTTATTTGGGACACTCCGTGAAGGTGCGCACCCTCCTTGCCTTCGATAGCATCTACACCACGCTGCTACCGGTATTCCCTTCTCGTGTGGGGAGTGCGCGCGTTGCATCATGAATAATTAAGGAATCAATTTGATGGCCAGGGGGGAGGAATCGGCGCCGTTCATTGACGGAAAACATTACTCGACCATCGAGTGGCCATTGGCCGGTTTAGCCCGGTACTAGACAAAAGTTTACCTACATTACTCCCTCTGAGCGGAAAGAAAGGATCATAAGTTATGCAACGGGGGCGACGCGGGGTCTCTAATGCTCGAACCTCGAGCCGCGTGTTGACACCTCGCCACACAAGTCCTGGAGTTGAAAAAGGTGTTGGATTGACCAGTACAGAAATTCTGGACTACTCAAACAACTCCAGCAATCCCTCGAAAACGTTCATCCCGATCGCTCGATGCGCCCACCGATTGACCACCGTTGGTGAGGCCAGTTGCGTTTGTCAACAGCCATTTCTGGGCACCGTGTGCCACGCCACATTCCGGTACAAACACCGTGGTCCTTCGCGTTGCTTAATGGATGAATAGTTAACGTATAA
This sequence comes from Anopheles darlingi, assembly GCF_943734745.1. Lineage (NCBI taxonomy): Eukaryota > Metazoa > Arthropoda > Insecta > Diptera > Culicidae > Anopheles > Anopheles darlingi. Next base: position 1,300,952 of record NC_064875.1, on the reverse strand, counting down.
TTGAACTTCCTTTCGTGGCGTGGACTCGTTTGATTGATTGATTGAAAATGAATTAGAAAGTGAGTTTCGGCCGACCGGTTGCGGGTCTCACTGGTGCACCGTTCCGTGTAGAAGATAATGATGATAGTATAGATGAGCTGCAATAGGCTGTTTCTTCATCTAGCTCACCTCTGTACTTTGAGGATCCGTTTTCCGTTCGTGTTCTATTTAGTATCACCCTCTGGGCCATAGGTTAAGTTGGTATAATTGCATCGCCCTGTTCCTCCATCCTGTGCTTTTCTTCAAATGTCCTTAAACCATTAGCTTTCGGGGTCAGCTCTTGAGAAGCCAAGCAACTTGAGTTTGAAATAATCTAGCTCAATTTGTCAGATCAGGGCCAACAACCATTTAATTTGATCCATTGCTACCAATGCAAGCCCTCCTACTCTTTCCCGCAATTAGCTACACTCGCTGTGCTGATCGTCCTGTAATTTGTGATCAAGTGAGAACGTTCACTTCATTTGCTGTTCAAGCATTATCGATATCCGTAGGCGGATGTCCGTGGACGCAGCATAAACGAACGTTGGAAAGAAACAAGAAAATGGAATTAATTTTTCGGAGTTTGTGTCCCATAATAAAAGTGACATGTCACACCCACCGCCATCAAGGACAACCTAACACGTGCGCAGTGTACCGACTAGTGGCCGAACAAAGAATCGTTCCGATGTAAGGATGGACAAAAAGTTGGCTACATTCTCCACCCCACTAAGGCAAACAAATCTTCAATCTAATGACAAACATACGCTAGCAATCACACTAAACACGACGTCCTGCTACCTGGTCCTGTGCGCGAACCTCGGACCCCCGATTCGCCCCTAACCTGTCGCGTGTGTGTTGTGCGCCGTGCCGTTGAATTGAACGCGTCCGCGTGTTTTTGACTTTCCGTTCACACGTCAGTCCTTGTCGTTCGCGCCATGGTGTACAAACCGCCAGGCACCTCCATCTCGTCACGTGGTCTCTCATCATCCCACGGTTCTACGTCGAGTTTACTGCATCGCATCGGACATGGCGAAGTTGCACAGTCACTGTCGAACCTGAACAGCTATCGCGGTGATACACGTGGTCGTGGTCCACGAGCACCGGCAACCGGTGCCGGAAGTGGTGATCAGCGAGGTTCTCGCAAGCAATCGAACAACATGAACGAATCGATGGTGTCCGGAGGTGGCGGTATGATGAAGCGTTCGAACAGTCTCAACAATAAGTACAACAATGGTCAAGCCCAGGCGCGCCGCTCCAACAGCACCGAAAGGATGAACAATGGCGCCATCGTGTACAACCGTGGCCGCAGCCCGCTGCGGAATTCCACCACGAACCTGAGCGGTACCACCAATGGAAGCATTGGAAGAAATCAGCGTGTCCTGATCCGTTCCAGAGGCAACGAGTAAGTGAACGAGGCCCGTTCTTTCCTGCGTAGAAGCTTGTTTTGAAAAGACTTTGCTGATTCGTCCCCGATAACCTTCATTACTATCGGCTCAGGGTCGTTGTGAGCATCACCTTGTGAAGAGAATTTGAATGTTTCGTGCTATAGAAAGCCAACTCGTATGAAAAATACTCGAAAATCGATGGGCAAAATGGTGTGTGACACGTTCGTTTGGCCATAGAGACCCCGAGGTGTACAAGGAAAGTAACTTATGTGTTCCAGGATGTCACTGACCTTGCCTCTGCTGGATTTGAACATGGTCTTTTAGGGTTGTCGCCAGTAGCATTATAGGTTCGGGGTTTATGGGAACCATAATTAAAAGGATGACACGATGACACAGTGAAACGCCCCGGACATAGTCACGCAGGTTCTGTTCAAACAAGTTGGTGACTAACGCTTTACAATATTGTCTAAGGTATCTTTCGTGCGGTCGTAATAATCCTGTCCAACGTAATAATGCAGTGTGATGGATCAGTTTTCCCTTCCATCATCCTAGTCTATCTCGAGCGGGTTTAATTATTTGATAACAACATTTGAAGCAAAACTCATTACAGCGAGGTGTCAGGAATGGAATTGTGTATCGAAACATTCAATATCGCTTCTCGAGCTGTGCGGTTTTGAATGATTGGTATTAAACAAAAACCATACCTATCAGCATCGATTGTAGCGTGCGCTAGTGGCATGATCATTACCCGTACCACTGATCGGGAGCACCGATAACGGTGGCCTTTTCACTGCTTAGCACGTTGATATAGCAGCAACACGACGAGAAAGGTTAACCCGCGAAGCTAATAAGCGTCACGAGACAACGACGGAATGCGTCAGACATATAGATCACCTGATGCGAATCGGTACGGCACGAAAACATGTGCCTTCATTTGAAACGAACAACAACACCGAGCGGACACAACTGACCCGAGGCCAGAGGTACCACACCCGATACGGGGAATGGTCTGGTAATCTATTTTTCCTTCGGTATTTCGCTGTAATGTCGAAACTGTTTACTGCTCGCCTTTGTCCAGACCAACAGCCGTTTGACCGTGGCCAAGCCGTGCTTGCTGGATTGAAGAAATCGATAATATTTATGCACGGTACTGGGATTCGATCCATTTCAGGTGATAATGGTAGGAAAAAGGATTCATCCTTTTTATCCGCCATTTTGTAGACTAATAGTAAAAGTAAAAACCAAAATTCCGCCAATTACGTTGCGGCATTTTAAATTTTTTGCCATTCTATGCTGAACGAAGGCGAAGAAATGGTAGCTTTCTTGGTCAGTCGAAGGTCAAGAGAAATATCCTTCTTTATCCGCCCCCCATGTCGGCGAGGTCAATAGACCGAACTTGAAACCCTTGCCAGCAGGGCAACGGTGACCGCCGGCAGTACGTTGATTGGGCAACCCCTGATTTACATACTGGCCAGTAGACCCTTACAAGAAGGAAAAGCCAGGCTTCACAAATGCTGGTTCGCAATACCGTCACCACTGGTCAACGGCGGCGGCATCTACATTGCGTGACCGTCAAACACTAGCCGGCTGGTTGGCACTCTGGTAGCATAGCAGCAGACCACACCGTCCGTTGCCTAGACGTTTGCTGCTTATGTACTAGGCTGTGTGATTTGAGCAACACCTAGGTTGAAGTGCCGATTAAATTTTGATGCGTTATGTGTCGGAACAGGCCGGATGTGGGGTGCGTGGGAATGGAAGTTTATACTTTTCAACCTGTTCAGGGTTGTTGGACGCTAGGATTTTTCAATTCTGACGCATTTTCTGTTAATTTTTTCTATCATTGAATGCATATCATCGAAGCATACTTTGTAAATTCAATATCGCCTTGATGCATGATACTGTAGTTCATTGTTAACCGCTTGCTTTGTGCTGCGTGTTTTGCTATAAACTTAAAAATAGGGTAAAAGGTAGGGTGTGCTAACTCAAATTCTCAAACAAAACAGAAAGGGTTTGAAATGCTGAAGAACCATACCGATGAAGCGCTCATGAATTCCCATTGCAGCATCGGGAGCTTGGATAATTTGGACAACATGACGCAGGCATCGACGGGAAGTAGCAGCTCCGTCCCTGGAACGCCTGAGGATAACATTAATGTAGTCGTTCGTGTGCGGCCGCTCAATGGAAAAGAGGCTCGAAATGGAGACGACATGGTTGTGCAATTTCCTGGAAACGGCCAAATTTTGGTAGGATCCCGAACATGATCTGTATCAGCTCTGGTAGCTCTGTAATTCCTCTGTCCTCCTGAATAGTGTGATGGGATGCCGCAGACCTCCGGAGGCCAGAAGCATAAGCTGTTTTCGTACAATGTCGTATTTGAGCCGGGAGCAACCCAGGATGATGTGCTGCAGTACTCGGGCGTCAAACGGCTGATCGAGATGGCCATCGAAGGATTTAGCTGCACCGCATTTTGCTATGGGCAAACGGGTTCGGGAAAAACGCACACCCTCACCGGTCCACCGGAATTGGTAAGTCATAATAGATAATGCTCTAAACGATGCAAGCATAAATCCGTCCTTTTGTATCTGTCCTTCATCAACAGTTCTACCGTAAACCTGACCCTGCACACGAGGACCACGGTCTGGTGTTTCGCTCGTTTTTGTATTTGTTCAAGCTACTACAGGAACGCAAAGACACCAACTTCGTCCTGAAGGCGTCCTTTCTGGAAATTTACAATGAAAAGGTAATGTCGCTCGGCTGGGACACTTCGACACGCGATCTCTTCACGATGGTATGGGTTTAGAAAACAGATAAGGGTTCATGATAATTAGTTTTAAATTGTATCACGTGCGTTCGTGCATGCCTGGCTTGGCAATGAAATGATAATGGATACACTGTGCTTAAACTATATGCGCAGGCAGTATGGCTCCTCGACTCTAGCCGATGATTAATATTTAAATTTTCATTACAATCAGGCAGCTAAACGCGAACGTCAATGCCGACTATTGATTATGTATCATTCACTACGGAAAATGAAAAATTCAGTTGAAAAAAGAATTTTGTATCAGCAGGAATAGAGCATATTTTGGATAACGTTTATCAGAAATGGTGATGCAAGAAGCTCGCGGGTAATTCCAGTGATGTGTGCTCTGTAGACGTGTTGTCATACAGTAAATGCACTGCACCCATGGGGCAGTAGATTTATGAAAAATGGATTCTATCATTGGATCCTCACATGGCCCGCGATTGGCAGTGGCGGGGGCGAGGATTACAGTCAAGCTGTCCTTGACTCTGTTCTATAATTCGACCAGTTCATAAACTATCGCGTGCAGAATGTTCATGGAAAAAACGGTCGCTCTACTCCCCGCGTCAAACTTCCGTGTGGGAGTAGGGCAGGAACACCCTTAATGATTCATACATACCGGTAGATTCGAATCGATTGAATTGTCCTTCGTTTTACTTATCGGCCCAAACCATCGGGAATCGTTTGCCAAACCTTGTTTGTTCTTCATCAGTTACGAAACAGTTTAAGTTCAAATTTTATATCACTTTCTTCGTTAGGTAATCGATTTGCTAAACCCTGGCAGCGCCCGGAAACCCTTGGCCGTTCGGTGGTCCAAAAAGTCACGTGGCTTTTTTGTGGAAAATCTATTCATGGTAGATTGTGAAGAGCTGGACGATTTGCTAGCAGTTCTAGAAGAAGGTAATTATGGGCCAGTTTAAAGGGATTGGCCGGATCGCTAAAGGATCACGTTTTTTCTTCTTCTTAGGAATGCGCAACAGACACGTTGGATCGCATCTTATGAATGATTACTCCTCAAGAAGCCACACGATTCTGACGGTGAACATCACGTCGGAACAACAGGCTGAAGGTGGAGTGTTCATTTCAAAGCAAGGTAAAATCAATTTCGTAGACCTGGCCGGTAGCGAGATGACAAAGAAAACACACAGCGAAGGGAAAACACTCGAGGAAGCCAACAATATTAATAAAAGCCTCATGGTTCTGGGTAAGCTTAATGCAGAATGTGACTGTTGGCGAAAGGTTTAATCTCCCATTTCGTTTCAGGATATTGCATCGCTTCACTAAGTGACCCCAAAAAGCGAGGTGGCCACATTCCGTACCGGGACAGTAAGCTGACTAAGCTTCTTGCGGACAGTCTGGCCGGAAATGGTGTTACATTGATGGTGAGGGATTTTAATCTATCTTCAAGGAGCCGAAACGTGAATCGCCTTTCATTCTTCCTTCCTTCCAGATTGCTTGCATTTCTCCTGCTCTTTCAAATGTGACCGAAACAATTAACACCCTACGATATGCCGCACGAGCGAAGCGCATCCGTACGAAACCCGTGATCGTTATGGATCCGAGGGAAGCTCTTATTCTGAGTTTAAAACGAGAGATCGGTGCACTGCAAAATGAAAACGAGCATCTGCGAACCGCTTTGAACCTGCAGACGGAAGCACAGGACATCAACAGCCAAGTGGATATGCTCGAAAGAAGACAGATATCACGCACTCCTCCGAAGATTGATCTAGAACGCGTCGCGGACATGGA
>NC_064875.1:1272500-1290000 GCF_943734745.1 Anopheles darlingi | reverse complement strand
AAGGTGCTTGGACCGTACACGTTCAGCATTGGAGATACGACGAAGCTAAGCCCGTACGTGCGCGGTGGAATTGTGACCCAGGTGAAAATGTCGAAGCAAATGACATTCAAGTCGCTGGCCGAGGCCGAAAATGCACCGGAATTCATTATGGCCGACTTCTCCAAGTGGGATCACCCAGCAAACACGCAGATCGCTTTCACCGTGCTTGGGCGTTACCAGGAAAAGAACGGGCGTTTGCCCCGGCCCTGGAACAAGGCTGATGCAGCCGAGTTTGTTGAGCTGTGCAAGGAGCGCGCAAAGGAGATGTCGCTCGAGGAAGTCAACGAATCGATGCTGCTGACGTTCGCAAAAGTATGCTCGGGCGATTTGTGCCCGATGAACGGAGCCATCGGTGGCATTACGGCGCAGGAAGTTATGAAGGCGTGTACCGGCAAGTTTACGCCGATCTATCAATACTTCTGCTTCGACGCAGTCGAGTGTCTGCCGGAGGCGGAACTTACCGAGGAAGAGTGCTCTCCTTCCGGATCGCGGTACGATGGCCAGATCGCAGTGTTTGGTCGCAAGTTCCAGGAGGTGCTGGGTGGGCTGAAGTACTTCATCGTGGGAGCTGGTGCAATCGGGTGCGAGCTGCTGAAAAACTTTGCCATGATCGGTGTAGCGTCCCGCGGAGATGGCGAAATCATCGTAACCGACATGGATCTGATCGAGAAGAGCAACCTGAATCGGCAGTTCCTCTTCCGACCGCACGATGTTCAGCAGCCCAAATCACGAGTCGCGGCCCAGGCTGTGAAGCGCATGAATGGAGAAATCCGAGTAACGGCCCACGAGAATCGTGTTGGGCCGGAAACGGAACGGTTCTACGATGATACGTTCTTTAACCGTCTGGACGGTGTGGCGAACGCGCTCGACAACATCGACGCTCGTATCTACATGGATCGTCGTTGCGTGTACTATCGCAAGCCGCTGCTGGAATCGGGAACGCTTGGAACACTGGGAAACATTCAGGTGAGAGGACCAGCATGGGAAACAGTCATGATTGCCATGAACCTGTTCTCCATGAGACACGATCTTATGATTTCACGATCCGTGTCTTGATAAGCAACAGGAAAATCAAGAAGTCGTTCGACTTCCGATCATCAATCAATGACTACGCTTCTTGGTTCGCAACGGAAGCGATAATGTATTAATTGATGGCACAGTCTTACATCGGATTGATGAGGTTCGTTGTCGTATTTGACGATTGTGTATAACCAACGTTTCTTTCATTGCAGGTTGTGGTGCCATTCTTAACCGAATCGTACAGCTCATCGCAGGATCCCCCAGAGAAAACCATCCCGATATGCACGCTTAAGAACTTCCCGAACGCAATCGAACACACACTGCAATGGGCACGCGACACGTTCGAAGGCATTTTCAAGCAGGCTGCAGAAAATGCTGCCCAGTACATTACCGATCCGACCTTCATCGAGCGTACCCTGAAGCTACCGGGCGTTCAACCACTCGAAGCTCTTGAATCCGTCAAGGTAAGAATTTCGTTGGATGGTGGTTGATGTTGATGTTTGTGAGATGATCATGACCAATTGTGACACAATTCCTCTTTGCAGAAAGCATTAATCGATGAGAGACCGAAAATGTTTGAAGATTGCGTTAAGTGGGCCAGGGTGCATTTCGAGGAGCAGTACTCGAACCAAATCCGCCAGCTGCTGTTCAATTTCCCTCCGGATCAAACCAGCTCAACCGGACAACCTTTCTGGTCGGGTCCGAAGCGTCTACCTGAGGCGATCGATTTCGATCCGGACAATTCGTTGCACCTGGATTATGTGCATGCGACCGCAAATCTGAAAGCCGAAGTGTACGGTATTCCGCAGCAGCGCAACCGAGATATCGTGCGCAAGATGGTGATGAATGTAGAGGTAAGGTGTGCGGTAAACGGCAGCAGCATGAAGCATTGTGATTGATTGCGCCGCTTTTAATCTTTTTCCCTGTAGGTTCCGAAGTTTGTGCCACGCTCTGGTGTAAAGATTGCGGTAACGGATGCGGCGCTGCAAGCGGAAGAGAATGGCGGTGGTGGTGGTATGGGTGGCGATCCGGATATGGATCCGGACCGCATTAGCCGACTGCAAAGCGAGCTGGCCTCACTGGGCCGTCCCGATTTCACGATCACACCGCTCGAGTTCGAGAAGGATGATGATAACAACCTGCACATGGACTTCATTGTGGCTGCCTCGAATCTGCGCGCTGCCAATTACAAAATTCCTCCAGCCGATCGGCACAAATCGAAGCTGATCGCTGGTAAAATCATGCCGGCCATTGCTACCACGACGTCGCTCGTAGCTGGTTGTGCTTTGCTGGAGCTCTACAAGCTGGCTCAAGGGTAAGGCGACAACACAGACCTACACAGCACCAGGGACGTGATTGATCTCACGATGTGGAATGTTCTTTTCAGATTCAATGTGCTGGAACGCTTCAAGAACGGCTTCCTTAATCTGGCTCTGCCGTTCTTTACCTTCTCCGAGCCGATCCAGGCGAAGAAATCGACGTACTACGATAAAGAGTGGACGCTGTGGGATCGATTCGAAGTGAAGGGTGAACTGACGCTGCAGGAGTTCCTTGATTACTTCGAACGGGAGCATAAGCTTAAGATAACGATGCTCTCCCAGGGTGTTTGCATGCTGTACGCATTCTTCATGACTAAGCAGAAGCAGCAGGAGCGCCTCAATCTGCCCATGTCCGAGGTTGTCCGGAAGGTGTCTAAGAAGAGCATTGAACCGCACGTGCGTGCGCTCGTGTTCGAGATCTGCTGCAATGATGAAGAAGGCGAGGACGTCGAAGTACCTTACGTACGCTACGTGTTGCCCTAAAGTTTTGTCTCGGATCGGATGGTGACTAGCATGAGAGAAAGAGGAATGGGATGCGCAGGAATAGATATAATAGATTGCTGTGTCTATGTCTGTATGTGCGTGCGTTCGCGTGAGCGACCGCGTGCAATTGTGTGTGACAGGGATTTAACCGAAAGGCAGATAAACACGTGCGTACAAAGGCTTGGCCGAAGCCGCGGATGAAATTGAAGTCGATATCTAATGCGGATTACAGATCTTACGCGAGAACATGAACATGTTCGCACATGCACACAGGTTTTCATACTGAATTAGGCGTTGGAATAGGAATGTGGGATTAGCAAAGTGCATTAATGAAACAACACTTTCCGGTAATGGATATGGACCCAGAGCGCTCTGACCATCAACTGTACTCTGTGTATGCAGTGTGTGAAGCACTTTTCGAACCTTTTTGTCTCGTGAGTATCGCTTAGTATTTATTCGTATCGATATTTCTAAATTCCTGTCCTCTGGTGTGCGAGAAAGAGAGGGAAATGATCCAATTTTGTTAAATAGAAGAAGCGAAGCTTTTTTCAATTTATGTATTGCTGTACTTTGTTTTTACAAGAAAATTCCTTTCTTACAATTCTTGCGAGGCGTTCGTCTTATGGAAATTCGATGCTAGGTAACAGCAGGATAGTGTTTCGTGTAGGGACGACCCAGGCACACATACATATATAAATATATACATATATAGATAGGGAAGCTCATGAGGGCCAGCAGGATTAGCCTTAAAAGCGGCGGCAAATGTCAATGTGCTCTCCCGGAGCTGTTCTCCGTTATGCGTGAAATTTGAATTTTGAATAGTAGATTCCCCGATCACACGGCAGGCCCATTATGGTGTCTCGTCAATCCGTTACTAATGCTGGGCCTTTCTCCGGTACAGCGCTTCTGAAGCGTTCATTTCAACCATCGAACATCCAATTTGGCTGCTAACTGGCCCCAAACGATTCCCGCGATCCAACCACAAAAACACAGTTTAGCTATGCTAGGTGGGAACTATTATGATTACAATTACCGCCTCCCCCGTCATCCCCTCGAATGGGCCGCGTGAAGCGACAGAGAGAAAATGTATGGAATAAAATTTAAATATATTTTAATTGAAAGCAAACGAATCTGTCACTGTCTGTGCGTTGGGCCCATGGGAACCAAACAATGATCTAGCGAAAGAACCTAACCCAATTTTATTAATCCCATCTATCGTTTTAGTGCGACCAAATAATCACGAAACAATTTGTGCAAATTGGCTTCGATTCGTAGTTCCAATTGAAATTGATCCCTTTCTAGATTTTCGTTCGAACACAGCGCGTATTGTAAACTCCCTAGAACGCTTGGAGTCTTGTCAGAATGCAAACAAAATGCATTTTGGTAGTAGATCGAGTGATCTTGCGATCATACTGCTATGGACAGAACTGTATGGTGATTATCACGCTACGCTGGTAGACGCTGCAACGACGACGATGATCACTTGCCTTGTTGTTGCTAAGCCTTGTTGCTGAGTATTTGACGACGCTGACTCAACCTCTTCCCTCCATCAAAGCAGTATCAATATTCTCCCTCCTAAAATCATCCATCATTGGTGACTATCAGGGCAAGTCAATTTATAATTTACAGCTAAAATCAGTGTCACTTTAAATCGTTAACCAAACTCCCCTGTCGTGTAATGTGTGGGTGGTGGTACAGGGTGTTTTGCCAATAATTGATTGATCAGTACAGTAGCGGGGGTTGATACGTCGGGAATCATTAGCGAGTGACTATTGTGGTGGTACGATTAAACCCTCTACGACAATGTTTGCACTTCCGACATGGATGATAAATGAACGGAGCGAGTAACAGTGAAAACGATAACGCCTTGGAATAGAGCTCTCTGTGGCTGTGACCGCTTCCCAGCGCAGCATCTTCTCCAGCACTTTGATTTCGTGAGCATAAGCATAAACAAAAGATGGATTGTGTATTTTATGGTGCCTACTCTAACCTCGATCGTTTATGCTTTGCTTTACATTACTTTGTAGGACGGTTGGATGCTTGAGTTCTAGTTTTTTTTCTCTTTCCCTTACGGCCGTAGCAGACGACAATCTAGAACCACACTTTGTCTCGGAGCATACGAACGTGTCTTGCCCTAAGTAAGCCGCGAACGCCACAGTCAGTAGGCAGAGTGCTATGATCAAAGAGTTTTGCGTTTTCTAGTTTGAACTCCGCTCACTTCGATCTGTTTGAATAGTTTGATCGGTGCCGGGAAATTAGATTGTACTTCAAGAAAGCAAGACGGACAACTGATGGCGCCTTGCTTCGAAGAGGGCTACACGGTGGATGTTGTGGATGATTGACTCCCGTTGTTAGTGTGTCATGATAACGTCGATCCTACAATCCACGCCGCTGCGACATAAAGTGTGATATCCAATATCGCTGAATCGTTTGCCGCCCCCTCCCGGCCCGAGTGGATGGTCAAAGATAGCTGGACAACGTAATCTTCCGTGTTCAAATTAGAAGCAAGCGAATGTCCAAAACTTGATAAGCCCTCGCCCTGCAATTCTAGCCTGGAGGGAGAAACAGGTGGAAATCGCACAAGTTGTTATCTTTTATCACGATCGTCGCCCCCGGCAGTCCGGTTCAAGCTGCTGCCAATAAAATCGTCGTCATCGTCAGCATACCATGTACCAGCCATGAACATGGCGTCGTTGACTCCCGGGAACAAAGTGTCGAAAACTTTGCTGCATGGCTGTAAAATGTAGTTATCTTTCCCGGCCAAACCCTGCCAGGGCGCGATAAGGTGGATTGGGTGCGGGATGCATTCGCCAATACACAGCGGACTAGGCGTTTAAGGTTAGGTTCACGGTGCGGTATGGCAGTTCCGTTTTAGAGCTTGAATACACAGGACACAGGATCGTGCAGATCGCTCTGGAAGTCGCGTGTTTTTTGTGTGGTGTTTATCTAGACGAAGACCTTGTTGCTGATGGTGAATCACTGCATCTCTATCTTATCGATAAGCAGCGCAGACTTCCGCCTCCACGGGGGTCTAATTCCGAGTGTATCCAGTCCCCCGAGGACCCTGGAACGACCTTACAGGGGCGGTATGGACAATTCCATTGATTGCTGAAATAGATAAGCATGTAAGCGAAGGGTTGTGCGACGACCAAACCCTTCTTCCCTAGTTAGTGCTTATTTACCAGCGTTTCTTTCTCTGTTTTTTTCCAATCCCAGTACACTGAGCAGTGCTTAAAGTCGTGTTTTCAGCCTACTGGGTACTAAGAAGGGAATTGTGTTTTATTGTGTGTATATCCCAGCGGTGTTTAAATTACTATTGGCAACGGAAGTGGCAGCTAGGAGCTGCTGCTTGTAAATCGTGCTCAGGAGATGGAGATCGAACGGCTGAAATGCAAACGTTGTGGCAAGTTCCCGGATGGCGAGGTAGTACAGTGTACGGCGAAGGAGCATATCGTGTGTGTGCCGTGCATGGTATCCCAGAAAACGAACCTCTGTGTGGTAGGTATCCGCCGATGAGCTGACCGACAGTTGATGCTAGCTTTTCATAGCACACCAATTTCCTTCGATGCAGTGTGGGGCAAAGCTGAGCGAGAAAAGGCAACGGAACCCGATCGAGCAGCTACTGCAGCACGCCAAGACCAGCTGTCGGTATGAGGAGAACGGTTGTACCTGGCAGTTTACGGCCACCGAGATGGACAGCCATGTGGAGGAGTGTAAGTTTCGTCCCTACCGATGCATCACCTCAACGCTGAACGTATTGCAGTAAGTAGCAGGCGGCGCCCAAGTCCCAGTCCCAAACGACTCCATGGCTTGCTTTAACGAACGCTCGTTCTCTCTCTACACACAGGTGCGAATGGATTGGGTTGCAGCACGAAATCGAAAAGCATTTGCTCGAGCAGCACAAGGAACTGGGACCGGTGTTTCGGTTCCGTGAATCGTCCTCGCTCGTCTTCTGCGATAACATCTCCATCGGTGGGCTGAAGCTGGTGGACGCGTTCAGTAAGCACTTTTTGTTTTACTTCTTCTCGGACGCCGATCGTGGCACGATCTGCTTTCTGATGATCTACTTCGGGCGTCACGAGGAATCGGATCAATATTGCTACGAGCTCGAGATACGATCTCTACCGATTGCCCCACCACCGGAACAATCGGCCACACCGACGAAAGACGCTACATCCGGTCCGGCATCTGAAGAACGGCCGGCTATGGTTCGTAGCGTCAAGTTCGTCGAGCGATGCTACTCGGATTCCGAAAACTTGACCGAAGTGATCGAGGATGAACGGTGTATCGCCCTGTCGCATCAGCAGGTCCGCAACTATCTACACAAAGGGAAGCTGTACTTTACCTTTAAGGTTCGCAAGATTTTCGAACCAGGTCGCGAGCGTAATTTATCGGAATCAGCGGCTACGGTGGCCATGGCAGATAACTCATCGGCGGCGGGTGCTGCGGCAGGAGCAACGGGCACAAAACCTAAACCTAAACCACCGCCGTTTGTGTTTCCGAATAAGGGAAAACTCGCTCCGAACACGAAACGATCGGGTGGTCTAGCAGTGGCCTCTGGAGCGGCCTCATCGTCCTCGTCCGCTTCCTCGAAGAGTGGTAGTGGTGGGGGTGGCGGTGGTGGATCTCGACCCATCTCGGGCGGCTCAACCCCAATTGATGGTCCACCACTACCGAGTCCGGGGATAATGCGTTCTCCATCATCCGCCTCGACAGTTGCTCTCGGCTCGCAAGGGCATGAGTCATTGTCATCGAGGAACAGTGGCTGCAGCTCGTACTCCTCCATCAACAAGGTGGTCGTAGTGGGACTGCATTCTCCATTTGAAAAGCCTGAAAACTCTCCACTAATGACGCCGTCGATCAACAAACACGAAGTGGTAAGTGGCCATACGTTTGGCCAGGTGCTTCGCAAGCACCGCAATCAGCGTGGTGGTGATGGTCGTGGTGGATGGAAACCGTGAACCGTGTTCGCTTCGCTTCACTTGTCCGTGTCCACGCTTTATGTCGATGTAATATCTGTCACTCTGTCCCGCTACGGTACTTGTCGTGTTTGAATCTCTTCTGAATTATTTCTACTGACCTGGAACACAATTTCTACGAATCCCCATTCCCTATTCGATAGCCACCGACCTGGATGGCGAGCAGTACGACCGCCACGTATCAGATCAACAGCCAGTTCCATCGTTCGTATAGCCTCAATCAGGAGGTCTACCAGGACCCTATGGTCAAAGCCTGCATCCGGAACGTGGGACCTCGGGTGGCGGAAAATACGCCTAGCCATGCCATCCAACCGTACAAGGTGAAAGATGATCGCGGATACATTCTTCGCCATCCAACAAATAGTTTGTTTAAACCGCATCTGGCGCACCGACAGTGTCCTCGATAATAAACTATTCTTTCACATTTCGCTTCCTGGGTCAAGTTAAGCAGTCGTTCGGAATTTGTTCTTTGTTTTATTTAATATTCCTCCGTAGGTAGGTTCGAGAGGGGTCTATACAGTCTGTCCTTATTGATTGAATTACGATAAAAAGTACGTTGCATTGCGAAGCATCCGCAATAGAGGGTAAATTAAAGGGTATGTCATGATGTTTTGAAGACGAAGAGGGGGTGTTATTGCACAATTGTCTATGGTGTAAGGGCGTTAGTGGTGCGCCGCAGCGATGAGCAGCGAAAGAAGCAATAGCACTACGTTGAAGGAGGACCACCGAGATGTACTTCGGCTCGTATCGATTCGAGGATGCAAATCGGGATCGGGCAAATCCGTTGGTTCGCTAGGATCATCGAGATCGTTCTGCACCTGGCGCTCGTTTGGACACCGCATCCACCGGGTAGCGCTCGGTTGCTGATCGCGCGACACTTGCATGCGCATATCGTTGAAGCGCCAGTAACCGAGACCCTTGAAGAAGTACGTTTTGCCGTCACTGTACTGGAAGGCCGCATCGATGTTGTACCCGATACCCTTCCAGATCGACATATCACGCGGATAGTCCAACTCGACCTTGTTGGTATCCTCATCGAACCTGCCAGCAAAAAAAAACAAAAAAACGCAATCATTAGAACCTTCTGTGGCTGGTGTCTGTGGTGGCAATGCGTTGATTACCTCCAGTATAGTCGGCCACTATAGAGATAGGTACGATTGTTGTGGCTCCAAACGAGTGCCGCATCGATTCGCTCGATGCTCTCCGGTAGCCCCAGATCCGTCAGGGGCCGTGGATAGCCCGGTTCGATCTTTTGCGAGTTGAACACAAAGTATTGTTTTCCTGTAATAAAAGGCAAAGTGGAGGAGTAAAGTTAGCTGCTCGAGTAGTCACGTGCTCACGTGGAAGCCGGCACACGCACGGCACATACCGATGAAGAAAATGATTTTCTGATACTTGTTCTCGTAGACCGTATCGATACGCTGGAAATCTTCCGGCAAACCGAAGAACAGCCGATTGATTTCGTAGGCCACCGGTGGCCGATGGGCTTCGACGACTCCATCACTCATTTTCTGCTGTTCCATACGCCACAGCCAGCGATCCTTGAAGACGAACAGTTCATTCCGGATCATGGTGATCGCGTCGAAGCTCGTGTTGCACGGATTCGGCGGGGTGGTTGGTCCATTATGATGCGTTCGTCGCGTAGGCGTTGCGGGACGATGATGCGGATGATGATGTTGCCGGTGATGGGGCGTTGCTGTTGCTGGGACCACCTGCGTTGTCGTATGATGTCTCGTAGGATGTCGATTACCGTACGACGGGAAGTATTCACGCGAGCGAGGCATCTCGGTAGTGGTGGTGGTGGTGGTGGTGGTGGTCGTGGTTCTAGGATAACTTGGAACTCGATTAGGATAACCCTCTCTCGGATGTCCTGGCACTCCCTTGCTAGGATAATGTGGCTTAGTGGTTGGCCGCGGTGGTGGTGTTGGTGCGACGGTCGTCGAGGTTGTGCTCGTGCGTGGCGTATGCCGTTCCGGATTTACACCGTATCGTTTCGACCGGGGTCCATAGATCGATTCAATGCCCAGTCGATCATCCTCCGGAATCGTATCCTTTCCACGGTACGAAATGTGATGCCATGGAAACATGATCGCATTCTGTTGGGATGAATGGCCCAACCCTAGCGAGTGTCCGAACTCGTGTAATGCCACGTCAAACAGTCGAGTTCCTTTGTGGAAAGAAGAATGAGAAGAAGAACATAAGTTTCGGTTCCCCGGGGGCGGAAGAGCATCTGCACCTTCGACTTACCTTCCGCATCAAGCGGTTCGTTGAGTAGCCACGATTCTTCCTCATCAAAGTGAGCATCGCCACCGATGCCGGAGCCAGGATAGAAGGCATGGGCAAGGATCTTCCCCGGACCATCAAAGTTGTAACCATCACCGTGGAATTTGCGCGCAAACATCACCTGAATGTCCGCCTCGGTGCTGTACACCTCCCGGAAGCTGATGTTGGCGTGCCGGGACCACAGATCGAGCGCTTCGTACAGGATTCGCCTGACTTGGCCCGCATCCAGCAAACCCATTGTTTGATTCACCAAACTGGAAAGCAAATAGAAGACAAGAAACAGTTGTTAGAAATGATTACTGGCGATAAAGCGGTATACGATGAGAGTGAGTCCGGGGGAAAGAGAAAATGATTCAAGAACATCCTTTCCATTTATCCAAAGTGCATTGAACGAGATCTCGGTGTTTATTTAAAATGTCGGATATGCTTCTATCCATCAATCAAACGCATCGCAGCAAGCGCTGGAAAATAGGATGTGCAGCAGGCGCACGTCACATAGATGTCACCTCGCGCGTACCAGACAACTACGAATGTAAAGTTAATAAAATTGAAGAAAAGTTTATTTTTTCCTCCTCCACATCGCCGTTTTTCTCTCCCTGCCTGCCGGTGTACTCCACCGATGTTGCAAACTCGAAACATCGTTATCTTCGACTTCTGTGGCCGGTGTTAGATGGCAAAGATAAATGTTCCGGTGCATCTTGCGCGCCACAGCGCAGGGCAGCGCTACTCTCTCTATCTCTTCCTCTCTCTCTTCTTCTCGTCCTCCCCCGCGGAATGACTGATGGACTGAAGATGAAAGTTGCGCTGCGCCACGACACGACGGACGACACGGGCATGGAGCAGCACACCGTGCGGCACGTAAATGGCGGAATGCAAATTCACTTTACCGTCATTAATGTCAGTGCCGGCGACGACGTCGACGAGCATGACGATGTCGAGACGGCTGAGGCCCGGAAATGAGTGGAAAGTGCAAATCTCGCATGATGGATGGGTTGCTGCGATGCGCGCCCCGTGGTGGTGTTATCCTTGCGAGAGAAGGTGTATGCATGTTACCGACGACCACGGCCGACCTGGCATGACTTTACCCCTTTTCTAAGCGGCCGTTGGACGTAATTTTCTTTGACGTTAAACTTTCATCAACGTTCCTAATTTCCGCCTTAAGGAGTTTGCCTTTTTGGTGCTCCATTTGGTAGCGGGTATGAGGTGGTGGGTATGGACGAACCATTCTCGGCCCGGATGACTCACACCGACGAGGGGTTTGTCACACGACCGTTAGTTCTGCCATTCATGTCAATGCTAAAGGAGTTTCCATTGTTGGCATACTCAACAATGAACACGCCACTTCCATTGAACGGGGTTTTGCTTGTGAGAGGAAAAGAAGTTCAACAAAGCAACAGTTGATTTGCGATTGGCTAGGGAATGCAATGGCATACTAGTGTTGGCACGTTCTAGTTACCTGACCAAAATGGCAGGCACGTACTTTGTAACGTAACGGATCTTTTCGGAAGCGTGATGCGGGAGGGGGGTTTGTAATTGAAAATTAACAAAATTATTATGCTCATTTGTTTTGCCTCGGGCAGGGGCTACCCTTTATGTTCTAGCGCGCGTTGGGGTTTCATTATGCCACAAATGGAACGGTGGATGCGGGCAACCGGGCTCAAGGTGCAAAGCATAATTTAAATGAAAACAAGCATCTGGCGCTGTGGTGTACCACCACCATCGCCACCATTTGCATTCGCCCTTCTCCGTGGGTAGTTCAACCGGAATCGTCCTTTAGGGATTTGAACACCCCCTGCCCGCGAGAAGGAGTATACTTTAGTAACGGGAAAATGGTTTATGTTGCCGCGTGAAGGGCGCACAAATCGTACACAAATACCAATTCATTTTTGCACACCTTCTACAATGCAATTAACACGCGCTCACATGCGTTCTCGCTCTCTCTTAGCTCTGCTCTGGTGGTTGGTATGCACAACCGTCGCAGGCGACATCAGACCCATCATCACCTGCCCATCATCATCCCCCATCACCGGGAGTATAGTGGCATTAGTGGGGCTGGAAAAACCCAGGGCCGGAATCAGACGGAATGGAAAAATCGTTTCATTTCCGCTGCAAATTGGAAAATCGCTTTCCGTCTAGAGCTAGACTGGCCAGCGACTGGCCTTTTCGTCCAGGAGCTGATAGCAGTGCTTACGCGGTGTCCTGTCAGCAGGTAGGTACGGGAATAAGGACTTCCTCCAATGGTGCTGCTGCTGGCGCTGCTGCGATGCTTTCAAATTGGATAACGTCGTAAAACCTTGATCAAATCTCACTATCCCTTCGTCTATGCACAGCGACGACCTTCGTTCTCTTTCTCCCTGTACCGTGGTGGTATATTAGTGGAATTTGCTGGCCTCGGCTTTCGAGCAAGGATTTTACCGTAAAAGCTATTCCAGTTTGATAGAAAGGACCAGAGGAGCTCTCGGACCAACCAACACCACAAGGGAGGACACTGTAAACGAACGCGAAACACACCCATACACCCTCGAGTCGAGTTTTGCCGTATTTTAATTCAGTAAATTTTAATTACATTCATTTATGACATGATACACGTCATCGTCATCGTCATCCTGGTCGTCGCATCGTTGGCGAACACTGTCATCATCATCATCATCATCATCATTGCCGGATCGTACTAACTTCCCGTCACAATCAGCATCATAACTGGATTGGGCGATCCCCTATGGAGCAGCGTTGGTTTTGAAGGGAAAGGGGAAGGGTGCAGAGGGTGCCATTTTGTCAACTTCCGGTAAAACGCAGAGGCCAGGCTCCCTGGTGGGTGCGTTACAACTAAAACGGTAAACTAGTGAAGCTTTCGAGGCCGGCGCTTGTTGTTTGTCGTGTACGAGAGCTGCGAGGGTACAACATGGCTCTGTGACACCCACCCCGTTAGATGGAACCCCCGGATCATGGAACATGGGAAACCAACGACACACATAAAAACGAATGAAAAAAAAAGGTGAAAGTTTGATCTCGGTCGTTGCCTCGTACCATGCTCGGTCGACACCATTTGCATGTTTATCGAAAACTGCGAGCACATGCATGGAGCGAGTCCTGCAAGAGCATACACTCCCGCACCTATACACTCCCTTCTCCCTCCCTCCCTCTCGGTGAAGGTGAAGTTGACTTTGAGCTAGCTCGATCGCTTGCTGGTTACACACACACACACACACGCGCGCGTCAACAGAATGGAGGAGAGTTCATGGCTAGGCCAGGATTGCGGCTCCCTTTTGTGAACAACGGTGTTATCAGCAGTAACACCCACTATATTCGGGCAAAACTTTGCCTCTCAAACTCGACCGAACCGGTCCCGTGTGCCGGTGGCGCACAATGGACGCGGCGCTCGTGTGCCCGTGTGGTGCAGGAAGGACGACGACGACGACGACGACATTGTTTTGCGCCTCACCAACTCACACACGGGCGCCGGGTTTTGCTGCTAATTTCGTGATAAACGATTATGGGAACCCGAGTGTTTGACATAATGAATGAATGACGGAACTGAGCTGTATTCTTCTTCTTTCTCTTCTTCTCCGCTTCGTTGTGACTTGTGACAGTCGACAGCGATGGACCCCCCTTTTTGCTTCCCATTCTGGGCCGTTAATTGAAAATGGTGTTCCATCCCAGCAGCCTATGTCAAGCGATTCGCAACAACGCACCGTGATATGCGCTTAGAAGGCCATGGCATGGCGAATGGCGCCTCATCCTAACTGCAATTTTAATGGATGCATTGGATTTTTTTTAATGAAAATCTTTTTGCAGTGTTCGAGTTTCTCTGTTTCCCCTCTGCAAAAGTAATCAAAAATGCGAGACTAAAAAACTAAACCAAAGATCCCACACAACTATGTATGCGAATACAAAATTCCGGTATGCATTTCCGAATGCAATTTAGTGTGGGCTGCTGCACTCCCGCTATCGCCGCTAGCTGCAACCTGTTAAATCCATCGCACGATTCTCCAGGGACCTCGTGCCCCCCCCCCCCCCCCCTCAACTAACGCGGGTGCGTGTAAAAGGGATCGAGCAGCAGCACGGTACGTGCCGGTGTCAGAGGTGAAGCGCGGATTATGCGCGCGAAATAGGTCGAGCGCGTTGAACGGAAAACAGTGATAACATTTCAAAATGTTTCCACCCACCCGGTCCGGCTGGGAGGAGGGATTGTTGCCGGTCGAGGGGGTCGCTTTGGTTATAAATGTGGCCACACGTACACACACACATACACACACACACGGCTCGGTGCGGTTTCATCGGTCGGGCACCAAATTCAAAAGTTCATTTTTCAGCTGATTCCACTGGAATGGCTCATCGCGAATCGTCTGCCTGACATTCGTGAAGAGGAATAGCAACTGCTGCTGCTGCTGCTGCTGCTGCTGGATGCATTTTGGACCGATTCTCTGGTACTTCTTTTCTTTGCTTGCTAGCACTCGCGTACTGGCAACTTTCGCACCTTTTTCCGGACGAACAGCCTGCTGTCATCGCTCACAAGCACACACACATACGCTTGCTGGGGAGCAAAAAATTCTAAGCACATTTTCATTCCCTTTCTGTCAAGCAGCGCATTCAGAGTATTCGGGTATCCGGAAAAGCTGCAGCTGCAGGGTGGTAGAGCGGGATAAAATGGCTTTCATGCGCTCATGGCGACGGCGCGTCAAACCTATGCGTTGGTTGACGGTTTCGAATGTGGTTACCACAAGCACCTGCTTCACTGGTATCCGGTCCTTGGGCATCATCATCCTTTTGACACCTTTCCAGGATGTCAGAATATCAATTGGGTTTTATAGGGTTTTTACCTTTTTCTTTCTGCAACCAAATATCCTCGTACTGCACCGTCAAATGTGTGCGTAGTTAATACGATTTTACTATAAAATACCATCTCACATGCCAAGAGGAAATTCTGGTGACTTTCCCCCGGCGCTAGGAATGTCAATATAAGCAAACTTTAACTGCCAATAATGGTGGCGTTGCTAGACATATCCGTCCGTCATATCTAAGACGGCTATGACGCCACATCACACTCCACATTCCGTTTCTTTTCGCCCGTTCCCGTTTCCCCTATTCTTCGTTAAACTGTTCATTTTGGCGCCATAAAAGAGTCCGTGTGTGTGTCTGTTGCCCTCAACAATAATTGAGAAGAACGGCCAGCCGGAGCCAGATGGCACAGTGGAACGGGTTTTCGTGAAGGACGTGGGCAAACTTTAGCTTAAAACAGCTAAAGGCGGCACTCATGAAGCGTGCATGTGCCCGTGCGGTGGTGGTTGGATGACTTTGAATTTATTGAGTTTACTGCAAAATTATACGAATTATGCATGCAATGACAATAAAAGGCTATGTGAGCATTCGTAACCCCGGTCGCCCGGGGTTGCGCCATCTCGCAGGCCTTTTCGCTTCGCTGAGTCCTTCTCATTTCCAACCAGAAAGGAACCAACTTTCTCATCGTCAAGCGTCACCTTCCCCCTCCCGGTGGGGTGGGAAAGTACAGACAAATAAAACAAGATATTCCTCTCTACTGACTCTCCTTAGTCCACCTTCTCTTCCGTAGCTTCTGTCGCTTAAACTAACGAAGCGTCATTTTGGAAAATCGATCGACAGGACAGGAAGAAGCGCCACTGCGGAGAAAGGAGTCTCTCGTTGTCGCTTCGTCGCGTTTGCGGTCTCGATCGATCGAGTGAAAAACAAACAAGACACATTTGTTGGCAATTTGTTAAATATATTTTCTTCAGCGTCTCCACTGTCTGCTTCGAAGACGATTTCACTGTGTCTTGTCTTGCAGTGTGGCGGGGTCGAGCCCACCCCCCATCCAACCCGGTCACAGCATAGAAAATCGTATAAAAACCTCCTCCTTCTTGTGTTGTGGCGTTCGAGCGACCTTCTTCGGCTTGCTGAACGGTAGGGTGGTCATCGCTAGGTTCTTATCGCATTTCGGGAAATCTATTCAGTTCATTCGTTAGACAAACCCCCCCCCCCTCTCGCACACAGACAACGACGGCGGTGGAGGCGCACTTGACGCGGTCACGAGAGACAATGCTAAAAGTGCCAAAAGTTAATGGTGCTCTTGTGTGGTGCCGGCGGCCAGCAAGTCAAGTTTTTTGGCATTGTTTCGGTTCGGTTCGGCGCGTCTTCCGCCTTCGAAGGGGGTTTTGCGCCATGCGTCCCGTGCGGGTTGGCTGTTTGGACGCACCATAATAGGATAAGTGTCGCCTCGTCCCACCGGCTGCTCGGGACTAATTTAATATCTTTTTCGGTTTCCTAGGGTTCGGCGCTTTGTGTGCCGCCGAAAATGTGGCTGACGATATCATCAATCAGTTCAGGAACCGGCACTCTCGGACACTCGCGGGATGGGCACACTTAAGTGGAGGGGCCGTCGGCGTTGCCATCTTGACTTCAGCAGCGATTTCTCGGATTGCAGCCGGATTTATGGCCGCTATTTGGCTGCACTGTGATTCTCCGGACACTTCATCACAAGCACGTTATGTTGGCCAATGCCACGTGCGTAAACCCCGTTTTATGCCGGGGATCCAAACCACAGAGAAAGGAACTCCCAATACCATTGCCATTGCTAATGAGAATGGAAGAGGGAAGAATGGTGGCGAACAGGCGTACCAGCTAACCACCAGACATGCCACAAGGCAAAAACACATACAAGCGAACCAAGTGAACCAAGCGATTTGGGTGGTTATCCCATTTTTCCAATTGTAAAACGAACCACAAACACGTGGCGTGTGTGCGGCTTACGTGGAAATGAATTGCAAGAAGTTCCAGCGGGGAAAAAAGGGTTTTCATTGCCATTGTTTTCGGGATGGTTCCCGTTTTGGGAACTGTCTGCGTGTACCAAATTGGAAAGATTTTTAGGGCTGGTTCTTCCCGGTAAGCGCTCTCGTTCGATTAGCTGGCGAATGCACGGAACTCCGTTGCTTATCTTTCGTGAGAAACGAAGAGCACATCAGCACTGCGGCTGGACCACCGATGTAACGGGGTGTGTGTGTGTGGTAAGATTATTGGTCATTATCCGAGTGCATCCACGTACCATCTACGATGGTCTGTGGCCTGAACTGTTGTTAGCCATTTCGGTTGATGCAATTGCATTCTCTGCTTCGTGTGCGCTTCATCGGCACCGTCTCGATGGCTGCTGTGCGAGTACGAGGAATGCAGTTTTTTCCGTAATGTCGGAGCTTACGTTGAACGAGACGTTGAACGGAAACGGAAACCAACAGCAGATATGGATCCGCTGCTGTTCCTTGTCCGAGACCCGAGATCCGTTGATTGGATTCACCCAAAGAGATCGGCGATTGAGGGAATTCCGGTGAAGGGATTGCAGGATTCTTTTTATCCAGCAGCCAGCAGCGCTTT
>NC_064875.1:1255000-1260000 GCF_943734745.1 Anopheles darlingi | reverse complement strand
GCGGCAAAGTTGTGAGAGAAAGGGGGAAGCTTAGGATGTGCAGATTGCCAGTTTGGTGAGCCTTTGGGTGGGTTGGTTGGTGCAGGGGCAGTGCTTAAAATTGTAATTTAAAAACTTGCCCATAATTCAACCGCATGCTTTTGGACGCGGCACAATGGGCTGGAAATGTATGTATATAAATATATTTATATACATTTGCTCCAGCTTTCCAGAATGGAGTAAACAAGGTGAAACATAAATAAAAACGAACCAGCAGCGAACGGCGGAGCACCGATGATGGAGGCGCATGGTTGCAGAACCGATGGAGACGAATGGTTGCTATGGAGGCGCATGGTGAGGGTTTTTATTTCTTCATTTTTTTTTTTCATAAAACCACATTAAAGGAGCAGAAGGTGTTTGTAGCATTCACTACGACCAATTGGCTTGACCTTGATGATGACTTCAAAAAGGTGTGTGGCTATGATGTGAACAGCCACCTATTTCTTTTCTCATTCGTTTACAAAAAACTACAAAAAGGGAATTCTTTTTTTCGGTTCTTTGAAAAAAAGTTTCTTCTGCGCAATATGCAGCATGGCAAACGTCCGCGTTCACTATGGTCTGAAGGTGAAGATTGGCTTCTTGTGGAGTCGTTCAGACGGCAACCATGGTCATGGTTGACCATCGTCGTGTCCATTTGCGGTCGCTCTCGTCGCTCGCTGTAACCTTTCAGTCGATGCCGACGATGGGGCGGACGGGTGGGCGGGCGGGCGGACTCTCAAGACAGAAAACAATCTCAAGAATGTTCTCTCCTGATGTTGATTTATGAGATTATTATTTTTCATCCACTTTCTACCCTCCGCCATGGCCGAGGGATGGCCGCTGGCCGCGGGGATGGTGATGGAACCCTGTGCGCTACTGTGCGATCTTTTCGCTCCATTTTCTTTGTCCTTTCTTCTCGCGAGCGTGAACAGGAAGAGCGATTAGGTTCACACTCTCCCGGTGGAAGGTAACCGGCAGGAGGCAGGCAGTGGAGCGAACGTTTCAAATAAATTGAAAAATGCATTTATCTTTCCGTTTCACAAGAAATTCTGATTGAAATTCCACAACATTTCATTACAGAAATTGACGCTCACACACACACACCTCACCGTGGTGCGCCACCAAGGGGCCCCGGAAAATCTGAATGAAAGGCGGAAAAGCCGAAATAATTACTCCATCAATCATATTCTGCAATTCGAATCCCACCAACGTTTCCCATCGGTCCGCGACCATCGAGGGATTGACGGTGATTGGGTGTACCGTGCGAAGCGAAACGAAACGAAACGAAACGATCCTAATTGTCAGGTCATCAGCAGCAGACAATGACCCCCCCCCCCCTCCCCAGCCCCACTTGTCGTCTGTAGGGGTCTCACACTGAGTCTCTGGGAGTCCCTTGGATGTGCCGGGGGTACTCGTGTGTAATTGATTTTCCTAATCGTGAGCGCACCAGTGCGCTTGGATTTGACGGACGAGGCAACTTGTCCCAGCTGAGGGCAAAAAAAAACGATGAATCCGTATGGTGCTGGCACCGGATCGAGCACTCGTCCATGTAATGTATGTTTTGCGAGTTGGTCTGCGTGCGGAAAGGTATTTTTCAATCTTTTTCTTTTTTTCGCACCGCACGCTAGTAGTGGTGATGCTGTGGCTGCCACTGACTTGATTTAATTTATCTTCGAGCCCTCACAGACACAGTCCTGCACCGTCGCTAAGGTTTCGCTTGATGACGATGAAATGGAAAATTTTCTGCAGAAGATCAAACCTTAATAACAAAACTTTTTCCTACGCTTCCACTGCGGCCACCTCGAGGGGCAGTAGCGCGAGAAGGGGGGAGGGGGGAATGTTTTTTGGTCAAGACCAGGGGGGCCGAGTACCGGGCTGGCTAGAAGAAAGCTCACACACTCGGTAAAACTTTCCGTTCTCTTTGTGTTCCGTTTGGCCAAGGGAAGCTAGTGGACGAGGGGGGGCAGTAAAAACCGTTGGGCATCTTGTAGGGGTCGGCTCGAGGATCAAGAGAAAGAGAGAGAGAGACAGTAGACCAGAGCGGAAGAGAGAGCCGAGTTTGCGAGGTAAAGACGCGCTTGAAAGTTTCAATAATTCTTCATCGCCACTACCCACTGTGGCAGCAGCAGTAGCACAGGTGGGGAGGGGGACTTCACCTAAAATGCTGCTTGTGCTCGTCGTGATGTCTATTTGCGCCGGTTTCGCGCCGTGCGAGGAGTGATGGACGGATGGATAGGGGGAGGGGAGCGCTGTTGGTTAAAAATTTCCTCCGAACTAATCTTTCACATTGCACGTCGTGGTTTGAGTTTCGGATGATTGGCAATTATCTGGTGTGCGAGGATGGTTGGTGAATGCGAGGAAGATGATGACGATGATGACGACGGCGGCAGCCATCGTTGAACCCCACGTTGTGGATGATGATGATGATGATGAACACGCTACGCTACCTTCGCTTCGGTGTGAGCGTTCACTCCGTGACTCGACGCAAGGGGAGTGTTATTTTTGCACTCATCCCGGGGCCGGGGCCTTTTTTTCCTGTGGCCGTAGAAGCTGGAATCGATTTTTCCCGGGCCCAACTAACCAACCAACGAAATGGTGACGATAGCGGAAGACGAGGCAGGATGGCCGGGAATGAAATCGAATGGATTTCCATCCCCGTGCACCAGCTCGCCGGTGAAAATGATGGATTCGACAAGAGGGAACCGAACGTTGGATGGAAAATGTTTACCGAGATTTAGCTGGCAATATGAATTCCTTCCTCTACGCCGTTCTTGCTTCTCCGTTCAACCGTAACACCGGTTTAGGGAGCACCGGGCCCGGGTTTTTCCAATGTGACTCAAGAGTACAATAGCGTGCGAGGGGTCGCTCGAGCTTCCGACTGGAGGGGATGCTGCAAAAACCGTTTCAACCGGAAGATTCTTCCCGGGAAAATGGGTTCCTATTCCTCCCCCAAAAAAAAGGAAGGTCCCGCGATAAAACAATGGCAAATGAAGCAAGACTCCCTCGGACTTTGGTGATTTCATTTACACGGCGAGAGTGGTGTGTCCGGTTTGGTGTTTGCATGATGTATGAATTTAGTAACAAATTGTTGGAAGCTGGCACGCACCTTCACCGCACCGTGTCGTCGCTGGCTGGAAGATATAAATCTCTTCTTCCTCTTCTTGGGAGCATGATAAATTACCTTTCGGGCCCGTTGTCAAACAGAGGCACAGACCAGAAACATGGGTCGCGTATAGCGTGGCAAGCGAACTAGACCTACACGCGCCCGGGCCTTTGGAGCAAAAACCGTTTAATCCGCTTCTCACGTGGAAATGTGGATCATACCTTCGTCCGCCCGTTTTCTCTGCACGGTTACATCGCGAATTAATTCCATTATCGTTATGCGCACGTCGCTCCTCCCAGCTGTTCCCAGCTGTTTCAGCTTTTTCGCAGCATTTTCAGCTTCCCCCATTGGTGTCTACGGCGGGATCCAGGCTCCCGAATGTCAGTGAGTGAGTGAGTGAGCGCAAATACCGGTTTTCAATTAAAAATCCATCCTTTCTCCTGCACGCCGTTGGTGCTGGCGCGAGGAAATTGGTTCTCGCGAACGAACTTGTGCAGGTCTGGCCGTGGAAGCGGCCGTGATTGGGCCGAGATTATCGGTATCGTGTATGAGGGAGTCGTCCTACCTTCATCCTTGGAGCCGCAATATGTGCGAGACGAAATTCAATTCCCCTGGAATATGGCCACCGTCGTGCAGACGTCACAGTCAGGGGCGTTTCGTGAACAAATCGTTCCACAGAGCGTGGTGTAATGCAATCGGCACGGCAGTCATTAGAGCCGTTTTCTCGTCACGATTTATCATCATCATCGCTTGCAAGCGTTCGGTCTCAGAGTACCCTCTACACGATTCCACATTAATGCAATATTATGAAAACTCATTAGCGTCGCGCCAACCGATCAGTCGCGCCAATTAATGAGTAAGTGAGACTCCCTCTCCCGAGAAGGTGTTTATTGAACCGTGCGCAAACCTTATGTGTTCATTAAAAACCGTCAGACGAGGTGGCAGCACCCCCCCCCCCCTCGGCACTACGGGGTGGAAGCTATTTGTCTTGTCGTTTAGGAGCGGGATCACGAAAGCCAGCATTAGCGAGCGAGTGTCGAAACGTGCTCGCATAAGAAATGTGTCATGGAAAATGCATTTTCCGTGCCACAATCACCGACGACCGGCGAGAGTGTGAGTGTGAGAGGGGACGTGAAGGTGAAGCAAAAGTCGTGGTAGCAGTGGGTTTCTTCTTGTTTTTTTATGTTAGTGTTGTTGGTCTGACACCACCACCACCGGAGAAACTTAAAAACGAGGAAGAGGAGGAACACTAAAAAAGGCGAGAGCGCGAGGATGCAAACGAGCTACAGAGATAAGCACTTGGGATGTGCTGCTGCTGCTGCTGCAACGTCGAGTGCCAATGATGACACGGCCGGTGGACGGAATGAGGGGGGTACTTCCGCGAGGAAGCGTGCGAACTACGAACCGGTGCGCGGTGGCGCTGTCGAAGAATGTGTTCCGTGGCAAGATCGTCGACTTTCAAGTATCGCGCTCTCCGTCTCCTTCATCTCGGAGTAGGCATCGCGCGGCGTCGCTAAGGACAACCTTACCAACACCAACGTCACCACCACTGGACGGTTGGTGGCAGCACGAGTGGCAGCGGCAGTAGGCGACGAGCAGGAGACGCCAAGTAGAACCACCGAACGGTTGGTAAGCTCGTTTGACACTTGCTTTATCAACTCCCGCCGGAGTAGCGCGCTAACGTCGCCCGGTTTCTAAAGGATCGCACACCAGTTCCGTTCGAAACCAACCAACAAAAAAAAAACAGAAGAAAATAGGAAAAATCCGGGCATTCGGTTGGATGCAGAACCCGGGCGTGGGTTTTCTTAGCGGTTGATTCGCGCATTCGCAGCCAAAGAAAGAAAGAAGGAAAGCGAAGCGGAGAGCAGAGAGCAGAGAG
>NC_064875.1:1220000-1237500 GCF_943734745.1 Anopheles darlingi | reverse complement strand
GGAGAAGCTTCGTAAAACAAAGCATATTTACTTTTGAGTTGGTAAAAATACCTCTCGAATTGGAGACTCTCACTTGTAAGAGTATTGGGAAGAGCTTGTACAGCTAAACTCCCGGAACATGCCACAAGTGCTGGTACGATTCCACAAATTTAGTGAACACGCAACACACCACACTAATGCTCCCCAAGTATCCCATGGGGAGGGCTACGGTATTGTGCCTTCGGAAAACATTTCTACCGTAGCCGGAGCCGGGGAAAGGACAACGTTTTCTACTAATCGAAGAGCAAGTTTGACATGTGCTAGTGTCTTGTGACTGTGAACACGGACGAACGCACACATACAGCCAACCTGGACACAGAAGTTGTTTCCGATTGCTTCCGGTAATGAAAGTTGGATAAGGAGCAGAAGTGGAATGAAAGCAAAAAAAAGTGGAAACAAATAAACACAGCTGGATAAAACTTGTACCCAGTCCACGGTGCGCAGTGTCCAGTAGAGGATATTCTCAGGAAAAACAGAGCGATGAGGACCGCGGCAAGACGTTAGACTTGTCTTGCTCGAGAGCACGGATGGTAGCCAATTCCTTTGGCAATAGACTCATCGGGCTAATTAGTGAGACACTATAATCGTTAATGCTTTAATTGATTACCATTGGGAGCATTTGTGCACGCGAGCGTGCATGCGTGCGTGTATTTGCAGGACTTCTAGATAATTGCTGCTCTTTTATTATTATTTGCAGTTATCATAATCGCCATCAATGCAAAATTCTCCGATAAGATAAGATAGTAAGAACATTAATCATTTCCCCCGCATTAGTCGTATCAAGCGATACTGGCCGGAATCTTATCAAGTCGTACCATGGAATCTCGCGTGGCCACGATGGCATGGTGATTACAGAGTTTTGGGCTTTAATTTTTAACACCGAAACCGGCTGTCATTATAAACTTTTTGTGCCAATAATCATTCTCGTAAATAGCACCAGCACCGTCGGAGAGAAGACGTTTTCGGACGAGGCAGAGGCCAAGAGGGGAAGGAGGTTAGCAAAAGTTTTCTAACTTATTTACCATTGCCCTGGATGCGGAGATTGCAAGAGCTTCTTGCGGTGATATCGATTCTTTGGGAGGATAAACTCTTACAGTTGCTTACAATCGCCACAACCACACATACATACACACACATACGGAGTGCACAAGCGACGCAGTGATAGTTCGAATTTAATCTTTAACTTTGTTTAAACATTCAACCCCGGGAACTGGTGCATGTGGTGGCATTGGTTGGCAAGTTGGCAATGTGGCTAGAAGTCGATTGTTTGCCATCGAGGGTAATCAGAACATGTGCCCGGGGCGTGGATGTGGGGGGATCACACTAAGAGGATGCATCTCTTTGGCATCTGGTTTGGGAACGCTTCAGTTGTGCAACTCTAGCCAGGTGTTTTCTTATCCACTTGCCACGCAATCTCAGCCTCAGTAAGATGCAATTTGCAATCCAGAGGACATTCATTCTTTCGCACTAATGCGGGAACCCTGGTTCCCGGTTCGTACGAATCGAGAGTTTGTCCGGAAAGACAAAGCTGAACAAACGGTGTAGTGGAGAATGTGGAGAAACGAGGCCACAAAAAGGATATTCCGTTAAACCTTTCCGAGAATCTGGCAGCATCAGGTCAGGAACAGCAAGCTGTCGTTCGGTGCTGTGTTCGCTCAACCGTTAGCCGAGGTCGACCACATTGCGGATTCACTACAAATTTTCCCTCCCAACAATCGGTTGGCCTAGAGCAAGGGAACCGGCTGGTACCGATGCTGGCATGCCGGTTCGATGGGACGATGCAAAGTGACTACAAGTTGCGGGAAGCCTGCGAGCCTGTGATACTGATACCGCGTCCGGTAGCTACTGCCACTGTCCTGGGGCTATGTGTTCGGTATCGATTGCATATTTATGTTTTGCACTGGCCGTCACGACAAGGGATGCGGGTCGTGGTCAAACTTGGTAGTGAAAAGAACAAACCCAGCACCAGCGTACAACAGTGTTGCAATCGAGGGGTTTACTGCAGTACCAGTCCAGTTCGCCGACGTTGTCGGCGCAAGCTGGCTAACAACCAATGCAATGCAGTTAAAGTGTTAACCATTTCCGTGTTACAATGGGCGAAGGTTGTTTGCCTTTTACAGGTTATTTGCAAAACTTCTTCAAAAGTCAACCGGAAACTCATTAGTGAAGCAGAACGTAGAGATTCTCATCAGGATGGAGTAGTTGAAGCAATTCCCACAGGTACCACTCAGAATTTGGCCAACTTTGAGTGCCCTACGAAGGCTCATTATAGAGGAGTATGCAAGCCAGAAGGAATGCAGTGCTAATCCTCTTCACTGGAGGTGCTGGAACGGCTGGAAAGCGTTTAAAAAACTTTCCAAACTTCCCAACATTGGAATCCTTCACCATCATCATCATCATCTTCATCATCACCATCGTCAGCCAGCTGGAGCATGACCACTGATGATCTGGTTTGTTGGAACGTTCGTGGCTTGTAGCCAGGTGGCCGGTCTCGCCACGGTCACCGTGGGGAACCCTTCTAAGCGTGTACCACTGGAGAACGTGCTCGCAATGTGAGGAGACGTCGGCGCCACTCGAAACCGATTGATTGGTATGCTGACCGTCCGGTTGGGCGGTTTTGAAGGCAGTAGCACTCCTCACGCCAATCGGCCATTCGATTCCGATAAGATTCGCTTCGACGGTTCCGGGTTAGACTGGAGAACCACTTCACACCACACGGGCCGACACAGGACGATCACACCATTCAGCATGTTCGAGGGTCCTAATCACGCCACGGTACGGCTGTTCCACACCGGCGTTAACGCCTGAAAGGTATGCGCTACGGGACGGCAACTCCCAATCGGCCACCACAGCAGCAGAAGCATTCAAATCCCAATTTGAGGCGCTCTCTCTCTCTCTCTCTTTGTCGATGGCTGCTTGGAAGGAAGGAAACAAAACCTCGACAAAGCGATACCAAAACCGAGACACGCTCTCCTCGGATACCGTGGTTTCCACGCTTCCAATCCTCTTATCGCTGCCCGCTGCTGTCGGCGATCCACCGTCACCATCATCAACCGCCTACCGATTTTTCCTCCCTAAAAACGATCACGACAAAGGCGGGAAACCGGGCCTAACTTTGACGGCGCGAGCACACCATCGATTTCCATGACTCTATAATCGGATAAACAAACAAAATAATGCTATTGTGGCAATTTAGATTCGCCTGATTAGATATCGGAATCGACTGTCACGCTCGCTCCATGCGCAGCGCGCACACACAACGATCCGAGTCCGAGTTTCGGTCCGGCCAACATCGTGTGTCATTGTACGCGCGCCCGTGTGTGTGTGTGTGGTTTGTGTGCGATCATTTGTGGTGTCGACAGTTACGCGCCTGGCGCTCTGGCAATCTTAACCCGAAAGTGGTAAGCAGAGCCACAAATGCACACCGAGGCAAATGGCACGAACTCGTCCTGCACTCTTTGTTGACAAAGCATTCAGCTAAACACACATACACACACACACACACACAGACACACAGACACGCGTGCGCACCCCCCAAGTAGTGCGTGACAAAGGATATCGTGGGTGATGTGCACACCAGGCCGGTAGACGAATCCACGTGCAGATAAGATAAACACAGAGCCCGAATGGAGCGGAAAAAATGAACCGAGCGCCATTAGGTGAATCATTGGAATTTGGTTGACTGTGGGAACGTCAGCAGAAGCGCCAGTGCCAGCGCCAGCGCCAGTCATTTGCCAGCCATTCAGTCCAAATAAGGCTTTTAACTGAAACAGATAAAGAAAGTATGGCCTCGCTCTCACTGCTTCGTAGTCGTTCGTCGAAGCGCCATCGCGCTGATACCGCTGGTTTGCTTCACGGTTCAAGCGAAAAGCTACCGGGAATCGCGCAGGGGGGTCGGGTAAGTGGATACGGATTCCTCTCCGCCCATCGTTGCTTTCGTTATCCTTCGAAGAATCGGAGATCCGGTCGTTGGAATATGGCGAGCGGCGGAAACCATTGCCATTGCTAATGATACCGGGATGGAAGTAAGTTTGAAAATGATTATCCTTCGTGGTACGCCCGCGGAATCGGGATAGAAATTGCAAAACATCGTCTTAGCGTTTACCCAACCCAACCCACACCCCGAGGATGGGTTGTTAAGCTCGCGGTGGCTCGGTTGTGGTGTACTGTCAAGCCCTCATCATAAACTCTCTGACACTGCGTGCCGCGAGCCACCGACCGACCGAAAAGCCATCAGAGCAGGCTCCACGTTGTCATGCCATGCCAACCGCCGGTAGTGCCGGTACCACCACCGCAGAGCAATCACGCAGAGTATTTAACGCAATAAGCATTAATTTCAAATTAGTTGCCAACCGTGCGGTGGTATACCATGGACCGTGCTGCATGTGCTTGTGTGTGTGCGCGCCTTCGAGACCATAGAGACGAGAAGTTCTCGGAAAAGAAACCAACCACTCGAACACAGACGGATGCAAAATGACAACGGCTACACGCATCTCTTGGATCGATTTTAGAGAACCGTCTGCCTAGATGCCTACTTGGATCTAAATCAGACAAATTGAAATAGAGAGATAAATCAAGCTCGTTTCGAGCTGTCCACCCAGAATGGTGCTGCAGGTGCGGCACCACCGTATGCAATTAGCTACCGACCACCACCACCACGGATCGGAGCCGGACCATTATGTGTCCTGTCAGTCCAGCACATTCCGGGGGCATCTTGGCAGCTAAATCTCGCCCCCCGTCCCCCTTTTCCCATTGCATTGAATGGCCGTGTGTCGCTTGGAGCTGAATGCTTGCGAGCAATCATACCACTCACACCTTGATTGGATGTATTGAATATGATCATTCAGTTTGAATGTCCAGATCCGCTCCAGAGCCCTCCATCCATGTGTATGTATCCGGTGGCTTCATTTTGCGCCACGAAAATTGAAGGTTGACAGCGCCGCCGGCGAGATTGCTAGTCCACGAAAGGGTGCCGCATCTGGCTGCACCTCGATGAAACGTGCAATTGCAATGGGATCGTGTTTCAAATTCACGACCACGTGTGGAGAAGGAAGGAAGGATACGGTATCATTCGCGCAACATCCCGAGGAACGCTGAGTGTGTGTGTGTGTGTGTGTGTGTGTGTGTGTGTGTGTGTGTGTATGAGTGAGAGCTTCGTGAAACACTTTCCTCGCGTTTGCGTTGACACCGCGGGCGTCGGACACTTTGGTGACGGTCTTTGTCTTGGCGGGTGTGACCGCGTTCGCAGCTGCTACAGTGGCGTGGATTCCTGGCCGGGATTAAAGACAGCCGGAAATTGTCCGCTGCATTGTCGAATCGAGGACCAAGGGCCTCTATGCCTCGCAGCATCGACCGGTCGTCGATGCACAACACGTGCCGGTCACGGAATTCCAGTTCGTCGTGTCCCATTTGTTGTCGTCGTCGTCGTCCCGCATTCGTATTGGTAATTTATTTCAATTAAAGTGAACGATTCTGATTAATTTTCTTTATTGAGCTCAATCAATGTGCGCACGGTGGTGATGGTGGCCACATTGGTCGCCATTCAATAGCAAACAGCGATAGCAAACACAGAATCACATCCCGTTTCATCTTTTCTTCTTGAAAGGAAGAAGTGCTAATGACGATTTGAGGACAATGCAAACGCTCTTAAACGGTGTAACGGTCTGCTTGAATGAGTAAAATCACTGACTCCTTTCTGTGAGTTAGTTAGGATTTGAGAGGGAAAAATAACCGCAACCCCAGGCAGGCACATACTGGCAATAAAAATGAAAAACCGATAAACCTCTTCTCTACTTAATCATTTTCTCATAAGTCCGCAGATGATCTGCGCCACATACTGACCATTAGGAACACGTGCGTTCACCTTATTATGCCTCTTATGGGGCCGAAAGCGATCTTTCATGGAAAACCTTTTCTAGCTTTGTATGCTAGCGAAAAAGGAAAAAAAGACGTAACAGGTCTTTGGTCAGCCTAAATGTGTCGCCCCCTAGACTTTCTTGGCAATCAAAGGACCGCCGGTTGACCAGCGTTAATCGTGCTTAAGAATGCGAGCACGTGCTAAAGCATCGGCCTTGTGATGGCCGGCGGTGATAATCTTCATTATTCTCTACAAATCCGAGAATCTGGGACCGACAAGTTAAGTTTATCATAGTTCCCGCTAATGTGTACTACTCGAGCTGCCTTACATCGGTGTCGGTTGGGCCTTCATTAAACTGCCTTTCGATCAGGCCCGAATCGATCGATGTCAATCTTCCCAACCGCCTCCTCCCCCCAGCACATGGCAGAACGCTAGCATATGCCACAGGAAGATGGAAGTTCAATTCGTGCCTCACAGGTTTTCGTGTTTGCGACTGGCAGGCATGAGCAAAGACGCTAAGCTGCTAGGGAAAATATTGCGGAAGTTTCTCGCCACCGGAAATGCTTTCCTCCTGCCAGTGCCCCTCCTCTCCCCTCCCCTTTCCCTTTCCCCACGGGTTTGGTTGGGCGTGTGGCGGCTTTCGACACGACACGGTTCCATTTGCCTGCCAGTCCAATGCCCTGGAGGGTCTCTTTGCTCGAACCAAGCACCAGGGTATATCGGTATGCTGTGGTGGAATGTGTGTGGTAGCGATAAGGAATTAGAGCTCCGAGCGGGACTGACTGGCTGTGTTTTCGCTGATCGTTCGACCCGCAAAAAGACGGTCGTCGGAGGCACAAAAAGGTATTCGGGAAATTTTCGTAACATGCACCGCTCGTCTCTCGTCGTCACTCGTCATGTCGTTCCGTAACATCAGGAACAGCACGGGCACGGGACTGCAGGTTTGCCTTCCCGGTGGTGGATAAGTGAAAAAGGATCCGTCGTGTGCCGTTGTGCGGATGTGCTGCACCAGCTCAGGCCCGCTTACAACGACACCGACACCAAAAGTCGACCGAATACCCGAAACCTTCGTCAATCGTTCGGTGCGGTTCGGTATCTGAATATTTCAACCCCCGATTCCGGGGGGCTTCCACCGGCCGGAAGTGGTTGGCCAGTGTTAGTACGAGCGCTGGCAGGAGCGAGATGACATTCTCCGACGCTTACGTATTTACCGAGCCGTCAATTTTCATTAAATTCCTGCTGACAGGATACGTTACCGTTTGCCATTCCGCAGCACACAGGACGCGCGGTTCGCGATGAATGGCGTCTGGGACTACGACTTACCCCGCGAGCGCGAGCCGTCCATCCGAGTTTCCATCTTAATTTGCTGCGTCCTTTGCTCGATTTGCTGCGATTTTTGCTCAAACCTCGCCAGAGAAATGGTCCAACGTAGCGCAATAAATTGTCAACCAAGCGCCATGTCGGTTGTGCCAGAATATCCAAATTTTGACAAACGCCTGGTCGGCGTCGCAGCTCACCATGCCATGTTATTCCAATAATTTCGTTTTGGCCTCGCACCCCACAAGCATTCCCCCTTCATGCAACTCATGCGATGACGATAAGCTGCTTTCCATGCGTCTACAGCCGTTGTGCGGATGGTCCGATGATGGAGGAAAATTTCCGGTTATTATTTTAGCACAACAGCCACTCACACAGACGCAGCCAGGCAGGTGTTAGAACGCACAGAATGTTGTGCAGAACGGAGTAGTAGCGGTACGACCACAAGCATCAGGTTATGATGGGCCCCTCTCTCTCCCCAACACCACAACACCAGCAACGAGTACTCTCGGAAGTCAATAACCGGAAGTTTGAGCCCCGAGGACAGCGTAGACGAGGCGAGAAGAATGTTTTCCACCAACTCAGCCCTTGACTAGCCAGAAGTCAGCCAGAAGTGGCCGCCTCCTATCCCCTCCTATACGAGTGGATCTTCTCAGCGCCGGCTTTTCGCAGTTTTTCGAATCCAAAAAATGGATCGGATCCTCACCTCGTGCACCTACACTGTGTTTTGCATATTTTATGACGTGTCATTTGGAGGTGGAAGTTGAATTTTCTACCTTAAAAAGAAAAAAAAAAGAACAAAATACGAATACGACACCTTCCGTCGTTGGGTGGTGACGGTGGGTCGCGACTCGCGGAAGATTGACATCGAGCATAAGCGGAAGCGATGTTGAAAGGATAATCGTGTTCTTTTGCTGGCAAAGGAGTTTTAATTTCTGTCTCCTCCGTTGCCGGTGCCCCTACGCTAAGCTTTAAAGGGGAAGAATAAGCATTTTCCGTCCACGAATTGATGACTGTTCCAGGCTCGTCGAGGGATCAAACGTGTCTACGAAGGTAGATTGGCTTCTCCTTGCAATCACACAAACCGAGCGGGCTTTCGATTGGAATGCCAACGGAACTAAATTGCGCTGGCTAAATGAAGGCCATATCCATGGACCACCGGTCCCAAAAACCTCACGTTCCCGCACTCAAACAGCCGCGAGTGGTTCGCACACTATTTGCATCAAATATTTGAAACCGAAATTATCGAAATCGTGTGAGGATCGCCGCAGACAACGGTCGTCAGCCGCCGTCTCTCGTTGGACCACTTTAGACCACCGTTATATTGGCCGCTTGATGGTGGGTAGCGGTCCAAAACGAGCGTTTGATTGGGGCCAGCGGAATGGGTGCGGTGCGCAGCCACTGCTCGAGTTGCTTGATTATTTTTTCAGCATTTTTCTGGCAACCGTACGCGTGGCATATCATCGTTTCGCATCCCAGACAACGGAACGGATGGTGCCGGCGATGATGATGATGCACGATGATGTGGGTGCAGGGGGTGGGTTAAGGCGAAAATTTGAGAAGAAAAAAGGATCAAAATGAAGCCACCAACCGCTGGCTACGGGGGCTGGCAGAGTTTCATTTTCACGAATCCATTCTCTTTCGCTTCTGTGCGCCTCAAATTGTGCCTCATTTCGCTCGCCATCATTCACGAAACCTTTTCACGGTGACGGTGAGTGCGTGGAATGCGCATTTACATCGCACTTCAAGCGAGAGCGGCGACTAGACGAGGGCCCGAAATCGATTTGATTTCACAACCCCAACCCTGGTGGACCGCTGTGGATGGAGCACGGACGAATGCGGCTTCCCGGTATTGATTTTCCTTCCAGGGACAGAGAGAGAGTAACATTGTTGCGGGAGGATTTAATCTCGATTTATATTTCCCACCTTCCACCGAACCACCCAACCTCTCAGTCCTTTCACGGTCTTCAGCTTTATTTGGGAACTTTTCGTTCCCTTTATCGACGGCGGTCGGCAGTGGCAATGATTGCTCTAGAGTTTCGCTTGAGGACGGACCTTGAAGGATCCTTTGCATACTTCCCTTATGAGGTGTGGTGCTCATGCGTTCTTACAGTGGATACGTAAGCGCTCGATAGTGGAAACCGTGGGATCTGAACCTCAGAAACCATCATAATCATCGTACTTCTTCACTGTTGGAGTGGAAATCAATTTCCACTTTTCATTTTGCTGAAGACTGAAGAAGAAGTCTTCTTCGAACTCGAACTGGGGATAAGAAATAAAACAATTCGAAAGTAAATTTGGGCAAAATGCGAGATTGGCCTTCCCTTCCGCCGTCATATTCTCCGGAGATAGATTTTCAATCAATAACACATAGAATATTCCAGCAAATTTTATCTGGAAGACCCCAACCAGACCGGGGGATAGGGAATCCCGGAAACGGTCCCAAACAGAAATCCCCTAAAGGGTTCAATTAGGTTAAGACATTCTCGCTTACCATCCCGACCGCTTACCCGTTACCCCCTCCCGGGCGACGGGGAGGGAGAGGGCTCTAGGCTCTGCTCTAATTTTAACGCCAGGCTAAATGGCCCAAAAAGCCTGGGCCAAAATAGGTGGCAACCAATCAGAGACACATACACACCGTTAATCGGATAGTGCGAGAAGCACGGAATCGACCGACCCGAGCAGAAGGGACCGGACCACCCAACCTGGATCCCGTCGGGACTAACCGTGCCAAATCGGCCGTCGACTAATAGAAATTCAATTTCGTACAGGTGGCAAAAGATGTTTGGCTTAAGTGAAAAAGGATTCGAGGATCGGCACCCTTCGCATCCCGGTGTCCTCCCCCCCCCGCTTCCTCTCTCCTCCCAGGGCCCTGAGCACCTTTTTTCGGTGCGGATATTTTGAACGATATTTGTCCATCGATTTAGCGTTTTTGGTGGTTCGAGGGTCCGGGAGTAAGGGTTGGGTGCGAATTGTGACGGTGTTTTTTTGGAAGGGATGGAATATAAATAGCTTCCTCGAGTGTCGGATTGCCCGGGGGCGGGTGGTTTGGTGGTTTGAAAACAGTCAGAAAACCAGAAAGTGCTACTCAATGGAGTAGCTTTGGTCCGGCCCTGCTAGCTGCTGCTGTTGCTGCTGTTGTCCCTACTGTCCCTATTGGCCGAGTGTGGTTTGACTCGGACCAAGGGACGCACGCACCACAGTGCTTAGCGCTAACGTTGGGTGTTGTGGGTTTGAAATGCAGATTTCTGGTTGATTTTGCAACGTCCGTAGCCCGACCGATCAGTAGCAGAAGAGTATGATCACCGTTTGGTTGGTCAACATGTGAGTTGCTTGCTGTTTTGTGTGATGGTCAGTTGTGGTTTTGCAAGCTATTTTGCCCAAACACCCCCAAATGACCGTTGGACCCTCCTCCTCCGATGCACCGGAGCACCAGATATGCAGAATGGCTATTAGAAAATTGCCAAATGAGGTTTGCTGGTGACATTCCATTTGATTGATTTTCTCTTAAACGCTGGAACTAAGGGGGTCCTAAAAGGGGGTAGAGGGTCCAGTGCATTTGGAAAGCATCGCTTCCCGGTTGGCTTTTACCACAATTGATTTCCTTACTATCCGTGCGCTCACTCGAAACTGTCGATGGCAGCGTTGGCGTTCCGAGGGTTTCCGAACGCCGGGAGAGGGCTGGGAGTGGTTGTACCGTTTCGTTTGAAATGTTCAGCAACAGACCGAGATCATCAAGGAGCACCCAGAGGTGCGCTCCCTCCCATTTTATGCTGCTCCCTTCGACCAATTTTGCGGTTTGTGCACGGACTAGACCCCAGGCATTTGGAACCTTCAGTTCCGGTAAACGATTTCATCGCTCAACCATGCAGCCACCAGCGAGCGTAGAGGCAGCGTCGTGCGTTGGGTTGCCCAAGATGTTCCAGGTGAGTTGTTGCTCGTACAAACGGCGGTACTTACCTAGAAATAGAAAGGGAGAAAGGACGAAAAGGGTTTTGGTTAGAAAACAATTCATCCGGCATGTACATTCGACAACATCGTGTACCATCGTTGGAGATCACACATTTTACACCAACCGAAGCAGCGAGTTGGAGATGGAGCTATCAGCAAACTCGTAAAGAAAGATGTCCGTCACATGAAAACGGTTTTTTAATTAAGAAATCTCTTCCGAAACTGCTGCTGCTGTGGATTAGCAGCAGCGGAACCTTTTTGCCGCCAATTCTGACCACTATATGCACGCGCTTCTCATCGAAGACCTCAAAAAAGAGGGCAGAGAGCCTTCGGTTTTTGGGGTGCAAACTCGGGGCCTTACCACCCCCTCCCCGGGATCATGGGTGATGAGAGCGTAGTGCTCAGCTTCTGCTTTCCCCGGGATTAACTTTCTACCTTTCTGCGAATCCTGATTGTGTTCACCAACAGCTACCAACACGCGCCAGCGAAGGATTATTTTTTTTTTTTTCGTTGAGCCCAAGAAAGCCCAACCCGGGAACCCGGCGACCGGCTAAAAGAAAGGAACAACCGGGTGACCGGGCGGGTGGAACTGCCAATTCACTGCCCCCCTCTTTCTTTGCGTCTCGGGATCGATCGTGGGGTGGGATTCGATCCGGGAGAAGGTTTTGTTACTTCCCCCCCCCCTTCCCATCTTCGGTTAGGCGAATAAAAAAAGGAAAGAAAAAACTCACAAAATCCATGGCTAGACGGCGAACACTGGCGAAGGAGAAGAGCGGATTGAGGGCAGTTTTTCTTACGAAGCCTTCACAAAAGGGCGAGCATGAAAGAGGATTTATCAGTAAAGAGCCGTGCATATTCTCGCATTTCCATTTTCTTCGCAGTAAGCCACGATCCGGTGGTGGTGGTAGTAGGCTTTGGCGTTTAAACAGTCAAAGTCGTTCGTCGGTTGTGGCCTACGTTTGGAAGTTCGTTCGGGCTGTGGTGCGGGCGAAAATCAATTTCTAGATGCCAATCGTCGTATCGAGAGAAGCCAAGAATGAAAGGTAAGACGGAAAGTAGGCACTAGCGCACATCAATAATCATTTTAGTAGAAGTCATTAATTCCCCGTAAATAGCTCGTCGAAAGTGTTCATCTCGCACACACGCACGACACGCCAGGATGGTTTTCCAAGGCCGTACCGTAGATCCGGTGAGAGTCCATTATTTCCAACATAATGGTTGCGTTTTTGGGTGAACCGAAAACTAATTCCCCTTTGTTCGCTTTCGCTGTTCGCAGCAACATAATGCACGATGTATTGGCACGCACATCCAATTGTTCCTTCGGGCGCACAAGCGCTAGCGGACTTCTGAAGAGAACAGCGGAAAGTTCGAGCAGATGAGAAGAACAAGACGCCATGCCGGCCTTGCTGGCATCCGGCAGGCGAAGGAAAAGTCTCAATTTCACACACAGCGGAAGCATAGAAACCAAGTAAAAAGGCGCCAAGTAAACCTTCCTGGAGTTGTCAGCCTCCGCCACACTCTTTTCTCGGAATGCTATCGATCGAACTGAGCAGCAGCAGCAGCAACAGCAACAGCACGTTGGCCGATACCACGATGCTCCGACAAAAGGTGAAACGGATAGGTGGTGAAAAGGTGAAAGTAAGCATTGCTGTTTGCTTAACATATTTACGCATCCACAGCCCCTTCTTCTTCATCTTCTTCAGGCTCCCACCGTGAGAAGTGGAATCATTCTTTTTGTATTGCCCTCCACCACGCACAGTCCCCCAAAGATGCAGAGCTCTCTAGACACGAGCCGGAATCCTGGGGAGCGCCCGCTTCGCGCTCTTCCTGTCACGTCCTTCTTCCGTGAGTGTGTGTGAGAGGTCGATCCTTACCAATGATATTATTGTGTTCGCGGATGAAGAGGGAAAATATTTTCATTGTAAAAACAGCTACAAAGTAGCGGTAAAATGGCGCCATAGAAAGGCAGAGAGAGAGAGAGAGAGAGTTACCGGCTGAGCGAGAAAGTATTCAGCGGAAACCTGGTGCTCAAGATCGTTTCCGCTGGCTTGCCTCTCTCTCTCTCTCTTTCTCTCTCTCTGCATGGTCGGCACGGGAGTTTTCATTCGTAAAAACTCATTCATTATTAAATCGTCGAAAATTTCAAGTCAACAGAGAGCGCGACCGCCCGAGAGTGAGAGAGAGTGAGTAAGGGAGAAGGATTGAGCAAATAAAATGTGGCACATTGTTAGGGGACGGGGAGCATGACGGGCGGGTGCCGAGGCAAAGTGTAATGCCAATCGCATTGTCGGAACGCTATTGTGAGGATAGCATTCTTCTGCAAACATGGCTTCGTTAAGCCGGTCCTCCTGGCCACCGGAGTGGAGGTTGAAGGTTGACATTTACCGTCTGTTGTTGGCGCTTTTCACCGCTGATCTCCCACCCTCCACCCCCCCCCCCCCCACCGCCACCTGCTTTAGCCCTTTTTCACGCCGAGCTCAGCTCGAAAAACAAATGCGGAACTCGTTTGTCGTTCCGATTGTGTGTGGGTTGGCCTGGAGTTAGCTTCGCGAATCCCATTCTCGCGGGGATATCTTCCGTATCCGTTGCAGCGTATCTGAATCCCCATTTTCTTCGCTTATCTTCGTCGTCCCGGGGTGGCGAAATTTCTTTATCCGATCGTTTAAAATTCATATCCCTCAGTCATTATGTAAATGATAAAACTGAAATCTTTCTCCGCCAGCGCGCGCTTCACTGATACGGAGACGGAGACGGCGAGAGGGGTTTTCACAGTTTCTCATTGTATTTTTCCTGATTTTCCACATCGATGGCTACGGGGTTTGCAGTGGTCGGCAGTGGACCCCAAGGGACAAACACTAATCGACTGCAGCTACCGAGCAACATCCTCCAAGCAACATCCTTGAGCTTCTGTCAACTCAAGCAGTCGCAACTGCTCCACCGTTGGCCCCGGGAGTTCACTAGGCCCTGTTCATCACCATTTTAAAAGCGTTTGGGGAGGGGAGCGGAATGAAACGGGGGCTGGAGCGATAATTAGAAAAACCCTTTTTCCGAATGTGGTGAATACTTTCCGAGACCATAAAACCAAATATCCTTTTCCGGCTGGCTCCGGTAGACACCGGAAAAGTACCAATTACCAGCTCCCCTCTCTCAGGCACACTTCACTTTCCAAGTGTGTAGCGCTGGCCACAAATTGGCTTCCGGGAGAAGCCGGGTGCCGGCTTCGCAAAGGGCAGTCAAGGCTTTTACGCACATTAGTGCGGTAACAACAGCATCGGTGATAGCAGTGGTAGCAGATGGTAAGATGCGATTTATCTCGCTACTTTTGGCTACAAGGTTTTGGTTTTTCGTGTTAAATGAAGAAAAATCGGCCAACGATAAGCAGGGCTTTACGGTGGTTTCCACCCTAATTACATCGGTAATAATAGTGAATGGGATACAGAATGTGTAATGATTTCAATGATCCACGGATCACAAATTCATTTGCCTTTGGTCGAATTATCTTAAAGCGCGCGTCCATGATGATGTAGCGTGTGTACCGCGTACCAAATGAGCCGCCCCGCCCTCCCGGGTTCCGTGTAGTGAAGTAGATTACACTTCGCGAAATGTTCGAAACATGGTCGCATGCCACTCAACACACGATGATGCTCTCGCGTTACAGGCAGTGGCAGCGGCGCTCGACAACATTGTCCACAACGCAGTCGGGTCATCCTAATCCATCAAGAAGGGCACGACGGAACGGCAACCCCCGAAATGTTCATTCGCGGAGCGAGCGCACGCGCGCACGCGGTGCATAATTTATCCTGGTTACAGTGCAGGTTGATCCTTGTGTCAGCTTAATAGCTGCGAGTGGTTTGACCAAATGGATCGTGCAGTTCGCAGGCAGTCCGAGTTGTCGTCCGATGCGCACCCATTGCACACACCGCTCGGATAGCACCGACGACTGTCGCCATAAAACCGCTTCTACCGCCCGGACGTTGGCACGGATTTTGGGGATAAATGAGTACACAATGTGGCTGCCCATTCTGTGTCGAGTGTGCGAGTCGCTCACATTGCACATCTCGTGGCTTTGACATGTTGGGTCACGTCCAGTACAATATATCAGCACCGCACAGCCGAATGATGTCGTTACTGTACATCGGTCTAATTATATGTTCTTATTTTGATTTGTTGTGGTCATACTGGAGTGCCAGCGCCATGAAATGAGGTCGGAGAAAAGGGACTGGCTCGGCAATTGAGCTATTTAATTTAAAATCATTTCACTTCATTGAGAATTGTGCCGCACTCGCCGTGCATTGCGATGGCACATAGCTTACAAATAAGTTATTTAGCTTCAGTTTCACGTCCTTAGTCCAAGAAGCGCCGAGTACTAGCAATGCTGGCTGCAGAGAAATATTCTGTACAGTTGTTAGGTGTACCGTGGAACGAAAATGATAAAAATAAAACCGTGGCAGCCAGGCAGCCATATCATGACAAAGAAAGCAAAGCACCGAAAGTCACCGGGTTCCGTCAGTAAGATGACCCTCAGTTCCATTCCAACCTTCTTCGTTCATCGTGCAAGGCACATCGGGGAGTGGGAGACGTTGAATAATTGATAAAAGCCAGATTACGACGGCAACCAGGAGGTTTTATCGTCGCACAGCCGTTGGGTACACCTTGAATGGGTTCGTTTTTGTGTGGATTCGGGGAGACACAGGAGGCATCGAGGAGAGGAAGATATTCTACAAATGACACGCTACTGACAAGTAGTCTTCTCTTGGCATAGTGTTTGCTAGTTGATTTTGCCTTCTTTACTGCGTTGAGAGATATCATGTTGGGATTGTTGGCGAAAGAAAA
This sequence comes from Anopheles darlingi, assembly GCF_943734745.1. Classification (NCBI taxonomy): domain Eukaryota; kingdom Metazoa; phylum Arthropoda; class Insecta; order Diptera; family Culicidae; genus Anopheles; species Anopheles darlingi. Next base: position 1,221,503 of record NC_064875.1, on the reverse strand, counting down.
TTGATAGAAACCATGCTCAGGTAATGTGATAAGCTCAATTCTTCAGCAAAGGCCATAGACATGAGAATCGACTTTGATTTCAACATTGGCCAAACTCATTTACATTCAGCTTTAGTTTGCTTTCTTCCGAACAACCCTCGTCGATGAAATGTGAGGAACATGTAGTGGGTTATCGAAGAATAGAGTTCCTTCTTCTGCCAGGTATCCATCACCACTGGCGGCATCGTATGCGATTATAAGCATCGTTTTGCAGATGAGAGCATCGTTTAATGATACAAGAAGTTGAGCGAAAACTATTATTCTGGATGGAAGCTACAGAGATTGAGGCACAAAGCGTATCTCTTCTTTGTGTTCTACAAGATTGTTCACACCTTCTTCTGCTTCTACAATTCATGATACGAGCACTTCGAACTTCCAAGCTCGCTTTAGCCTCCATTATTGTTTAGATGCTTTCGTAGAGAATACAGTAATTAACTCAGTACTTCGAGCTGTACCTGCAGCTTGGAATATGTTTACGCAGCGTACACATAGGATGGTATCTCCTATATCGACGCTATCCTGTGCAATAGGAAAAGCCACATCCTCTGGAACAGAACTAGCTTCTGCTCGTCTCGAAGTAACCGCACGATTGACGGTGGATTAACACATTAATCGATGTGCTTCCCTTCGCTTACCATTTTAAACAATGAAGGAATTATCTGCAATATAGCATCCATCACTGCTTCAACTGTTGAGCAATCGATTTGTCCATTCTGGACCATAAACTTACCCTACCTTTCCATGGCATCAGTCAAGTGTTTAAACTACCAAAGAAAACAAAAAACCTTTTCGTTTGAGCAACAAGAAAGGATTTTTTTACACAGTATCAAGCTACTGCGCAATGCGGAAGAAGGGTACAAGGTGGCTGCATACCATCGGCTACAGCTTACATTAACATACTCTTGTACCAGAGCTCGTGGCTGCTCTGTATCCTCAATACGTTCAGCACTCTTGTAAATGATCCAAGGGATACGCAGCGCTGCCGGGAAGGGGGGTGCGCGCTTCGAGTGCGAGACCAGCAGGTTGTTTGCAGGTTGTTACGCTCGTTTACATTTCTATGCGACCGAATTTGACTTTGAAATGTAGGCATTGTGCTACTGCTACTGAACGCTAGTTGCACGAAATTGCGTGCGTTCGGTGGATAGATGACAAATTCAACGAAGCTGGTACCTTTAATGTGATGCCTCGTGCTTTAACGGTTCCCCACAATGGCGTCGTACGTCTTGGCAAAGTTGTGCAAAAATTCCCAAAACAGTGCTAAGAATAATTGAATTCAGCAAACTTTTGTGACTTCTGTGAAAGACAAAAGCATTGCGCTGGTTGCGATCGCTGTTGAGTCGCCGGCGAAGCCAGTCATCGAGCTGGCTGATGCAGCAGTAATAGTTCAGTGGAAAAGGAGAAGAAGAATAAATACTTTTCACCTTTAGATAACACTCTTTTCGTGATGATTGAAGAGACCAAACT
>NC_064875.1:1215000-1217500 GCF_943734745.1 Anopheles darlingi | reverse complement strand
AGAACAAAAGGAAAACCCCAATTCGTCACTATCGAGACAATAATAACAAGCTGCGCTGCATTCACACTATGCCGAATAATTATTCCATTCCACATGCCAATTTCAAAGTCAATGAATTAGACTCTTAAGCTTGAACAAAGTAGAATCCGTACCGATATTCCATTAGCAGATGCTTCTCTAGAGGATTCCTGCAATTGGAGGCGAGTGATGAGTGGGATTGGTTTAAAAATATTTATCGCGATAAATCCAATTTCAATTGAAGGAAAACGCATTGCCAAGATGAATGTGATTGTGCGTTGGTGTGAAATGAAACAGAAAAAAGACAATAAATGGATGGAAAGGAGAGGAGCGAGGGATGGATTCACAGTGAAAGTTAGTCAACATGTCCCCAGCGTGATCCGTCGTTTGTCCATCGAAACACAATTACTGTCAATTACCACAATTTACTGCGTGTGTGCAAAGTGCACAGCGAACGCGGTAGAGCAGTGATTCGATGCGATTATCGCAGCATTTACAATTTGCAATCAGCACCCGTCAGAGTGCATCTGCCGGCGCCTGGCCGTGCCATTGTTCCAGCTGCTTGCATCATTAACAATGTTTCACCGCTCATCACGCGTGATCCGCGCGCGGCGAATGGATTCGAGGAGGAAATGCACTTTTCGTGTTTGCTGGCAATTATGCTTTGGCGCTGTTACTGGTACTGTTGCCGTACGCCAACGAAATCCAACGAATGCTTGCTGACATTCCAGCGATGGATTGCTGGCTGGCTGGCTGGCTAGGCGGATGGTTCCCCGAGCTATTCATGCTCCACCAGCGCTCGAGCAGTCGCGATCGATCAGAAAGCTTTTCCGTCAAATTCGTTATTCGTTGTCTTTTTTTTTTACGCTGACGCTGTTAATTTCCGATAAATCGATCCATTAATTGATCGGTTTACTACGTACAACGCCAGTTTATGCCTACTATCAGAGCACCATCGCTGTGGAAACTCCATCACCAGAGCTATTGTTCATGCGCGTACAGAGTGAAAGGTACAACGCTTGAAAGGATTCATTGTTCAGTGTGATAATTCAATTACGATACAGTCCTGTCCCCTGGGGGGGTCCGTGGGTTAGTTTGCGCGATATCTCTATCATTGACAGGCTCGTCATTTGTGGGGCCAGGAAGAAGCATTAATAGAGATATCCTTGCAGCCGGAAAATCTCCCAAAACGGGGATGTACAGCGATTTTACATCCCGGGCTCTACGCTCCGGGTGCTAGAATTAATTACCTCTCCGTTGAGAGCAAACAGATCCTGCTCGTGGATAAAAGAGCGTGACTCTAGCAGCACGCCGGTTGTACGAGCCCGTGTGTTTAGCATCTATTGCGCATCTCCGGCCCCTATCGGAGACCGGATTTACGTGCTGTTTCATTATGCTAACGGATTAGCGGTTGACGGAGCGTGAGGACGAGGATGAAATGGGGCAACTATGGGGCCATTTAATCGAAGGCTTAAACCCGTGACAGTTGAATCTTCTACCAAGCTACATCCTGAGACACTAGCAGGAGCATGATTAGCAGAGAGAATTTCTTTGCAACAAAAAATGAATAATTATCAACCATTGCAACGATTCGTTTCTCTTACAGTTTTCGACTTTGACACCAATGGGCTTGTCACGTGTTACAATTTACTCATCCCCTAATCTCGTAATCAACCAAATACTATCGAACAATTGATTGCGCTTTAAAACATTCCACACGGTTCTCGGAAACAATCGGAAGAGATTATCCTCGATTAAATCTTCGATTATAGTGGGAGGAATTCCGTGTAAGCTTATCAGTGGAATGCAATCCAATGCATCCATCCGTCTTTGCAAATCAGTAGTCGTAACACAGCATGATATCGATCGATGGCTACCCATAAGATAGCAAGTAATATTGCTGAAAATAACGCTTTGCACAGTATCTTGATCGTAGATCGGTGTTCACAAAACGGAAGCACAGAATGGATGGATGTGGAATACTAATCTGTTGTTCGTTTTGTTGCCTTGCATCGATGGTAGAGAGTGCAGCATGATGCACAGCACGATTGATAAACGATTCTCCTGTGCGGATGTGTAACGATAAGAGGAATCTATTACAAGCCATCATACAGAATGTTTAGGGAAATTCACTGGCCCCCTTTCCCCGGTGGTGCACGGTGAAGGGCCAATCCTATCTATTGCCAGCCATGAGAAAAGATCATCTATCTAGAATCCTCCATTGTCCCCACCATGCCTGTATCGCAATCAGACGCTCTAGTCACGTCCGAGGCATTTGTTTCAGCTCTTCAGATCCGCATGGTGGAATCTCGGAGACACACCGAGGGCCAGCGCTAGCACCGAGCGAGCCGAATACGAAAGGGAAAAGAAAGATTTTCGGACGTTTGAAGTCGAAACTCCCGGCTGCCCGGCGGCACTAGCTGGCGGGACCACCCCGAGGAGGTTTATACATTTTCAAAGATGCACACCCAGTAATGAGATT
>NC_064875.1:1195000-1197500 GCF_943734745.1 Anopheles darlingi | reverse complement strand
TCTTTCGACCCTTTTTTTTGCCATACCATAACTCAACACTACTTTATGGTTTATTATGTGCATTGCTTAGATTCCACAGCTCAAAGCTTATGTGGTGGAATAGAAGCCTTCAAACGCCCCGACACGTCATGTGACTCGTTTAGCGCTTTCTCATAGATTTCATCAAAAACGTTGCTAGGCGTATGTGTGTGTGTGTGTGTGGGTGCGTGTACGCCCGCGCTATGGGATGCGTTCTCATAATCGATTACTGCCAAACCCATGCCGAAAAGTTCGCGAGACAACGTTCGGGAATAAAACTGTCGAGCAGAAAATGATTTATTGAATCGCACGAACGCTGCGCGAACGCCAACTGGTCCAGCCAGGACCAACCAACCAACCCGGGTCGGTCTCTGTCGGTCGGTTCCAAAACGACAAAGAACAACAGGGGCGTAGCAATTGAAGGTTCTGTATTGACGTCATGGCTAGCGCGCGCGATGGCGCTCGATCGTAATCACACACAAAGACACACACACACACTCACTCTCATGCGCACACATACGATACGTCGCTTCCCTCGAGCCATGCCACCCCTAAAACAACATAATTCGTCCTGGCTCTGCATAGCCATGGAATCGGATTTGTACGAAAGTCAAGCAGGGCGCTCCTTCATGGCGCAACCCACCGCCCTCTTCACCTCCACCCCCTACGGGGGGTTTGGACAATCTTTTTCTTCCTCCAGCATTAACCATTAGCTGGGTGGGTCCCACTTTCAGCTCAAACAATGGCGCAAAGCAAACAATGGCCCCTATTACGAAAAAGTCGATAACGCTATCGATCGACAAATTAATCGACTCGAATTTCAGATGAACACAATCGATATCGAGTCGATAACGCGGAGCTGCTCGAAAGCAGACAATACGTCAAAAGTTGTTTAAATTCACAGTTATTATAGAAAATTTTGGGGGAAATGCTGATGATCTGATGCTGATCTGCTGTCTTTTTGATAAATTTTATAACCTAATTCATGTACAATAATGTATTTCATGTTTTTTCATGTTCATTTTCATGTTTTAGTGTAATGTATTTTAATATTCCATCTCGATATTTCGATCGAGAGGGTGGATTTTCAGAACGTTTACCCTAGCGACGGGTCCTCTGATAGATAACAGAAACTGCAATGTAAGTTTTGCTAGGACGATGTGGTGCAGGTGTCTCTTGGGTTCCGCAGTTAGCTCCGTGAAGATTGCGGGCGTTTAGAACTGTTGACGACGCCGAATTTGACTGGTGATTCTTACGACGGTGTTCCGACGCGATTACTGGAGCATTAAGAAAGCCAGGAATCGCCGTGTCACCGCATCGAAGCATCCGGTTGGCTAATCGCGAAGGTTCTACGAACAGCCACATATGCGCAATAAAAAATCGATGGAAATTACATTACATTCCTACAGCTTTGATTGGTTTTAAAAATGTCTGCTTTTTATAAGAGCTTTTCACTGCTAAATTATAGGAAAAAAATTTTTATTGATGCAAAAAATATTTTTTAAAAAGGGGACAAGACATATTCCCTGTCTTTAAGAATGTTTTCCTTCATCCTAATTTGCATTTAAATGCTTAAAAACTACCATCTTCCAACCAAAAACAGCGTTGAAGATGAACTATCGACGCTATCGACTGCTCCGGAGCAGTCGATAACTAATCGATCGATAAATGTGCGTTCGCAATGCCATTTTGTCGATTGACAACCAAACTGCTCGAAAAAATGTATGGGATGACAGTTGGAGTCGATTATTTCCTTATCGATCGACAAGCGGCTTTATCGATCGACAAGGAATGAACCAAAATGAACAAAAATGACCAAAAGTTCATCTCTTGTCGATCGATAGCGTTATCGACTTTTTCGTAATAGGGGCCAATGATCAATTATATCAATGTTGTGGCCAAAGGGGGACTGGATGCTAGCTAACACCCCGGTGCGGGCGCTGGAAAGGATAGCACAGGAACACATTTCTCGACGCGACTCGTCACTCGTCGGCACGTCGGCTCGACTCGCACCGCCTTCGGTTCTCCTCCCTCCCCCCTGCAGCTGAGTAATTATTTGTTCAAACATGACCCTCCAGCCGCACCTCGGAACAAACAATTGGGCCGCCGCCACCATCGCCACCGCCGCCACCGGTGCTCGGTTCCACACCAGTTGAGATGATTTTTTTGTGACGCGCTGGAACGCGCTCTAGCCTCTGCGTGTGTCGCGCTGGGTGTGCGTGGTGGGAGTGTGCGTTGGAATATCAAATTACAGGAAAAATGCAGCCAGAAGAGATACGACTCCGGTTATCCGGCAGGAACCGACATTCCCAGAAGTCACGGGATATTTTTTTTGGCGTCCACGACGCCGATTCCGGTTTCGCCGATGCCTTTGTTTGACTTAATTTCCTTTCAACTTGCTAGCTTTTCCGCTCCGCAAAACACACACACACACACAGGAGCACGCTTGGTTCTAGAAGGGGGCCGAGTGTTGCATCCAATC
>NC_064875.1:1187500-1192500 GCF_943734745.1 Anopheles darlingi | reverse complement strand
AATCAGTAAGCCAGAATCTATGGAATGTTTCTATCTATGGGGGGGGAGGAGGACGGCTATATCGATTAGCAATGCTGCAAACCTTGCAGTCCACCTCTACTAATGAATTTGGAGAACCGGTAATTTCAATTTTCTTAATGATTTCCACCAACCGTATTGGTCAGCTCGAACTGGACACTGGAGGTGTTACTAGAGAAAGCCATCTAGAAGTGGAACGAAACTCCCTCCCGGAGTACTATTCCCATTGTTACTGACCGCCGAAGGCGTCAGTATTCCATTGTGTATTACGAGCCGCATCATGTGGCCCACCAGCCAATTGGGCCACTGAAGAGAAAGCCAAACGATACCACGACCACCACGGAGACTTGACACCAATTAGAGCTATTTCAATCAGCCAAATTAGTCGTAAACTTTCTATTTAATTACTTAACTCCGATTCGCGCCATCTACGATGCTGGCAGGATGTGCTTTCCAGTGAAATGAACAGCGCGTCTTCCTAGCCTGTTTCGATTGTCGAAAATCGATCCAAGCTGTTTGTCAGAAAACATCTGATCCCGTTGTTGGGACTTTAGCAATAATAGCTTCCTTATGAAGATATGGTTATGCTCCAAGTCACCAGGCATGCTCGAGAGGTTGCCTTCTATCATGAAAAAGGTGTCTCCCAATAATGTCCCTTTTCACTTAATTGCCCTGCTGCTGTCTCACTGTCTATCGAAGGGAAAATCCCCCCCTAATCGAACTCTAGGCTCTGTGGCTTAGTGAATGCGTAGCACAAATAAAATTATTAAATACCCCTAAATGTGGCATTCGGGTCGATTATCGGGATGATTGTTCGCAGAGAAAACAGAATAGGGCCGGAGTGTTCAAGGCAGATAGCAGACGTAGGGATCGAATTCCCAGCCCAGTCTCCGCCAAATGCAATTAAAATCAATCAAATTCTAACCATAAAAGTTGTAAATTTATTATTAGCTTCAGCAGAGCGAATCATCCAGAAATGCTGGACGCGTACGGCCAGCTCCAGCTGGAAGCAGTCGGTGTGCGACGGTGAACCTAAGCATTGCTGATACGGCATCAACGATGCTGCCAGAGCTCTACTTTTAATGATCTGGGGACGCAATAAAGTAATGATAAACTAGAAAAAAAAAGAGTCGGCGGGACCAGAAACTGATCCAGCAGCGCGTCCGCCTGTGGTTCACGGATGAGACTAAATGATTCGCCTCGCTTTTAATTAAGAACCGATTTATATAGTGATCCCCAACCCACATACATACACACACACGCAGACACACCATTAGCCAGCACACGTCCATGTGCTTTATATAGTTGAACGAAAATGGCACTCATAAAACCCTCGGTGTCCCTATTTTTCTCCCCTTTTTTTTATATCTATTGCTCTGATGATGGTCCGCAACCAACATCCTCGCCGCCGCCGCCGCCCTCGTCGCTTGGTCGCTTCCTCGTATTCCTTCTGCTTCTGTATCGTGTCGAGCAAAAGTAGCGAAATTGGTTCGAAACTTTGAAACAATTTATCCAACTTTAGCCCCCCCCCCTCCCCTCTCGCCTCTTCAAGCCTTTTCTATGTAGATCGTGGCGCAGAGGCACGGAGCGTTTTCCGAACGATTTTTCCAACCTCATGCGGTTCCCCGGGCGTGATAAGAGAGGTGTATCGAGATCGAAACTGGATGTGAAACGTCGATGTGTCTGTGGCTATGTCTGCGTCGGTATGTGTGGGTGTGTGTATGCTGGAATGCTCTGGAATGCATGCCAATGGTTGCATCATGGTATGCTGGTCCATAACAACTCCAATTCTCTGCATTCCTCATGCTTCCACGCCGCTCCGCCTCGTTCGCCCGGATCGTCCGTTCCGGTCTGGTGAAGAATAAGAATCTGAGAGATGACCGGAATCTCCGAGGTATTAAAACTAACCCACAACGAGGCCAATGCTTTCGACCGTGGCCTCAGCTCCTGTGTTCCAAGGCATATATAGTATCACCCCTTTGCAAAAACGGGGATAGAGCGGGGAGTGTAAAAAAGGCTAATCTCATCAGGCGAGTGAATGAACGAGGATTTTATGGCATTGAGAATGGGGCACATCACCGGCGGTGATTTATTGGATTTAATATGCGAACGGAGCTGCAAGAAGATAATGAAAGTCTCGGTTTGTTATGATTTGCAATCAGCCATTCACCGGGACCCTTCCACCAGTAGCCTGCAGCCGACTGGTGCCAATACCTTCGGAGACATAAATGTGGCCAACCGCTGAGCCTGTTGTCGCTAACCGGGTCTGCTGCTTCCCGCCACTAGCTGACTTGAAATGATTGTTTGACTGACTTGGGGATGGTTTTAATGTTCACAGCACATAGCGTGCGACTACCGCTACGATCGGAACACCGCATACCCTCCCCCTTTCCGCCCCACCCCTTGGTAGACTGGAGGGACTTTGCATTTTAAATTACATCCATTCGCAGGGATAACGAATTTCGAATTCCTGACTCGTGGCTCGTACCTCGATGGGGGACTCGCACACCCGGACAGTTTTATGGGAAAACCCAGGCACCGGGCACCGGGCACCGCGCACAGGGAAGTGGTAGGAAATGGGCGATTGGAATGGATTTCCAATCGGCAACTAATGCCAAATAGGATATCTGAAGTAACGGTCCTTAGAGCGCCATAAAAGTATCATCATGCCATTCTCGGGATCGTGAATGCTTGAAATACGGACCGCGCTGCTGTTCGGCGATGACTACGGTTACCAATGTGCTAGTGCTACGGGAGTAATCACAGAGACCACATTCCCGCAGCGGATAGCAAGCAAGGATGCGCGATTCCATTTTGCTGCCAACGAGGATTTCTTGCCGCAAAATTAATTCTCATTCCCTCGCGTGCACGCACACACACACACACACTCCGACCAACAACCAGCTAACGAAGGGATGAGTTAAGGTTGGCCACAAAGAGGATATAACCATGATCCTTTCGGTATCAGCGTGTAATATGTGACGGCATTTTGCGACTGCGGGACTTGTTGAACTGAGAAGCCAAATTTGTGTATCAAAAACCCTGTATCCAGTCCAGATCCAGTATTTGAGACAAGCGCAAGACGCGTAAATCAAACGGAACCAGAAGCGGGACATTCTCGTGCTTAGTAATCCTACGGTGGCCGTCCCAGTGGACCGCACTGCCAGAGAGCTCGTCGGGGGTAAAATAAAAAGCAGAAACCAATCTTATCCCCTGTCTGTTTGGCTTGTTTCACACGACTTCAGCGCAGATCTATCATTTCCTTCAAGGCTTCACCACCATGTGCGATGTGATCCTATCAGCGACGCGAAGACGAAGACTGTCGTCAGCAAGAGTGACTCGCCAGTCGTTCGGTCATAAAAGACCAGACCATAAAAGAGGCAGACCGCAAAGACGGGAAACAAAGGAGGAGAAACATTCCGCCCGGAAGTGATTTTATTGCTCACTGTGTGCCTCCGAACCATCACGGATCTTATCATCGCTCAGGGAGCCATCCGGAATCGTGAGCAATGGAAACCCATTTTGACGCATCGTTAAACCGGGGGACGAGCGCAGTTCAGTCCTCCTCATCCTGCGTGCCTGATAGCCTGTGTCACTTCTATCAGCTCGGCGAGTTTCTGCTTAAAATTGTATATTTTAAGAAAAAGAAATACTGACCGAACGTGACAACAAGCTGGACCGCCGCTGTTTGCCTTTTGTCGATGGCGTTTTATTTCCTCCTTTTGTCCTCTCCCTCTCTTTCTCTCTCTGTCTATCGCTGCCGGTCTCTTGAGTGGTTTTTGTCACCACGGCATAAGTGGTGAGCTACCTTTAATTGGAGGGTCACCGGAACGGACAAAGAACCACGCTGTTCCTATGCCGGGTCCCGTGTTCTCTGCTTCTGCAGCATCGCGTCAAGCCAATAGTTTGCCGATGGTTATTGCGCAAACCGAGCTCATTAGCGCTCCCTGCTGGTGCTGGTAGCATCATCGAAGGGAAAGTATGCAACTCGGAGCGTGCCTTTTCGCTTCCTGGCTTGGCTTCGTTTTAATAAGGCGTTTGTAGCGATTTTCCTTCTCGCGTGGCGTTCGCCACTTTGTTCCTTTGGCCCGACCAAGGGTTTCTCTCTTTTCTTGTGCATATTTAACGAAGCAAAAAGCTCGCATAATTATCCCGGTCTCTCTCTCTCTCTCTGGCTTTTGTTGTCCATACGTGACCACAGTGGCCACCGGGAGTAGCGAGATAGCGACACAACAGGAAAATCTCTAACCACACTCCACAGTGTCACCTCGGTGTGTATGTGGTGTTTGTGTGCCGCTATCACGATGGCGGTATGTGGTTGGCCACGCAAGTAGTCTGGAAGAAAACCGAATACTCCTGCCACAAGTTCCGTAAAAAGCTGTGTTCAAAGACTTAAAAAAGAAGTCGTTGGATGTTCAATCGTCATCGACAGATGTGAGCGTGACAGAATTGCGGATAACGATAGTAGGCCATGCTGGTGTGAACAAATGGCTGCGACGCGTTCTGACAGCCAGCAACAAAGCATTCTCAGTAAAAACGATGGTAATTGATTGTCCGGATGAATGAGTTCTTTTTGCATAAAAAGAAACAAACGCCCTAGGACCTGACTGCCCGATGGCTACCTACTTTCCGGGGACTTTTTGTTTCCTTTTTCACGCCGGGTAGGGGGGGCGTCCTTCCCCTCCCCCCCCCCCCTTGACCTTTCCTCCCTTTAGCTCAATCTCTCAACGGAGCACATCTAATCGCTCTGCTAATGCGCAATTTTGAGGCTGTAATTTACTCTTTCTTTGCCGTTTTCCTCGGGCCCGGCCGAGCGAAAATGGACACCCTCCCCTTGCCCCGTTCTCTCGGGGGAACTGTTGCGGTTTGTGGAAGGGTCATAATTATCGATAGCACACGATACGCAGCTCCGGTAGCCCGGGGCGGCCCGGGGCAGTTCAGGGCAGCTCCGGGAACGAAGACTGATGATAATCGAAAATATT
>NC_064875.1:1167500-1170000 GCF_943734745.1 Anopheles darlingi | reverse complement strand
TTTTGCTGTTTGTTTGTTTTGTCCATCCAGGCACACACCCGGCTCATCATCCCAGCAGGGTGGCAAATTGAAAATAAATAAATCGAAAAAAAAATTAGGACTCACAAAATAGCTCCATTTTTGCAGCGTTTGATCACTGACGGATTGGGATTGTAATAAGCCGATTATGGAATGTTAATCATACACCAGATCGATTTACGAGAGATGATCACGTGCAGCAAGCTGCGTTGCGTTGGACGGGAGGCGGGAATTGGGGGTGGCACCGCGTAAAACGTTTATGTTGCCATGAACCAGGGTAGTTCGAACGATGAGCACCGGACCACATGCAGCCTTCCGTGTGCAGCCTGATAATGATGTGTTTCAATATCCCACTGGCATCGTTAGGGCATTATGCATTCACACTACCATGAACTAGCTGATTATCATTAACAATGGATTCCATCTGTACGGCCTGATAAGCCCACTCAGCGCAGCATCCAACGTTGCACACCTTTTCGCTGCCACTGCCACCGAAACAATAACAATCTCTGGCCGAGTATCATTTCCACTTGGGCTGGTAGCTGGCCTGGTTACCTGGTGCCATCTGGCCATCGGCCGGCGGACGTGACCCATCGTCACCGAGCGTTACATTACAGCAGGGCACCGGGCGGTGCCGGGAGCTCGGAGCTCCTTTATGAATATGGGAATTTTGTGCAAAATGACCTGGGGATAATTGTAATGCCCACATCCGCCACCACATCCGCCATCATGCTGAAGGTCGGTCGGTAGTGCGGTACCAAGGTGGTGTGTAGTCGTGGTTCTCGTGCACCACATGCTCTGTCGCTTGTTTTGTGGGTGTTGTGGCAGTTATCACCAAAATCCTTCCGGAAACCATCCTTCCTCGCGTTCCTTCAGCTTCAGTCAGCTGATCCTGCCCGACAATGGATGCACGAACTTCATCCATTCAATTTGTGAACGAATCTTCCCACCTCATCTTGTGACCCGTAGTGTGGTTTAAAAAAAAGCATAACATAATGAAATCCACAATTAAATGGTCGCGCAACAACAACAACAAAAATATGGCAGCGAAAAAGGACATCACGAACAGCAAACATAAACAAAGGGAACAGCCAGCCAGCCAGTCAGTGCCAGGGCAAGGCCAGGCGGCAAACGCAACATAAAGTTCATACACAAACACACACACAAACACACTCCGGTAGCGACCGCGACCAAAGTTGCTACCATTAACATGTAAATCGTTTAATTAATATGTTTTCTTTCGTTTGTGATTCATCGCCATGGTCCAGCGCCCCCCACATCAGCGTGCCTGCTGTTTACGTGGGCAGCGGATGGGGCAATTGGGGAAAGGGTAATGGCAAGTGCAAGCATCGTTTGTATTTATTTTACCTCATGTTGACCGTTGAAAATCATTTATGTATGGTTTAAATGTAAATGTTGGGGTCTACTTCACCTGCTGCAAGCATAACATTACCCCACCAACATTCCCATAACCACTGACTGTGTTTGACCAGTGCGACAGGGAAATGGGTGAGCTCAATTGAATACAGTGATCCCCCTCCACCCTTGGACCCGCAAATCTGTGGGCTCATTTACTGGATCGAAGCCAAACGCAACGAGAAATGGACGATCTTTCCTTTCCGTTGCTGGAAAATTAATGAAAAAATGGAAATTCGACCCACGCAGCTGAGTGAATCAAAATTATTGCTCGCGATCCCGATTCGGGATTTGTGATTATACTTTCAGTAAAGTTTTACAGTACGTGTTCAATACCTCGCATCATCGATGCATGTGTGCGTTTGTGTGTTTTTGTGCGTGCGGCAGAAAGTGGTCGCCTCATTTGTTTAAAAGATTGAGTTGTTTCCGTAAACAACAAGTTTGAAAAGTTTTTAATTAAAATTTCCCCCGTACAGCCAAGCTGCGGCCGATCGGAAAGGTGTTGTGGTGGAAAGGCGGTGATCAAACATCAGGTTCCACTTTCCTTTTCTTGGCTTTTTTCCCCAAAACTTCTAATCACCCAACAATCTCGCATCTCTTTAGCCAGCCTGGATATAATTATTTCACTTTTAACCGCGTCGCGACACCCCGTGCTTGTGGCCACAGAAACGAGCCGCAGATTCATCATACCATAATCCGATCCCCATTCGGAGATTTAGCGAAAACTTCTCCGCCCACTCGATGCCTCCCGAAACACCCACAACACAACGCAACTGGCAGCTGTCCCCCTTTCCATTTTAACGGGGCTTTCCTTCTTCCGAAGCACACCTGCTCAACATCTTACACAACAGAGCGACGAAGATGTCGCGGATGAGCCAACCAGCCATTTCGCGACATTTTTCAGTCAGTTCCTGCCAAACCACGACAGCGGTACGGGGCCAGAATTCCGTTGCGGTACCACTGTAAGGCTGGCAGGTGAAGGAGAAAACTTTATACAAAACGGCATGAAAAGTATAGCCACTTCGTTTGCATAACAATCACTGAATTAACCTAACGCCCGTCAACA
>NC_064875.1:1147500-1160000 GCF_943734745.1 Anopheles darlingi | reverse complement strand
GTGTGAGAGAGATTCGTGTGCGACAGTTAGTTGATAATGTTGATAAAGTGCGTATTTTGAGGAATTCGCCCTACTCGTACCCATAACTCCTCTCCACGTCCGCGTTCGTGACTTCAACCCCCCCTCTGTGTGGGAGCTGCTGTCTCTCCGGCGAATCAGCGAAAAGGGACGAACTGCTCGAAGCATTATCAAATGAACAGAAATCTGATAGGATTTGCGCGTGGATTCGCGGGGCCTACAGGGGTCGCGAGGATTTCAAGGCGAAGGCAAGAGCGGACGACTCGGTTTCGTTTCGGTGGTGGCCTAGTGAATTTATCGTCCAAAAACCGTTCTCAAATCGAACGCAAAGTTTGCTGGCAGCACACGCCCGCCCAATGTTCCCGGGTGTTTGCTGTGGTTTCCCGGGGATTAATGGTTCCCCTATTGCCCGGGGAGGGGGGGACGAGGTGGAACCATTTTTAAACACATTTTTCAGCCAAATATACATTCTTCAAAGTGATCAGAAACAGTAAGCTGATTCGGAAAGTTCTTCCGCAAATCCGCACGCGCACAACAGATCGGAGTGAGCGAAGGGGCTATATTACGCATGAAGGTGGCTGCGCGCTACCACGAGCAATCTGCCACGACGACCACCACCGGGAGCGAAAGCAGTGCCCGCCCGAGGAGGACTAAGATTGATGATGCGCCCTCCCCTACCGACCGACCAACCAACCAACCAAACGACCTACGCACGTTTTACGTTGCGTGCCCGGTTCCCAGCAACCGGAAGTAAAGGTTTACCTTTGCCGAAGCAAGAACCGAAAGCATCGGCCGGAAGATGGTCGCCCGAGTTTCGGGTGTGGGAACGAGGAAATAAAATGGAAAAATATTCCGAAAGCCGCAAAATTTATATGCTACAAATGTAAATGCGTTGGCCACTCCGGGCACTGGAACGGTGGTGGAGCGGTCGTTACGTGCGCCCGCTTCTCTCCAGATCAGAGAAGTGTGCTCGCTGCGGTCGTAACACGGTGACGCGCGACTCCGGACGCCACAGTCCACGGCCACTACGCCTTGGGCAAACTTGGGGCCCGGTGGCCAAGGTGGTGCACACATTACGTCCTAATTTTTCACCTGCCTGCCTGCCTGCCTGCCTGCGCTGCGCTGCGGTCCTCGTGGAAACACGATTTTCCGGCCCGAACCACTAAGTCCGGTGCGGCGGTCGTGCTCTCTTGGCCGTTAATCATTTCCCGAGCACGGCGCGAAACGTGAATGCGTAAGCGTAAGGACGAAAGTTGGCCCCATAATGGAGCCCAACTTTTGGCCACTAAACGGAGGCCACCGTTTATGATGCCACTCGTGGCCTGGTATTGGTTTAACCATTTGATTTGCAGCACACATCCCCGCCACCCGTGGATTGAGCCTTTCTCTGTCCTCTGTCACGAGGGGTTGTTTTGGAGAGGGATTCCATGGATTTCCACTCGAACTGCCCGAGTGGAAGGGAAGGAAGGGAATCGAAAATCCATTATTTCCCGTGTCCAACGAAGGGGATCAATGAGGCACTCTGTTTGGGGAGGTGGCAAAAGTTATAATAATGTATTTTTTAATCTTTTCACTCTCGAGTCCGCGTTTGCTCCCATACGCAAATGTCAAAATAACAAATTAATAAAACACGGTCATGATTTTCCCGCCCAGAAACAATCACCATTTGGGGTCGCGAGCATTTTATTATTCTGGTGAAGTGTTTCGTGGCGTGCGTTTTTTTTTGTCCTACACCCTCTGATCCCTGGAGTTTTTTTTTTTTTTTTGGGGAATGCCAATCAGGCAACAGGGAACCTGTAAACACACAATCCCACACCGGCTGCCGTACCTGACGTGCTACTCTGGCGCATCAAGCGGGTATTATAATAATTTAAGCATTTTCCATCATGAGGCTTGCATTTTTTGCATGACGCGGTGACGCGCCGTACACTGTAATTGGGTCGACGAGCATTGGGGGGAGGTGCAGTACAAATGTCCACCAAACATACACACACACACACACACACACTGCGCTGACTCGATGATGCCAGTAGCGAGAGTTGTTGCTGGATGCGTGACGTACTAACGACAAACTGAGCGAACGCCACCAATGGCAACACACACTAAATGGGCTTGCCACTGTCGCTGCTGCTGCATTTCGCTCTGTCACTTCATGAAATCAATTTCCGATTTTATAAATACAAAAATTAATTCCATCAATAATTGATTAACACACTTCACCCGCCCCCAAGGGTTGGTGCCGTGCGTGCGTGCGTGCTCACAATCGTCCATCATGAAGCATCGGAATGAGCTCTCTCTCTATTGAGCGATAGCCAGCTTTTTGAAAACCCCCCCTTATTTGACAAACGATACACCCCAAAAAGGAATTTCAGGTGACAGCCTCTGTGATTATCAGCGGTGATAGCATTGTATGGATAAACGTTGTGTACTAAATGAACGTTCGCTCAGTGACGGTTTTACTCGGGAAAATAGCCCACTGCAGTTGAAGTGCACAAATGCATTTTAGAGAAGAATGCAATTCAATTTTCGGCAAACGCTTGCGAATCTAGCAAAGCATAAAAGGGCATTCATCTCTGGTGAACCAATAAAACTTCCGTCCTCCCTCCCTCCCCCTCACCGGGAATTGCAATTGACGTGTTGATAATTGTCACTTGCCATCGAAACGAACGAGCAACACCCCCGAAATTGCGAATGAGAGCACCACCACCAGCAATGAGCCGAACCCGTCCGGGTCCAACACAGACACAACAGAGTCCATACATCGGTCGGTTCACCGAAAAAGTGCCAGTGCCAGTGCCGCCACCAATGCAGCGGCCGACCAGTCATCCAAGACCTCGCGTGCCAAGTAGGCGGACAGCGAACAGGCCTCAATTGGAAAATAAAATCCCACCACCAGCCGGCATCATCGTCTGGCGATGGCCTAGCATCGGAAAACCGGTGTGAGGGAGGGAAGGGAATAAAATAAAATAGAAATACGAGCTCGCTAGCTCTTTCGGTCGGTGGGGCGGCAAAAAACCGGTTGAACAGCGAGCCTGCGAGTGACCAAATGGAACAACCGTTTGTGGACTAAACAAAGGAAAACGGCAGAACGCAAACGGGGGTAGCAGATCCCAGATCCGGCGAAACAGTCGACATCAAGATCTTTAAAGCGGAAACTCCCACAACACACACGCACACATACCGAGAGAGGGAAATGGGTAATATACAACAGAGGAGTTACACTCACTTGCTGGTTGCTGCCCGAGGGGGGGGAGCGGGACGTCCTCCGTGGCGATGACGGCGATGATGATGTTGCTGATGCTGTGCAATGGGTGGTGATGACGGTTGGGCCCGTTGCTGGCCACGTTTTGGCGAGTGCAGTAGCGGTGGACTACCATGGATGCCATGGACACCACTGGGGCTCACTGCATTTGACACTTGCGAAAAGCAAACACAGGGACACAGGACCCTTCATCCCTAGTCTCCTTTACATGGGACCTGATGCGCTACATCTTCTCGTTTCTCCAAAACAGGACATGGGGCCGAGGGTTCCGGTTGTCTCCGAATCGAAAACCGCAGCAAATCAACCGCCCGGTCCGTGTCGTGCCGCTCTTCCTTCTCCGCCCGACCTCGGTAGGAGCCCAAGGCCCAATGGAGGCGGCAGGTGGGTCATAAATTTTCCAGCACCCAAAAACCGGGACAAGCAGCGGCCAACAGCAGTCGCGCGCGGTCGGTGGTGGTCGCGTGCCGCCCGGGAAAACGATAAACGCTTCCCGGGCGCGAAATGACACGCTCGCTCGCCGCCAGTGGTGGTCACTGGTGGCGGGGGCGACGGGATTAGTGTTTTCGTCCTCGTTGCGCACCTTCGCGAGTGTCCGATCCCCGATTGGTCGGGTCATTTGTTTGGAGAGGGACCGTATTTTTTTCGTTCGCATCGCGTTTTTGCTGTTTTACTGACGGTCGCGACCTCTCGACGAGCACCTTCCTTCTCAGTGACAAGTGTTTGTAAGCTAGCTTGTTGGTTCGCTCGATGAGGGATAACCGCTTTTCCGGGACCACCTTCCCGAAGGGGGCGGGGAGGCGAGTGCAAGCAACACTTCGAGTGGATCGAGAGACGTAAACGCAAATTGAAACTCACTGGGGATTGAATCTGCTAATTTGCTTACTTCACTTGTGCCCTGGTCTTGCGCCGCGATATAAAGTCAAACACTTTCTTCGATACTACTGTCCACCGTGTTCGTCGTGTTGGCCCGGCAGTTGCACACTAGCGTCTGATAGCGTCCTTCCTCCCAGACCAGAGTGAGCCCAGAGTGAGCTGTCTCGTTAGACTGTTCGTTTGGAAGGCACTGTTAGTAGGCGCAGGAGCGAGCGCAAGAACACAACCACTCGTCACAAGACCTGGCCAATGACTAAATTTACAGTTTGCAACTCCAGAAGGACTCAACTCCAGAGGACTGCTGGCGCTGACGCTGGCGCTGGCGCTCCCGCTGCCGCTGCTGGTGCTAGTGCTGCTACTAGTAGGGGGTTGTGATGCCACAGGGCACAAGGGATCACCCGGTCACACTTGACTCACCAACACCACCATCGGCCGTTCGCATACAAACGTGCGCGCGCGCGCATACCATCACACGCACACACACACACATGCACACTCACTGCTGCTGCTGCTCTTGCTGCTGACTTCGCTCTGGAAAAGGCTCTGGGGCCGTCGCCACTGCCGCTGCCGCCGGTGGCCAGGGAATGCAATCCGCTCACGCGCTTCCTGCCGTGTCAACTCCGGCGCCGCGCTTGTGTGTCATTCGCCCCGAAACCGTCGTGCCGCGAATCCGATGGCACCCGAACACGACGCTCCTCGGCTGTTTCGGGCTCCACCCCGGGTTCCCGGATATGCACCGGCCAGCAGGGAGTGAAGGATATCCACCCCCACCCTCGTCTCCTCCGCACACTTTAGCCACGAGTCACGACTCGTTCGTAGCGGTGGAAGGTTCCGTTCGTGCTATCCTGCACTGGCACGCGAGTCGCGCAGCTCACTGGGATCCACTCCATTCACTTCAACGCTCGACGACGGTCTAACACTGGTCGCAGCAGCCTACCCAGAGCAGCTCATCGTCGAGCGCAGCGCACGAACCCGGACCGAAGTGTGCCCTGCGTTGGTGTACGTTACGTGTACAGACAGGGCGAAGGCCCGCAGCATACCACACAGCATAAGCCGAACCGCCTGAGCACGATTCGTGCGCTTTCATGGGCGTTCGGGTTGTTTCTGATAACGCGGTCAACGGGACACTCATTTTCTCGAGCATCTCGAGATCGAGCGGGTCGCTGCCGTGCCCTGAGTGACTGGTGCCTCTTCCGGGAAATTCCAGGTTTGGTGTCTCTTTCTTTCCAAGCCAAGCTTTGGTTGACGAACGAACCCATAGCCTTCTACAGCGAGTCTCACGTCGCGTGGTCAGCTGTTTTCGCGAGGGTAAAAGCTCACGAGCCTCCGGGGCTCAAGGGAGGTGTCTGGTGATGCGTGGCTTGGCATCACTCACTCCCACTCCGACCCGGACGGAGAAAAATGGACAAAGAAAATGTTCAACCGGAGGAGGGGTGTTCGCAAAGAAAGCTAACGTCGGAACCAGAAACTCACCACTCGAGGTGATTGAAAAGCGAGACTTTCACCACCACGAGTCCTTTCCGCCAGTTGATTGCCGAGCGTTCTTGCGAGCTTTCAGTTGTGCTTCCCCTTCTACATATGATAACGATGTGAATTGTAATAAAAATAATAAATAATCATCACATGCACACAAACACACACACACAGAACGCACTGTGGGCGGTCTCGTGTGGCAACCTTGAAAGCTTGGGCAGACTAGACTGTCTTTACAAGTCTGGTGGTACCATAGAGCAGAAGAGACAAACAAATGAATATAATCCTCACATTCCGTAAAAGAAAAGTGAAATAGTGCTGTTTGGTGTGGCATCATCCTCGCGATCGACGATGACAGCTCACACGGGCTACATCACTCATCTTCTGGAGGGTGGGACCTGTAGGTGGAATGAATTCTTATGAATAACATGTATGCTTCCCTCCGTCCCCTTCCCATAAAACCTCCCCTCCAACCCACTAACGAGAGGCACTCGTGGAAAGCGAATCGCGAAAAATTTTTGGAGTGAAATTGAATGGAAGCCGCGGCTCAACACCGCGGTACGTCAGCCACAGACACTAGCGGTGGCACTAGCACCACGGTACGCGCAGCAGCCAGCCAGCCAGCCAGCCAGGCAGCCGTAATCCGAAAGAAGAAAATAAATTTGAATAAATCCGGTTCGTCAAATCGTGCAGAAAGCACAGGAGACAAACAGCCAGACAGCAACAGAGACAGAGAGAGAGAGAGAGAAAAGAGCGCATGCCAGTGGAAAACTTTCCAACTGCATGTCCTTCGAGTGTGTGTATGTGTGTGTGTGTGTGTGTGGGAATGTAGAATGATGAATTACAAATCCGCCGCTTCTGCCGGGGTTCGGTTTTTTTCCAAACAGATAGAGAACGCAGCAGGTCGTGCACTGGAAGATGTATGCAAAACTACGAAAAGGGCGAACGCGCGCGATTCCGATTCCAGTGTTTGGTCCCTGGAGGCAAACAGCGATTGGAAAAGCATGTTGACGCCGAGAGCGAGAGAGCGCAGAGCGGCCAAAAGAGAGGGAATGTCCGGAGTGCATTCGATCCTTTGATCTTTCGCTACTACCAGCACCAGCTCCAGCATCAGCAGCAAAACAAAAAACCAAATACTGGAACTCGGCTCGTTTTAGGAAGCTTTTTTGCTTTGCTCCTTCCTCTGCTTCGTTTGGCGTTTTCCGGAGAGGGGGTGATGCTCGTCCATCCCGCCCCCCACTCTGCTGAAGCGGATTGTCCATCGAACCATACATATTCATGAGCGATGATTTATGATCTAATTAAATGTTCCGCTTATGCTTCCGCGCTCGTTGCCATCCCCCCAGTCTGGGGAAACCTCTAGGCCTAGGCCTGAGGCTATGGCTGACCGCCATATCTACCCGGTCGCTAGCACATGCCCTTAGCCTAACTTTGCATCAACACACTTCCATCCAAGGCCTCACGAGAGTCGGTGAAGATGAATATCTGCGGAATAGCATGGAAAACGCCAAACTGAACCGCTACCCACCCCACCCCACCCCTCCTTTCCACTCGTTCTATCTCTGCAGGAAGTGGGCCATGTAAACCAATTTGTCAATTAGTTTTCGTACGCTACCCAACTTTCGCTCTCCTGACCTGCGGACCCTCTTCCTGTTCGTCATTGTCATATCGCGGGCTCTCATTCTCTCTCTCTCTCTCTCTCTCTCTCTCTCTCTCTCTCTCTCTCTCTCTCTCTCACACACTCTCTCTCTCTCTTCATCGGTTGATGGTGATACTACAGCAGCAAGGCTCGTTTAAAATGGTGTCCTTCGCGGTCCACATTTCTTTTATCTCTCTTCAAGTGCGCCGAAATGGCACTGTTTCGGGTACCAAATGAATGCAGAGCAGAAAGTAATCAATCAGTGAGGGTCATTAGAAAAAAGAAAACAGAAAGAGGCGCAGGATTTAAAATCTCCTTCAAAATGGCTTTTTTTTTCTTTCAAAGACTGCTGACTCACGTTCAAAGTATCGCTCATCGTTATCGCCATTGTTGATATGCTTCGGCGGAGGATTTTTTCTAACCCCCCCTCTAAAGATCACCCTCTCCTCCCCAATTAATGTGGAAAATTGCTGATCACTTACACGGAGCTCAACACAAAGAAACGTCAATTTCAATGAGTTGCCTCAGCCAGCGGCCACCCTGCCAGCTGCTGGCCCAATATTGTTCGTTGCTTAAGACTCACCTGAAAAGAGACGAAAAGAAATAGAAAATGTTTTAAAAAGACTTTTCCAATGAAAGCAACCTCTTGTTAACTCGCTACTCCAACTACTACTACTACTACTACTACTGTTGTTGCTGGAGAGGGCAATATTTAACCAACGACGCACTTTAACGCCTACAGCAAAACGGCATTGTGCCAGTTGGCACTCTCTAGCGACGCTTATATTCCAATGAGCTTGCATGCATTGTAGTAGGTAGGGCCCCTCCGCCGCTCCCCAAACCCAACGTCACACACAATTGGCTTTATCAAATTTCTTAACTGGCACCACCACCACTACCGCAACGTTTGATTTGTTCGTTTCGTGAAGCTTGCGGGCAAAACTTAAACCATGTCGCGTCCCATCACGGCACCGCATAGTGCCGTCGACAATTGAAAAGAATTTTAAAGTAACTCGCTACCGCAAATTCACTCCACCGACTAACCGTGGGAGGAAGGAGGGGCGATGTTGAAGTTTACCACCCCAAGGTACACCTTCCGGTGCGCACCACGGTTTGCACGGTATTATTGCGCGTGTGTTTTTGTCCCTTTATTTCGCCAGTCTCGGATCGTTTCCATCTCGAAAGGCCACGGGGAAGTAATAGAAAATGGTGCTTACTTTGGAGCAACCGGAGCAACCACCACCCCGATGGTGACCTTCGACGGCTTCTAACGGCGGGGCTTTGGGGTTCCTTCGAGACACGCCAGGCCTGCAAGCTGTTGAAGCTGATCCAGCAGCATACACACGGCCGGGCGCGCGTCTGGTTTTTATTTCGATTAATACCAAGCCCTCTTTACCGCTTAGCACTGCCCCCTCCCCCCCTCGGCATCGTTGTAGTAGCTCGTGCTACACGCTGGTCTCAGCCTATTGACTTCTGACGTTCACTGGGCCGACCGGATCGCGTGGGGTGGGGGGACACCGGGTAAACACATTCATACACCCACCAAACATGCCACACGCGGATGCACGGCTAACGTGCCACATTATCATCATCATCATAATCGCATCGCTTGTAGAACATGAGCTCATATTTTGTTGCCGCGAGGCACGCGCCTGCCTACCAGGGAGTGAAAAGGGAACGGAACGGCTACGGCATACCAGCGCGCGCCTCCATCGCACTCCACACATTTGGGCGCAACAATATGTGGCTTGTGCGCGCACACACACACACACACATGCAATGTGACCGACAGGAACTGGTATGAATGATGAAAAGATGGAAGAGGAGCACCGGAAAAACAGCAGAAAACACGAGACGACGGGTGGTGGTGGTGCGGCTATGGAGTGCCGCTGGAGTTGTTGTCCGATCGCTTTTTTCTCGCTCCTTTTTCAACCATTCCATTCACGTATTGCTATAAATAAACACTTTTATGCTCTGCGATAAATCGTCTCATTAATTGGTTTTTAAACATCACCAGAGATAGTAGTGGTGATGATAATGATGATGATGATGACGATATGGTGTTCGCGATGATGAGAACAATTTGTTATCCTTTGTAGCTCATCAAAGAGCTCAAGAGAGTGTTCGGTCGCTTCGGTCAAGTGTGCTTTCGACAATCACTTTCCGGTACAAAAATGAATATTTGAAAAACATGACCATGTCCTTAAGCTTCTCGTCCAATCCTTGTCTCCGGTGACAATTCATCAACAGGAACAGGAAAAGCCATGTTCGCCTTCGACGACATTCCGCAAGCAAAAGCAGCCAGGATAGCACCCCCACAAGGAAGCAGACGAAGTAGTGTGTTCGATAGTCTCCTTCCGGGAAGAATACGGAACAAATGACCGTTTCGTTCGTGACCACCCCGTACCCCGTTCGGAAGGGAAAAGTTCTAGTCCAGGAGGTGTTGTCACGAACGGAAGCAAAGGACGGAAGGAAGAAATATGTTTTTTCAAGACCGAAAACTATTTGTGTACATAACTCAGCCCCGATCGTGACAAGCCAAGGAGCGCTTCCGGTTTTGCGACAGGCCAAACGCGCAAACGGTAGCATGTCAGCACCGTCGTTCGGTGCAACGGGGTTCTGACCGTTACGGAAGGAAACCTGTTGAGTTCCGAGAGCTTTTCTCGATAGCCGCACGATCTCTCCGTCACTTAAACTCTTTCCATTTCCTGACCGTGTGGTCCTCAATTCGGGGAACATTCGGGTATTTCTTCAAAACGATACCCAACCGGCTCCGCCTGTAGGGCTATCGCTTATGCAGATGGAGGGGGAAGTGAAGCGCTTTGCATATATTTGCCGATCCCTAGAGTCCAAGCTGTGTTTGTGTGTGTGTGTGTGCGGTCAGTGAAATATGTTTTTTTAATAGAAATCTTCTCGCCAATTCAAAAACGGGAATCCACAACAGTCGTCCAGAGAAACTTCTTCTGACGATTTGTCGATTTTCGGCAAACTCGTGTTTCTACCAGGATGATCTGCATGCAGTCAGCGTCAACACTTGCTTTCTCGCTCAAGGCCGGCTACGAATTGCCTTCTGATTGTTGACATCTCCTCACTGACTGCTAGGATTCCGAACATTTATGTCCTCATACATACAACATTCGTTAGCAGAGCGATGTATATAAACCAATGTAATTCGATGTAGTAAGGAGTTTCACAATCTCAAGAAAAAAACATTTCACTTTGTATGGAAATTCATCAATGCGATGGATGAGACGCCACTTTCGGGCCACAAAAAAAAACTATAAATTTTTTACTCACATTATGCATAAGGTTTAAGCATATAACGTGCTCTCACTGCGAACCCTCCAAACGGGGCTACATAGACTGCGGTTTTGGGCTTTTGAAGCCCGACGACGAATCTCCACTTCCAGGAAGGCAGAAGGTCCTCCGGCATGCCCTGTGCCTGTGTTTCATGCTGCACTGGCTCTGTTACACGACATGGGGCTTCACACAAGCCCCCCACACACACACACATGGCACACCAGACTCTAAAGTAGCCTCAGTATGGGCTGATGGAGCGGATGTGGTGAAATTTTACACTCCCGGTCGCCGGTCCCGTACCCTGTCTCGACACGGTGAACAATTGTTACAACCAGCCACCAGAGACAGAGACAGAGAGCAAGAGTGAGAGAGCAAGAGAGCGAGCTCTAGCCATCCGCTATTTACGGTCTGGTAATAAAACTAAACACCGTTCATCTATGTAAATCTTCTTAAGTAACGACCACACAGCCCAGTAGTCAGTAGAGAGGCCTCAAAATACCGCAGCATTTTCAGATACACACGTCGATCTCGAACGGTCCGGTAATGTGGTAATGCCCCGTGTGTGTGTGTAAGTGTGTACGAGTCGCCTTCCGGAATTCAATCCTAACCATCTTGTCTCGCGTCTAACCATTCTAACCAGCGAGAGGCCCTTTCTTACGCCCATAAATCCGAAAGGAAGTATGCCAACGGAGCCACTAGTCCCTGAGCCCGGCCGGAGGATGTCAATGTTTAATTACCATCCCCTAACCCTATGCGCATACTCATGCACGCATTATGCTACCTAATACACAGCCATGTACCCACCACGTACCATCCAGCCAGCCAATCTTGGGACGGGACGGGAGGGTAAGCATGATTGAGGAGGCTTGTTTTCAATGTTGCTCGATAGTGTTTAGATAAACAGCGTGGCCTTAGTGTAGAGCAGTCGTCCTACGAAGCATTAGCGCCTGGTAGACGACACTATTTCATAAGGATTTTGATCCTTTTTCTCTTGGACCACCGGCAACACCGGAAACTATCGCCAACGGCCCGCGAAGCAGCTGTCATTGGAGATGTTACATCTCATTCTGGGGAAAGGTGGAAACAGTGCTAGAGGCTTCTGCTAGAATGAGACAGCACCCAGCGTGCCTTCTCGCTCGCTCAATTACGAGCGGCCAACCACCTGGACCACCATGCCGTGCCACGACGACGGGCCCGGCATGTTCTGGGCCGGATATGTACTTCTGAACTGTATTTCACAGCCTTGATCATTAAACAACTGTCCCATCGAGGGAAGATGATGTGAGCACGACTGCTGCCGGATGTTGTGTGGCGATACATACGAGCTACCTTCTGCGACTGAGCGCCTGGCTGGTCCCTGATGTTTCCATTATTTCCCAACCTTCCTAGAGCTCCCACACATGGCTGCTTAGATAGTTCGCTAGCGCTAGCAACCCCGAGTGTTGATCATAGCTACCTCTGATCCGGTATGCGCTCCTGCTGGCTACCTGAGGACTTCCAAAAAAGCCAAAATTTGCCCAAAACTTTCCCGCATCGCTAGCGCAGCGCTAGAGGCCGCGACAGTCACGAAACCTAATTAATTAGCGAGGACAGCACGGCTACTGTATAGAGGTAACTGAATCAATTCCGTCAAATCGGATGCCATCGAATGCAAAAAACCAAACTATCGATTGATTGACAGCTACCGGTGACACCTGTAGTCGGTGCGGAATGAAGTCAAACGACGAATAGGAAAGCGGAAGGCCACAGTTTTCTCTAAACAAACAAGTCCCCCCTCTGGGGAAGTGTGCCGAGTCCCTACAAGCAAAAAACTTGTGGTAAGTTAGTTAGGAAAAGTTTTAAAATTAGTACTTTTTAGTTTGGAAAATATCTAAGCAAAGCTGTTTGGTCAGTAACAGGAGTGAATGGTTCGGTAGAGGGATACCCGGTGCTCCC
>NC_064875.1:1132500-1135000 GCF_943734745.1 Anopheles darlingi | reverse complement strand
AAACAACTATTCCAAAAGCAAAAGCCTGCTACAGTTTAGGGACTTACCTGCAGTTTACGCACGGCTTGCTCCAACTCGTCTATTGTTCGAAGGTTACCCGTTTCTATGTTGGATTTTTCTAGGTAACCAAATTGCATCAGATAGTTTTGCTAAAAAGAAATTAAGTTTTTAACGTTAATATTGTGCAAAGAATATTTAAAATACATTTGCTACACAATTAAAATACATATGAGAATGTGGTAACCCCCCAACAAAAAAAAGGAAATTTAAGAGTTCTTGTCAAAATATAACACAATCAACATGAAGATATAAAAAAACATGCATAAAAACAACCTCTATTGATCTATCGGAATTTGATCGCCAATACAAAAAAAATCAATACCAATGTTTGATAGCGTGATAGCGTGATAGCATTAACAACAATGCGATCATAATAATGAACCTTTCCATTCTTGTTTGGCTACTATCATCGTTTCAGAGCGAAAGAGTTAATTGCTTCGCCCTTCCTGACAACATCACCGCACGGACCGGAAGTGGGCACGGCCCAAATATGCCCGCTCGGCCGGGCATACGAACAGTGACTCCGAAAGTGACCGGGAAGGAACAAGTCAATAAAAATCAATTCGATCGCAATTGAATTATGGTCTGCGTTGGGTGCAAAGCGGTAGCAAAGCACGGTGCATGGACACCGAACTACATCAACCACCACCATCGCTCGATTGACCACGATCGGCATCGTGCAGAAAGGGATGGGAAAAATAAATGAAAGGAAGTTAAAACAAAGCCAGGAACCGCGGACAAATGTGCATCCTTTGCCCTTTCAGCGGGGCTACATCCGGCGGCAATTTAATAGAGTCCTTGAGGTAGAAATTGGCAACCACCGCCGCCAACCAACCAACCAACCAACCAGTTGCTTCAATATCTTTCTCTTCGTTTCACTTCGTTTGCTTTCGCTGTCGGGTCAGCTGTGTGGCCAATTGAGTGGCAGCATCTGCTGCAAGAGTTTCTTCTTTTTTTCTCTCTCTATCCTTTCGGGCTTCTTCTGTGCGGTCTTTAATCAAATTGTCTCGCTATGGTCACTGCCAGGCACGAAGCCAGTAGTCAGCACAGTGGCGCCACGTCTCAATCAATTTCAATTAAACGCTTGCCAGAGGTTAGCCTCGCATATGTCTCTTATCCATTCTATAAGCAGCGGAATGCAGATGAACTAATTATATTCCAATGCCAGTAAAACCAGCGCTAGCCACAACCAGCGAGGAACCATTGGAAGTAATGTGAGAATCTCTGATCAGAAAAATCGCGCGTCTCATCTAACCGAAAAGCACTTTGCGCCCCGAGTACCAAACATCCGGTACGCACACTATAGGCCCTGTCACACGCCTGTTCTGTTACTCTCCTCGTTGCTTCGGCATCTTTAATTACGGAAATTGTATCAAGAAAGCTTTCAGCCACCAATTTCCGCTTCCCAACCGAGGGGGAACTTAAGCGATAGCTCATGATTCTTTTGCGTGTCGGTCAGCAAGAACTCCGGCACTAGATCGAATACCTATAAAAGAATGACGAAACATGTTAACCCGGCCTCTCTTCCAAAAAAAAAACCATCATCACACAGAACAGAAGGAATCGTTTTCAACAGATTGCCGCCGATGCAGAAAAAATGCTGAAAATCAAAACGGTAAGCCTGAGTTCCCATAGGGGCCATTTATCGCTGGCTAAGCTGCACCCCCCCCCCTCCCACGCCAGCGCCATCATAACTTCACGAATGACACTGGTTTTCGAAGTAGAACAAAACGAACGGCTCCATTAAAGCGGTTGTTGGACAAGGTGGTGTCGTTATCCGTGCCGAGATCGATGGGATCGATGACGATATCGGATCATCTACCCAATCCTTGTGGTTGACAAGGGAATGAAACGAGCAATTTGCATAGTCCATTTGAAACGACCCCATGCCCGCCGCCTCCGTCGGAATTTAGAACCGAAATGGCCAAAGCGAAGAAAGCGAAGTAGAACTAAGCAAATACCCTTTCGGGAATGGTTCAATCGGCAGAAATCCTTTTTCGCTCTTCTCTCGCCGGTTCTCTAGAGGAACCGGCTTCGGATTTGGTGCGAAGCTGACGATGAGCTTTGATAAGTCGATACCATCGGCACACTGTGCGGCAACTGTGGGGATCTTCTCTTAGTTCACCCATAAAACCGAACGACATCTAATCAATAGTTGTGCACCGTCATGTCGTGGGTTTTTAAAGTACCGTCCAGGGTTTCATTTTTTGGGTTTTTTATGATGCTGCTGCTGCTTCGGTCAGCCATTTTCGGTCGCTCTCCTTCTCCATCTCGATGGCTGATTGAACATTGATCTGAATCCTTCATGATACGGATCTAACACTCTGTTCTGCGGTCATGCTCGTCCTCGCACACTGGTGACCTATTGGAATGGCTATAAATATCCCAAACAGTCGCGAATCGTCTGGATTGCCAGCAAGGATTACCGGATACCGGAATG
>NC_064875.1:1117500-1125000 GCF_943734745.1 Anopheles darlingi | reverse complement strand
CAACTAATATGTTGCCATCGAGCTAATCGAAGTGAAATTTATTACTCTGTTATTCCCGTCGTTACCATATATGTCAGCTCGAGACCAGCAGCAGCCGCGTCCGGTGCAGCTTATAATCTATCTGGCGACGACATTGGTGTGAACGAACCGTACCAACCGAGTTGACAAACTCCAGGAGCGCACATTAATCAACTTGTCTCAGCGTATTACTGTAGCAGGACGAACCAGACGACCCATATACCACACGGCTTCTTCAATTGTCGCTGCTGCATTCGCTGGCGACACTAATGCCTAATTATTGTGCCCAAGCACTCGCCTAGGCATTCACTGTCAGGCCTGCGCTGCGTGCGCTCGTCGGCACAAATCGTATTATGCGTAGATTCAAGTGGCCGTACGACCATTTATTATGTCACTGAACTCATCATCATCATGTGGGAAACACTTGATGCCCCGAAGAGAAACTCGATGTGCATAACACCCTAAGCACAATCATTTGATTAGATTATGTTTTAGCCAAAACAGAAAGATGCCAAGATGCGTTATTTCTGAAGACAGGAGTTAAAAAACAAATTCATCTTATTCGGGACAACAATGTGTTTATGAAAAAAAAAAACTCGGTTTAGCTGCTAATTTAAATTTTTAGCATTTTTATCAAGTAGAAAATTATTCATAATTAGCACTACAAGAGTAATGACCAACCACGAAGTTAACAGCTTACGTTCATGTTTGTTCAGCTGATAATTAAAACACTTCAACTGGCACTCGTCTTGGTTTCGATTTTTGTCGCTTTTGACCACTTAAACGTCCTCATCGCTTGGATGAATTTCGTCACCCCATTATCGCCAAATTTGTCCGCCGTTCCAATATGCTGGATCACTACAAGCGATTGGTGATTTGCATTTTGGGAAAGTTTTTACACGTGTGTAGTGCTGCTGTCTATGAATCACCACTTCTTGCCGACTGCGTCAAACACGTCGATAACATGTTATTATATTTTGAAAAAAAAACCCGTGAACGTATGTAATGTTAGCATCAGGAACTCCGTGACGGATATACCATAGTGAATCATGATCGTTCCCAGGAAGTCTTAACATTCAACTCTTAGCATAAAGATCCACGAAGATGTGAACGCATTTCAATTACTCTGATTTCAATCTCACGCTCACTAGCAGGCAACACAAGTTACATGAAAGAAAGATCGCATTCGATGGACCGTACCGCGACTGGATCGTGCTTTTAAGTGTCCGAACGGCATCGTCGGATTGCTCGTTGAAAAGACTCTTCCAAAACCAAACACTCGAACCCGCTATACAAACTCCAAGTGCCGCCTATGCTGCCTCCTCGATCGGATACAAGAACCTAATCCAGTGCCGGAACCTAGGCGTAGAGAAGGGTGCGGTAAATAGGCAAGAGAAAACCTAGTTGATCACCACATGATCACCATCATCGTCAGGCTAATGAATGAATTCTTTTATATGATGCCTGGATCTAATGAGTTTCTTTAACCCCATACGCCACATAGAGCCATAAATTGTTTTTTCTGCTTCTATTCTTGTGTCCACATGCGAGCGAAGCAAGTGCATTCTGGGAAGGCATTGCACTCGAGCGGGAGATGCATTTCATCGCCAGTCGCCTCAGTCGTTCATCAATGTACATTGATCGCGAGCTGAAGAATGGTTCAGAACCAGTTTCGTAATACTTCTACCGCTTGACTTCTATTCCCATTGCACTAGCCGTAGCAGTCACACAATACACGTTATTGTATTTCCCCCGTGGAGTGCGGCTCTCGCGGGGCGCGATCAATTTGGAAAACTGTCAAACACATTATTCTCTAGCGCCAACGGATAAACGACGAAAACTAAAATACATAAACCACGGGGGTGCAAACCGGGGGAAGATCGATGTGCTGCCTAAATGAAGTGCGAAAACATGGTAATGGGAGTAAGATTTATGATCGTCGGTGATTGCATAGATCGCGCTGTCGGCCTGGCTTCCGATCGCATCGTGAGTTCACAAACAATCGGATCCGATTCAGAACCGTTAGTGTAACGAACTATAAATAAATGTTACCTACAAGGGATCGTCGCTCTTTACAGCATATGCATATGCTTAATGGGTCATCTTTGGGTCACCACATCATCAACTCGACGCATATTCTGCTGTTTAAATGCTCCCGCCAGCTCATTACCATTTAGAATTGTTAAATTTATTCGCACACATCGATATATCGTCCGGAAGCAACGATTGTGCCGGTGCGAAAGAGACACTATTTCTGTCGCTGAAAGCATGCACCGCTGGTTGCATAATTAACAGTATGCTCTTTAATGTTCAGGTGTTCGATTGGGGAACAATGCGTGAAAATTCGTATGTCCATTCCGGTCGGCCCGTCTGTTGCCTCTAATTGTCACACATTCACACTTCCCCAGCAGCATGCCGATCGAAATGGTCCGTGAATCGATGCCGATCCCGTTCCACCTTAAATGCTCGCGAATGCCCGGAGAACTAAATCCTTATTTTCCGGTCATTACAGTCCGGTCTGCCGTTCGCATTATGTTGGATACAAAATTGCTCCGCTGCTAACGGTGCTGCAGCTAATAAAGTGAATTTCTACACCATTTGATCCACCGGGTTTTGGATGCTCTGGTCGCTGGTTGCTCACATTATTTAACGGAAGCATCGCGTTACGCTCAAATTGAATTAGTCGCCACCGGATGGTGATGTGCGGACACATAGTCGCTCATATGGTTTTCTCATTCACTAAACCACTAGCCCTAGACTTGCGGTCACTGAAGAAGGAGTTTCTGCATCTGTGTCTTTTCTGCATCATCCATCATCATCAGGAGCAATTAAAGCAGATTGTTGGCCGGCGATAAATAAGCTCCTACCGGTCATCTGTACCAAAGCAAAAGCAATGCAAAAAGTGTACAAAAATACTAATTCACTAAGTACAACGAGCGGTTTGGTGAAACGAAGAATCAAACATCACCCGGTTAAAATTCAACCAAAAAGGTGAGGTTGTAATGCCTGAAAACAAACATAATATTTTACAGATAATTGAATAGAACACATTCGTCCAAATCTTGTAACATAGCGAATAGTTACTATGTTTTTTATCATTCGATCCCTTTCGATCAATATAAAAAAAGATGGAGCAGTATATGAAGGCATAAAACCTGTTGTTATTGAAAAAAATATTTAAAAAAAATCGATAAAAGACATCAATTCTCTAGCAAGCGACGAACGATTTTATTTAATCGCAGTAATCTTTCAGACGGAACAGCGCTTTGTAAGAACGTTTCAAGTAGTTCATGAACATTCCATCATTTTGTTTGCTTCGGGTTTTCATGAACAAGAAAAAATGGAATAATTGTTTACTGGATACGGTTTGTTAGTGAGTTTGATGTTGCAGGCGGAGTATTATGTGCAGCACATCCATTTTTGCAATCCGTATCCTCGCCGTGTAGGGTTGCATGTTGAAAGGAGTTGTGTAAAGTACTTTTTAAACTCTCCTTCCAGGTTGATTCAGGCTGTTATATCTTGTCTCTGTGCCGTTATCGCGTAGCACTAATGCATCCCTGCAACTGCGGACTGTTACAACCGGCCGAAACAGAATCTGCTCGTTACTAGCTGCGCCACGCCAGCTTATTACACCGAATGACCATCCCATCTCTACAACTCGCGACGAACACTGTAGGAATCGTAATTTGAGGTAGCTTTTGGTATTACCGAGGATGCTTCTTTGCGGTTCGCATTCAATTAGCTACCAGTACCACTCCGTTTAACATTTACATATTCACAACGCAATGCTCGCTGTGTAACGCACTTCCTCCTCGTCGAACACCTGCCATTTGGCGCAGAGAACTTTCCGGTACCCCTCGAGTCGAAATGGGAGCGTCGGACATTGCAAAATTGTATCCAGTTGCATACGGAAGCCTTAGAATGAAACTAGAATGTAGTCTGCCAGCAATATTGCACACGTACACATGATTCCGCGTGGCGTTGGCGTCGGGTTTGGATTAGGTTTTACGATAGTTGCATAAACTAATTAATACAACAACATAAACTAGTCCATTTTCTCTCCCTTTACCAACAGACATCTGTCGGTTGTACAGAGGCACACTAATGCACAATAATGTTATTGGAATGCAGCACCGTTTGCATGTGGGCGTCATAACCGTCGACGTGCATTTATTGAATAAAAAAAAAACAAAATATTAAAAGTTAGTCGTATGTGTACTGCACTGGGATGCTCTGCATCGTTGGTAGCTCACGGTTCCTACGAATGCGGCGAAGACACACCCAAAGCATTTGAACGTACTATTTGCAATTTTGAGGATCTCAACGAACTAGGAAGGAATTGGGTTCGCTGAGATGTGACGAATTCATTGCAAGAGCATAGTATAACCCATCGAAAACCACACCGAGCCTCGAACCTAAGCTCGCGAGCGTCGTTCGCCTTTTTAACTGGAGCAGCTTCATAGATGAGCTCTACACGCCACCATGCTTGATAGACTTCGGTTCGACGCCAAAAAGGCGTTTCCGAAAATGCCCGGTGCCTGCTTATCAACCTCGCGTCAATGCAGCATCATTGATTGACGCCTGGTTATCACCTCACGAGAGGGTCTTGCGAGACGCGCATCTGTATGCTCGCCGGCGGCTGTTAATAGCCGAAAAGATGCCTCCTCTCTTAATCAAAAATATTTTTCAACTACTTTGTAGCCCCGGGTTGGCGTAACCTTCGTACACAGACCGACTAATTGCTTGTAAGCCGGTCTGAGATGCTCGAAAGTCCAGTATAACGTTGCGGGGATTGATAATGATGTTCGCATTACTCTGTTGCCCTCATGGTAGGTCTTGAACAGCATGACGGCACGGTTGCTGATGCGTATGGAAATGGGATGATATTTCGGCCTGAACCATCCATGCCATCCGAGATGTTATCAGTATCGATGCGAAGAGATACTTTGGAGTATTTAGCAAGGCTACCACGATAGCAATCAGCTCGCCATCGGCGAACCCACTATCTTCCGATCGACCGAAATAGATGTTCGTAATTGAAGTAGGCTATCCCATTGCGGTGTGTTCGAGAGTGCCACCGCTACTAAGATTCATTGCGTTTGCATGAATAAATGATGTATTCCTAATTGAATAGCATTATTATATGAGCATCAATTATGCCAAAAGCCCTTTTGGCTTATGTTCAAAACAAATCATTTACGAATACCATGTCTCCATGTCGCCATGCCACTACAGTCGACTTATGTTATTACATACCTGCAAAGAGAGAAAGAGAGAGAAAAGAAAATTCCATTAGTTAAATACGAAACAATCGCTACATTCATACACTTGCAACACCTGAATGAACCGCGATTCGATTAAGATAATGATGCACTTTGGTGTCAATTTATTGTTCAAAACGGTGCTCGAACAATAGTTATGCCTCTAACAGAAACAACCATTGTGCTAGAATTGTAACCTAAGCGCAAACACAATGCGATTCATATTCAATGCTCACGCGTCCTGTCTGACGCGTCCTGTCTGACGCGTCCTGTTCCGTCCATCCGGTCACAATGGGCGAATGGAGGTTACCTCTGCCGCCTTCCCCGCCTGCCACCTCCTTCTTCAAAGCACACCTTTACACACGCAGCACAAACACACAAAAAAGAGGCAAACGGACGACGGCGCACCAAAATTGAACATATTCTTGTTCGGTTTCGCACTCGCGCCTAACAGCCCGCTGGAAGGTCGTGCGTTGCATACATAATTCATGCCTTCCCTCCCCTGCTTTTGCTCCTGCCTGCCACCATCGTACGGGCATGGAAAGTATCATCATTTTTCAAAAGCATATTTATTTATGTCATAAAGCGTCCACACTACCGCCACCAGGACACCACAGTGTACGCATGCCACCGCATGCATCCGCCACCAACTCGATGCTTCATCATAAATTATATTCCTATCGCGATGGGTGGTAGTGAAGGGGGGACGTTTTTTTTTCGCAGAATTCCCACCCACCAACCATCACTCCCATGGTAGCTTTTACTTTTTAGTTTTATGTGTTCCTTCCACTGCCCACTGGCCCACATTCGCTTGTCGTTGATCCACTAAACAACTCACAAACTGATAACCGGCACTCCAAAGTAACTGTTCCAGTTTTGGATAACTTTTTTCGTTCATTCGCCCACAATCAAGAGAGATGACCAATTGTTGCCGGAAGAAATTCATAAACTTGGGTCTGATAACTCCGCCTGCTCCGAGATCTTGAACTTTGCCCTATCGCGATGGCTAGTCGTGTCAATCATGACATTTTGCCTCAGTATTCGCTGCCAAACGCTATCACATCCATCCATCTAGAAGGACATGCAATGGCACGTCCATCAGAGGCTTGTCGAAGCCCGGAAAAATGCTCGATTGTTTATTTGAAACATGAAAAATGATCCATTTTCACTGTCGAACTGTCAGCCTTCCACCTATCCGTCATGATCTCGACTGTACACGATGCTCTATGGCTACTTTGTTAGATTTTGCGAAGACTCTTCCATGTGTATTCATGTTCTCCAATTAATTGAAGGCGATATGCCTTCAGTGACGGCGTAGAGGATCAATAATCAGGCAATTATTATTCCATCATGGATGTGTATGATAAAAAACCATTTCTATGTAGTATATAGTTTTCTACTAAATTTAAGTAGGATGGTATTCATCCTAATAACTTCTTTACGGACTTGGTTTTGTGGCTTGAAGCCACCCAAAGATCAATTGCGTGTATGCAGCGGAAGTGGAAGCGCAATTTAAACTGTCCTTCTCGCGGCCAGACCATGAACACGTCAATATTTTATGGGCGTAATCAACGACAGGAAATTGATC
The DNA here is from genome assembly GCF_943734745.1 of Anopheles darlingi. NCBI lineage: Eukaryota > Metazoa > Arthropoda > Insecta > Diptera > Culicidae > Anopheles > Anopheles darlingi. The sequence goes on along the minus strand of NC_064875.1, from coordinate 1,118,133 downwards.
AATTGAAATTATTAAATTCAACTTTAGTGCTTTGATTAAGTCCATTCGCGAGGCGGGTGCAAAATTTACGCGGGATTCAATCAGCCTCACAGGCTGGAGCGGGAGCCGTGCGCCTTCCAAACCTGCTCGAGCAAGTTGGCGATGAGTTCACCACCCATGGTGATGAGTTGATTCATGCTGCCAACCGATCCGAAACCCCTATCCTGTCTGCGAACTTTGCGAGCAGATTGTGCCATCCGCAAACCGTTCGAGCGTATGGGGTTGGCAGCTTTCTGTCGCGTGGATTCGCGTGACAGTGATCTAAGGTACAAGATAATTCAATTGATTCCCACCGGTAGGGTGGTTAATTAGCTTGTGAAATTCAATTAAATAACATTCGATTTTTGCTCCCGCCCCTCCCAGGCCCCCGCACATGCCCTGTCTGTCTGCGGTGCGGTGTCTCGTGCATGTAAATCGGGATTGAATCCCGATAATAAATGTGCTTCGTTCACGAACTTAATCGATTTTCTACATGGCCATACGATACCAGATTGAAGCGATTGCTTATCACATCACCTCGCGTGGCATCTTTGGTTTGCAATCAAGCTGAGAAATGAACCAAGATTGCACGATCAAGACGATACCGTTCCAAAA
>NC_064875.1:1107500-1112500 GCF_943734745.1 Anopheles darlingi | reverse complement strand
CTCAAGGAAAGACCCCGTCTGTGTTCTGTCATGCGTACAGAAAATATGCTCCGGAATACACCCGGCTCTGGCTCCGGCCCCGGCTTTGGTCCGAAAATGTTGCATGACATGTCCCGTACAGAATTAGCTGACGCGTTAATCCGCTTCGCGTGCTCTAACCGTCTTCGTTTGACACTAACCCCTCCCCCCCCTTCCTCCCATTCCCTTGGGGTCACCCTTTCCTTTACGCGCATTTCCCAAATGTAAATTATTGTCATGCTGCAGCCCCATTTCGAGTGACATTTGTGTATTTACATTATGCTTTTTTTGTCTACCTGCCAGCGAGATATTTTTTTCGCGATTCGGTCGCGACCTCCCGCTCTCCTTCTCTCTCTCTGATTCAGATGAATGATGAGGTTGGCCCTTCTCGGAACCACCGGATTGTATATCTCCCGTAGAACAAAGACCCACGGTCAGTCAGATCCGCACAGCATCTACCGCTGCTGATGATGATCGTAGTAGCCATTGCGCGATGTTGATGCGAATCGTCACGACACGGGAGGCCATGATGCACACCTTTATAGGGACAACGTCCCCCGGGGGAGAGGAGGTGGTGCGCGACAGGCGACAGCCTTAGAGCTGGTCATGGTCATCACGACAGATCTGGCAGATCTCTGCGGTGACCAGGAGGAGGCTAGTAGGGATTAATCGTTCCCGTGTGCCACATCCGGACAAATCCGAGGTGGTCTGTGTGTGATGATGGATGGAAGGCAAGCGCCCACCCGGGGGAGGGAAATGCGCTTTGTTCTGGAGTGCATTATCGTGGCAAATGCTGCACAGACAAAGGGGTAGCTACCAGCCGGGGGCTATGGCAATGGCGGTGGGGATTTACCTGTGACAAACCATCAACAATGACATCAATATTTGCCCCCGGCCAATCATCGGCTCGCATCGGCCAACAAGGCTCGCGGACACGCAGAAATGGGCACGCATCGTGTCCGACAAGCGGGAAGCGGAACGGTGAAGAATGGCGGGTCAATGTTGATTTTGTGACTGTCCTTCACGCTTCCGTCATTGCATCGCGGCGGAATGTTCGTTGTGTTTGAACCGTTTAATGATGCCGAGAAACGCATCGCACAAGGCGCGAGGGAGTGTAATGACCTCCACAACTCTTTAAACGAGTCGAGTTTCTTATCGTCTTTCGTAGTGAATAAGCGTGCATGGTGTGGTCCTACTCGAAAGTGGCCAACTTGTTATAGCCCCCCGAACGGGCTTGAACATCGCGCGCGATAATGCCTATCGCCTACGACTCCCAACTCCTCTATGCATTGCGCAATCGGACCAAGTTAACGCTGGCGAGACGGAAGTAGATGGTTGGGCACATGGCGCATGGGCAACCGCAGCAACTCTAATCGTAAACACAGTGGCTGCTCTCCCCGCTTCGGAGCGGCATTGCGGCGCATATGAGTAAAGGAATCCAGGAGTTCATGGCAGGATCGAAGGACGAAGTTTCGATTTTTACGTTAATTCGACGAAACGAATTCCCCGAACATGCAATAAATCATCTCTGTTGTCCACACAGAGCACAGGAGGAAGATCATTAAGAGTGTGTTGAATACTGCGATAAAGAAGCAACAACAATGGCGGCTTGCTACGGGCTGGTGTAAAACACACGCAAAAAAAAACATGTTAAGAGCGGACAACACAGATAATGCGAATGCAAGCCCGATTCAGACGCATAAATAAGCAAACAAAGAGCTGACCGACGGATCACCCGCGCAAACAACCGCGGCCAGTGGCGGTAGCGGGTGCCAGCTTGTCTGTCTATCTGCGTTCAAACACAGTGCCGTGGTCCCGGGGCGACTCGCCGACTCTCCGGTGATCCGCGATCCCAGCGGGAGAATCGGTACGATCACTCCGGTGGCCAGCAGTTTGGGTCGCGCTGGGCCCAAACATGGAACACAATGAAAGGCATGTTGCTGTCGGCGTAACATGACGTTTGCATTCTTTATTTGCTTCCTTTTACTGCAGTTTCGCTTCGCGTCGGATTCCCGGCCCGGAAATTCCAAGCCAACTGAATCAACAAATCATCGACCAAAGGTGGACGCCATGCCAGGTTGCGGCCCAATAATGTACAGTAATCTCAGAGAGAGAGAGAAAGAGGCAGCGCGTCCCACCGGCGTGATTAAGTAAGTTTCTCATGATCATCATTCCGCGACGATTGCTCAACGCGTCTCTACTGGTTCTTGCGGCTTAATGGATCCGGTGTGTCGATCAATGACGTAGCGACCGCGTTAGGCGGATTATGATGCAAAAAAAACCGGATACCGGTGTACCGGTCGAGTGAAACAAGGTTTTGCCGGGTGACCGGTTGGCGCCACGCCACGGCAACCGTGGTGCGCGGAATATCCCTAAAATTAAATTCAGATCTTTGGGGATTCACGATGAAGCAGAGCAGGAGAAGAAGAAGGTAGTTATTTTAGAAACCCCCAGTCCTAGAGCAGCATCATCCAGCGTCTGGTACCGGGCATCTTCGTCGGTGTGATTCATTTAAAAAGACGAACCTGACGTCAGATGAGAGTTTCCTTGCAATTGCACGGTTGAGAAAAAAACCGTTTATTAATACCAACAGCTCGACTGTCTTTACGGTTGCTAATTTCCTTTCTTCTGAATTCTTAGGAAAAGAGCAACGCAAATTTCGGATTCGAATTCTTGGAAATCCCTTCTCGTATACAACCAGATTGCCACTGGTGTCTGATCGAGGCAAAGATCGTGTCTTTGTGTGAATCAACTCGGTATTCCAGATGACCGTTGGAACGTCAAGAACGCCAACTTGTCGTCCCCAGACGACAGACCGTGACAGTGCGACCAAGAAGCCAAGATCACATAAACAAAAGGTCAAAAACCTCGCCTCAGAGGTCCCCTTTCGGAGACACTGGAAGGCGGGTAAGCGCGTAAGGGAAAGGGTTAGAGACCATTAAAAAGGATTCCCGATGATGCTCGGCCCCAGATTGGCCAACCAGCTGAAAAACCTGTTTTCCAACGCACAGCTCGGCGCATATGCGTCCCGCAGGTCCCGGGCGTTGTGAGTAGAGACGCATTGCAGCAGACGGCGACGATGCATAGGCCGACAACGCATCGCCCTCGAGTGCGGAAATGAATGCGAGCTGCATCCTACGCCTACTGCTGCGCGTCTCTTGCATCAAATCCAAGTGTGCGCCCGGGTCTCCTATGGCGATATCGCGGTGCAGTGCTGCAGCTGCAGTCAAGATGTTTCTTGAGAAGTTGTGGGGCGTTGTGTTTACAATCCTTAAAACGGTACACCCAAACAACAGTACCGGGACGGTACGTTGGCATCAAAGAGCGGCATGCTATGGTCTCGTTTTTTTAAATAAAATAAAAGCAACCACCCCACCTCCTCGATTCGTCCATTGACCTACAAACAGAGCATCTGCGGCGTTCCAAAAACGTTCTGTCGTGTAGCATTGCCCTGCGCACACACACACACACAGGAAAAGGCGGAAAAGCGGAAAAGCGGAAAACAATCAAACCGTGGACAGTGCGTTCGGTCAAAAAATGCAAAACTCCCCTATACGAGATGAATGGTTTCCGAGAAAAATTTGGGTCAGTAGGGAGTAGCACCCGTTCTCGGGAGCTTGGGTATCAATGAGTGTCGTAAATAAAATCGTACATCAGCGTGGTGGCCCGACACCCCCCGCCAACACGCATCGATCGTGCACCGGAAAGGTGCATTTACCAAAAATACCTTCGCTCAGTTGAGTCAGACATTCCTCCACGACACACACCCATGATGTGTAATGTGTTTTGATGTTCAAGATTCATTAACTCTCTTGCAGATATTCAAAGATTCTAAGCGATTGGAACGTAAAGAAATACACGGTTGCTCAGAGCATCTTTTTAGTAGAACACGAAATGGGTATTCAATTTCACCTCGAAACGAAACGTCTAGACTAGAATTCTTTGATCACTTTTTCTCTGGAATCGAATAGGGGTTCGACGGATAAACATACTAACTGGTAAGACGATCGGTTCTGAGAGGGAGATGCAACTTTTACTTTCTAGCCTCTGTGTGCTCTGCACCGAGAGTAGCGTGGCAAGTATTTTTAGAAAAAACGCATCTTCGCATAGGTCTTGCAGCAGCAGCAGCAGTTCTTTTACGCCCATAACGCCTCCCCCCTTCTGCATCCAACCGTTCGATTTCAAGAAAGTATTGGGACACGAAAACGACCAGGCTTCCAGAGCCGAAATGATGGCGAGATGAGATTTCAAATGCAATTTGTACTCAGCGGACAAAACTAGCTACCAACGGTCGATGCCGATGTCACCGGTGTCCTATACTAGGTGCCTATACGATCGCTGCGATGCGCATGCTGTAGCCTAATTTATGAAGTTCACACTCGATTCTCTCTCTCTTTCTCTGTGTCCCCTGCTGGGGGTATTGCACATTTCCTCGGCGAAGCACACTCTCCTCGGGGGTCATGAGACACAAGGGAAAGGGGGCCCGTGATGGATAGCAGGTTTGGAAGGCATTCATCGCGTAACCACGCGTTATCGTGTTAGAACCGAAACGATCCTGCACTCGAGAACCCTACTATATGCAGGGGATGGTTAGGAAATCATTGTCCACAGGAAGAGAGGAAAATTTATGTATTTATTTTCCCCATCGAGAGTGACAGCCGAGAGAGAGAGAGAGAGTGGAGTGATCGAAGGAAAGTTTGTAAATTAACACCGTTCGAGCCAGTGTTTGACTTGTTGAACCATTCGCTGTTCATTCGATTCGAGGAAACCGTCCTTAACACGCGACACACCATCGGAAATTAATCCCATGTGACACACTTGGGTTCAAACAATATTAATCCGCTAGAACTAATTTCTGTTCTCTTCGCAGAGCAGAGAAAAAGAAGAAAGAATAAAAAGCCAATCCAGCGTCGTCGCAGCGCTACGCCTGAGAGCTACCGTGAAGAAGAGGCGTCAAAACCGTGCAGCAGCAGACCCGTCGC
>NC_064875.1:1087500-1102500 GCF_943734745.1 Anopheles darlingi | reverse complement strand
CATTCGAGCCCTTTTACCAACCAACTTTCATTCGACCTCTCAATTGACTTCTGAAGTGCTGAAGACCTTCGTCACCCCTCAGACCTCAGCTCAACTCAAACCGGAAGAAGAGCCGGGGCTGTCGGTTGATGGACAGGAAGGAAAAACAAAACTCTCGTGTCCAGCCTAAGCTGTAGCTCGGTCCGCCGTTGGACCTGATCAAAGTTGATTGATTTGGAACGCTTTTAGCCAAACCAGACGGCGACGGTTGCCAAAAATCTTTCCCCGATGCTAGACGTACTTTAAGCCGAAGTGGTCGTTCTGACATTCACTCAGACCAGCTGGTAGCCAGCCGCCAGTAAGGGCGGGATGTTTGTGCGTGTCTCAAGCTGCTTCGAAAATGTGTCGTTAGCATGATGGAGCATGTTTGTTTAGCGATTTGCCTGCTTACATTCGGGCCTCATCAAAGTGGAAACTACACTTCACTCGGGGTATACCCTTGGCCTGGGCCATCGGGGCACCACCATCTCTAATTGGAGTATTGCGTGACGCATGGAAATGACACTTTTTTTAACTTCAGCGAAACGACCTTCAACCAACCAGCCCAAGTGGTAGTTCACATGCAAAGTTTGCAGTCGGTTTCTGGTCTGATTCCCAGCCGATCGTCCATCAACCTAACCCCGGGTGACGATGAAATTTGAATTCATTAAATAGCTTTACTTCGTTGCTCGCGGTGAAGTTGTGGTACCGCTTGATAGCTTTCTCTGAATCATCTCTTCGGCGTCCCAGGAGCCATTTCTGCTCAGTATGCACGGTACCGAGTAAGGCGCGTTTGCTCTTTGTCTCACTGTCAATCGGTTCTTTTTGTTTCTTTGGTCAAACATTACCATTTCCGGAACTTATTTTCCGGTTTGAGGCGGAAACAGAAGCAGTTACACAACATAACGATCGATCAGTCCCGAATCTCTTACCGCTTGCCGTTAATCAGCTCATAAGCATCCGTTATGTTAGTGAACGTGAAACGCGCCTTTCCATTGCCGCAGCACTGTATGAAAACATGGTAAAGAACGACGAATGGCTCGTGTTGTCTGCGGTAAACCGACCACAGAAATGCATCATTGAAAGGGAAGCGGCTTCGTGCCGTTGAACGAGAATGTAACCGATCGACCAACGATTGCCACAGTGTAGCTGATTGTGGATGCTGCCTCGCTCTGAGGTCTAGAATGAAGAAGCTGATTCGAAGCTGAAAACATACCACCAACATGTGTGGCAGATGATGCTGACGCATGCCTCATGCTCGTATGTTGTATGCGTTGTTCCATGGAGGGGAACGAATGAAAGAATCAAGCGAGGGAGTGCCAGAACCGGAAGAACAGCGCAAGAAAAGGGAAGGTACGAGGAACACAAACACACATCTTTCATATTATTAAACGAGCCCGCGCTATGCTCTGCAGAGAAGTTAAACATTGATGAGCAACGCTTCAGAACGCGCCCGAAAGAACTTCATTTCATTATGGTGTGGTGCAATGGTTGTCTGCTGGCTGTAGGGGTGTGCGTTCTATGCTGGACCGAATGGTTCTTCTCTGCGTTCTCCGTTTTCTCCCTGATGATTGAGACGATTGCTTTGTGCACTTTGGCCTCGGTCGGGTAATCAGTCCTACACCAGCGGAAATGGTGACATCGAACGTTGCCAGAACCATAACGCCGCCATCGGAGCATGAAGACTAATCTTATAGAAAACGAAACCTACTTTTTTTATAGGATTATTTCATTCAATATTTCTACTGCTTGCACCAATAATCACTTAAACGATCTTAAACAGCCCTTGCTTTAGTGCGAATCCAAGTGCGCACACTCGCCGTGCACTGGAACTGCATTCTAGCATGTGCATGACCGTATGGAACTGCAATATCCGGACACTTCTCAGTAGCCTATCCATACGTGCCGGCGCCGACCCATGGCTGGACACTTGAGAGATATAGAATTCATTGTTCTCGGACTATCGCACCTATGATTCATTGCTCTTGGGGAGGTAGCAATAGGGCAGGCGATTGCATTAAGGCAATTGAACATTCCCTCTTTGCCAACCGAGAACTATTGATGATGAAGATATTGATATTGATATTGATATAATTAGTGGCGACTCTGGTCACTGACTCACTGGAGTAGGAAGGGGCCGGACCGAGGGTACGTGATGCAGCTCATACATCAGACGGAAATTAGCTGTTCTCATTCTCACTCGAACCTTTACAATTACAACACCTCAATCGATCAATCGATCATGCTGGTAATAGTAGGATAGGATAAGAAAGCAATTCATCTTCCTTCTCGGAATCATGGATGTTTTTTTTATAAATCGAATCTAGCTCTGGTTCCCGTTGTTGTTGTTGTTGCTGTTGCTAATCTATGGTTGAGCTAATCATATGGTGATGGTGCTTTGGCCTTGATAGTCTCTCTCCGTGCAACACGCATGCGAGTTCTACGATTTATGTACCGCGCCTCACATGGAACTGTCGTAGATCATGAGAGAAGATTAACGCGCAAAGCTAGCACGACAACAGTCCAGAGCCGGTTAAACGAATACGTCCTCATACGTATATTTATGCTATACCATTTAGATGTTTGTAGATTACAATCATTTCCTCTATTATTCCTATTTGTCCTATTTTGCGTACATCTTCTATTTAAAGCGCTTCTCAGCTACATGGAATCAATCAGTAGGCCAGCCTATCAACAGGTTAGAGTTCATTCATTTCGCCACGGTACAAGATGCGCAAGAAAAAAAAACGATTTCTTTTTTTATTTTCGGTTCAATCTTCATATAACGCCATTCATACACACTTACCACTCCATCGTCGTAATCCCAGAATTTGCCGTCAGCCTTGCCTACCGTCCCGGCGATAGGTATGGTGAGGACTCCGTACTGTTTGTGCTCGGCGAACCACAGTTGAATCGCCAGCAGAGCCAGCCACATACATTTCGGTCGCTGAAACAGGACTCTCCGTCTTGTCCTTAAGAAAATGTGTTGAATTATCCGGCACCGATCCATCTGAAACGCCTGTAGCCGCTGGAAACACTCGTTCGAACTAGGGATCGTTGCTAATCCCGTCTGGGCGACCGGTCGTACCGGTAGCGGTATAAGATACAGCACACAAATCAGCGCAAGAGAACTGCTGGCTCTGTGAGGGTGTACCAGAACCTGCTGGAGCAGAGAGGATTTTCCACGCCGTATCGACCAACAGCTGACTGGCGCCAAACACACGGCGCCTTTATATGAGCACACGCCACTAGACACTCATTCACACACCACAAGGACACTCGCGGCACGATGACTCACTCACCCTTGCTAGGCAGCAGGGTATTTTCCCGACCACTGTGACGTCACAAAGAAAATCACCTCGCTATCTCTCTTTCTCTCCCTCTCTCTCTCTCTCCTCTTGCGCACTTTAACAGGATTAGGGTGAACACTCTGGGTCACTCGGTACAACGAACGATGTAATTGATTCAAAATGATCAAATCGTGATAGCTTGGCAGAGCACTTCAGACTTTAAGGGATCACAGGATTTTAATGCACCGGAAGAACACATACAACTTACACACACACACACATGCACTCGTTTACACACAACCTCGGAACGTGAGGCGGAAGAATCACTAGGAATACGGGAACCACAACAAAAACCGCGCGAACAACGGCGCCACAACGTGCCGAAGACAGCCGGCAACAGGACGAGAATTAGAGGCAAGCGCTGGTTTCCTCTCTATACACAAACGGAAGCAATGGTTGCGCCTGCGTGTATCGGTCGTTTACACGGCCGTTCTACTGTGCGACACACTGTTTCACTGCTTTCCGGCTCCCTTTCCGGCGTTTCCGTTTTCTTCGCTGCTTTCGTTGTGGTTTGCTTTCCGCGCGAACAAACTGCACAAAGCTGTCTTTCTCGGCTGGCACACTGCTCCACATAAGCATGTGCGAATTGTGACGAAATCTCGGCCAAGGACTGCCCACTTAATCCCGCGTGGAAATGGGACGGATCGTGACGACACAAGCACTTTCGCAGATCACACGCCGAAACGTGTAACGGTTGTATCCTATGCGTTTGAATCTCCCGCCAAAACACTAGCACGTGGACACTCGCACGTTGTGCCGCCGTTTTGCCGCACGATCGCGATTCCCTCCACACGCGATCACTTGGGCGTTGGGAGAGTAAATGCGTGCGAATGATCATTCTCCATTCGTTATAACGCCTCTTACAGTGCGTTTCGTGCCGTTGGCCGCACCCGTTTCTGTGGATGGAATTTCGGATAGATATTTAATCATAGATGCTTTGAAACAAAGCTCATCGTTGATGGTCTGTCTTTAGATAAAATAAAAGTATTATTATGAGGGCGTTTTACCTTAGGCAGCGACAGAATCGAATCGATGTTGATCATTCAGCAACGAACTGTACTCGGCACGAATCGTGATCGGGCTGTCTTCGGGCACGGAATTACCCCTCCGAATACTTGAATGAAATACTTGTGGAGTGGGGTTGTTCTTAACCAAAACTGCACATTATAAAAAGATTAACAGAAAGGTCTTTGAAGCATGAAACATTACAGAAACTTGGATTGGCTAATCATAAGTAGTCTAAAAGAATAACATAAAATATACAGAAAAAAAACGAAAAGAAACAAGGGCTACAAATTAGAAATAAGTACTCTAATAACTCATTGAAAGTAGCGAGAGTTTTTCCTACGAAACCGACATCCATGTACACTTCTTATCAATGCCGGCTGTGCATAGACTGCATCTAGGAGGGTTTCGACTTCCACATCGCCAGTCTGCTACACACAAGTCGCCTGACCTCTACATAACTATGGCTGATATGACATTGGCTCCTGATAACACCACATCCTTCTCGTCGGATGCGTATTTCCTACTCGCACCACGGGCTCCGCATTACTTGGAAGCCATCAGCATCCCTAGAGTGCCGGCTGTACGCGCATGGGTGGCCTATTTATCTGAAGCGTCTACCGCTCTGGATGGCGCTTGCCCCATCATCCGAGAGAGAGGCCAGCTTAACAGAGGCAGCTGTGGCGCACGGCTCAGTGGGATCATGCGTTTTCTCCATCTAAGGAAGAGGTCCTTGGACAAGCGGGGCTGACTAAGTCATACATTATTCTCCAACGGCAGTACGGTTACGAGTTACAGTTGAACTCGTGCATGGTGCCCTTCGTGGTGAACAAAGGGTGTCAACTTGCGGAGGCTAGTTTGCAAAATACTTGATTAGCCACGTTTACAAACAGACCACCCACCACGAACCGGCGGCGCCGATCTTCAGTAGGAGAAACAGCGTAGTTTTTTTTAGTGCTTAAACGATGCGAAGATTGACAAAAGCACGTGTCGCACTTTCTGATTTTATAAAATCTCTTTGTTCTTACAACACTTCCTTGGTTTATCAGCACGAACCATATCAATCACGTATCGGATAAATAATTGAATCATAGGGATTTCTGGGACACCAACAGCCAACGAGGGATTCATCCAGCGTTGAATCATTCGATCACCGTAATGAATGTTTACCAACGCGGGGAAAGACAACGGAAATCGAATGATTGAATCGTGCATTTAATTCCACACTCTTCGGGCGAACATGCATCAATCGTACCGCGTACAGATCGAGCTTGTTTTTTATCAAAATCTCTTACCGCCGGACCGCAACCGATAGCGAAAGCAACCATCCAAATGTGCTTAAGACCTTTTTGGGAAACAAGTTTGTGGTTTCTGTAGAAACCAGTTTTCGCACTCCGCGGACCCAAACCGTGGACGCTGCGTTGAAATCGCTTGGCGAAAGGGACTCGAACATATGGAATTGCCACGATCACGGATCAAGCCGCACCTGCGCCCTGTTTAGAAGCGGCTGACACATTCTTTATTCATTTTTCGAAGTGATTTCGTGATACATAGATTTTTGTTTTTGACCAAGAATCATTAACAAATATATTGCGTTAAAAGATGAAGATAATAGGGAGCTACTTGCGGAGTAGAATGCTTGCCAGAGCTGAAGACGGGCCCCAATGAAGACGGTGACAATCGTCATCAGCAGATAAGGGCAAGGGTTGGTAGGACCATCAAGAATCTTCGCGTCGCGGCATCAGGAACATCAGTCAAATTGTTCAAGCTGTGGACATCTCTCCGGGTAGTTCTGTTTAAAAGAAAACCTCAAAAACTGCTGCTAATCTGCGGAAAATTGTTTTAGCAACTGGCCTTAAATTTAAAAAAATCAAAGCGATCACGTGTCGGACGGCAGCCTCGAATTAGACCCTTGGAGCCATTGGATTTCATTGGAGACCGCGACGACGTCTCACTCCGCCTCACTGGGATGGACTCACTCCGCCCGAATGATTTCAATAAAGGCAGATCATTTCGGGGATCATCGAATCATAAAGAAGCGATTGCGTTGCTCGTGACGCTAGAATCAAAACTCCATAAAGCTACCGGGAGGCACGTTTTGGCAAATTGCGATCTTAGCCGCAGCACGAAACATGCGACCAACGTTTTTTTTCGATTCTATCGCTGCGCGCGTTTAGCGAGCCGCGTTCGGCGCTCGAAACCCGGAAAAAGTTTCAACTCTTGGCCGCCAGAGGGCGAAGAAGAAGAAAAAAACGAAATTCTGCAAAAAGAAGAAAAAGAAAATTTTTCCGCGTTCCGGGATTTCGAGCGCCGAACGCGGCCCGCTAAACGCGCGCATCGATAGATCGAAAGCGGGCGCATGCCGGGGTCCCGGAGACAGACGCCCAAGATTGCAGCAGCAGCAGAACGGGGCTGGTGTTCCAGGAGAGCTCGTGTGGACCGGTGATAAAAGTGTGGGACACCCGGGACCGGGAAAATGTATGAAACTTGTAGAAACTTTGCCTTTAACGCGATCAAACTCGCTCAATGACGATCGATTTTTCTTTCCAGTCGGCACATCCGGAAAAATGAGTATAAACATCGACTACGATGCCGCGGATGCTGCCGGTGCGTCTGCGAATTCCTCGATAATCGGCCCGTTAAACTTTTCCAAGGACCAGGCCGCGGTGGAACCTCCCACGTCGTTGGTCAACGAGCGAGATGTTCCGTGCATGTTTTGCGACAAAACCTACGATTTTCACAGCCGAGAAAACGGCCCCGACCACTATCTGGCCCATCTCTACCTAGTCCACCGGCTGATCATCGATGAGGTCAAGGAAATCGGTTGTCTCGCCAGTTACTGCTACTACTGGAAGGAGAAGTTTCGCGAAGACCCGCCAGAAAAGTTCTGCTCAGCCATGCTCCTTAACCAGCTGCCGGACGGGACGACGAGCTCGACGAGCGAGAAATATTTTTTGCTCAGCGACATTGAACCGCTGGATGCCGAGATCCGGCAGCGGTTGAGACGAGAGAAGCTGGAGCTAGTTCTAACCCGGCATCAGTTCGAACGGACGGATCGCAGTTTTCACCGGGATTGTCTATACTGCCGTGACTATCGGTCAGAAACGCGCCCCGATTTCATCGCCCACCTCTACACTAAACACTATCTACAGCTCGGGAAACCGGAGCATCTGGTGTTTGTGGACGAGCTGATCGAGACGGTACAGGAGAAGCTGAACCAGCTGATCTGTCTGTTCTGCGAGAAGGTGTTCAAAGATCGGCCAACTTTGAAGGAACACATGCGCAAGAAAGCACACAAGCGCATCAACCCGGACAATCACTACTACGATCGGTTCTTTCTCGTCAATTATCGGCATAAGCAGAAACCCGCTTATGTACCGATTGCCGAACGGAAACAGGAGAGCAGCGTCTTCGTTTCGGACGCCGAATCCGATTCGGATTGGTCGGATTGGAACGGAGAAGAACAGCGCACCACGTGCCTATTTTGCGCACACATCGAAGCGGACATCGCGGTCCTGAAGCAACACATGGTGCAGAACCACTCGTTCGATTTCGATCAATCGGTGGCCGGATTGGGTTTCTACCAGCGAGTAAAGGTCGTTAATTTTGTCCGTCGTCAGATGCACATCCACAAGTGCATCGGCTGTGGGGAGCAGCTGAGCGACTACGACAGTTTGTGTGCCCATCTGAGCAGCACAGGCCACTGCCGACTAGACAGGGAGAGCTGCCCGTGGGATCAACCAGAATACTTCTTCCCGACCTACGAAGACGACCAATTTTTGTGTCACCTGGAGGAGGACGACGGGAACGAAAATGAGCTCTACGATTCCTCGGACCATGAAGGTGCCGTCGTTATTTCGGAGCCTGTTAAAGCAACCATCAATATTGATGCCGAATCGTTGGCGTTGGAAAACCTGAATCTGCAGTAACCTCTTCCCAGTGATCGAATAAATCCACGAAAATCGTGTGCTGCATGTGGAGAAAAGTGCTAGTTTTGTTTGCGAAACTAGTTGTGTCGTTCAATGAAAGTGTTTTACAGTACGATGCCGAAAAACATAAAATTGTGCGAAGAAGGCGCTCGGAAAAGATGTATCTGTTCTCGGTGGTGTCCGAAGCATCATCTGTAGTGAAGATTACCTGCTTTTCGTGCCGTGAAAGTGATGATTTTTTATTACCTGCTGTTTGGCTCGAATTTGAGTCGACTGAGCCGAAGAATGAAATCGAGAAGGTACATTTGAATTTTGATCTCCTTTGGATTGTCGGTGGTGTAGAATCCCGGAACACCCGCTTTCTCAAGCGTCGACTGCTGATCTTTCACCTTCTGATCTAAATGGAGCACCAGCTTCATATCGGTTTCCTTCATGTTTTTGCCATGTTTTATCTTCATCAGTGCAACGATGTGCTCTAGTTCCTCGGGATCCTGTATCTTGGATTCCCATTGTTTTACCTCCACTGGAGAGAAAGGTGAAATTAGTGGAAGATTTCGAAACGGTGACGCTGGTGCACTTACGCTGGTGATCGTTTTCCACCTTCTCTCGTACTTGCATGAGGTGCGTCTCGGTAACGTGCTGGATCTCCATGAGCCCTTTTACGATTTCGAAGATTGTGTCGTTCAATAGAGTATTTGCAAGACCGGCCAATAGCTCGAAGGATATCCGCATCTGATACTGTCTGGGAAATAGAGGAAATAATCCATTAGTTTTCCGTTCTCATCGTGCTCACCGCGCTCGCTTACTCAGGCAAGTTGGCGTGCATCTTTTTGAGGTGCTCTAGCAAAAAGTAAAGCTTCCGTTGAAGATACTCCTGATTGTGGTAAGGATCTTCGTTCGTCTCCACTCCAAGTTGATCTGTTGCGGTGCTGATTTCGGCGTTAATTTCCCCGGTAATTTCCTCCTCATTTTCCATTCCCTCTTTTATTGACAAATCCTTGGCTGGCTGTATAACGCTTAGATGGCCAAACTGAGGGTGAAACTACACCAAAAATTCACGATTACGATGGTTAATAATTACAATTAGCCGTTGATCCACCTCCGCCAGATTCAGAGCCCGCAATTGAACACGAAATTGTTTCACTTTTTACTGCAAATTACAAAAACATTAATTTTCAGTTTATTTTCTTTCATTGAATCGGGGATTTTGTTGAATCGGGAAATCGTGAACTCATCTCCATCTCACATGCGCATGAATGGTTCATCGCTTGCCCGAAGCGCGCAAAGTATAAAAGTCGTCGAAAAAGTCGTTCATTATTAGTTATACCACAGTCGTGGCGAGCTGACACAATCAGAATAAACTTTAACTTAAAAGGAGCACGCTGTGCAAAGCTGCTTTCTCCTTTCTCGCGTTGTTCAACATCGTGTTTTTCAATTTTACTGTCCGTTAATTTTCGCGCTGCGAATTTATTCCGAAAAAATGGTTCAATCGGTAAGTTGCTGCCAGGATGAAGTTTAGTGACGACATTTTAACAATTGTGGTTTTTGTTGCCGTCCCAAAGAGCAAATTGGCTGCAAACAACGAAAAGCTAATGCACGTTGTTCCCAACAAGTATAAGATAGCAACGTTCGGCATGGGATGTTTCTGGGGCTGTGACTCTCTGTTTGGCGCCACCAAGGGAGTCCTTCGTACTCGTGTCGGTTACGCGGGAGGTAGCACTAAAAATCCGTCCTACAAAAATATGTATGTATAGCGAACCCATCCAACGGTGCTAACGGTGCGCGGATACTTAGGAGTTTTTTCGGCTTTTGTGAAATCCAGGGGTGACCACACTGAAGTGATTGAAATACACTACGACCCAGAAGAGATTAGTTACAACGCGCTGCTGGAGTTGTTTTGGAACAATCATGAATACGGTCTAACGAAACGGATGAAGCGCCAGTATATGTCCCTCATTCTATACCACGACGACTATCAACTAGCAATTGCTAAAGACAGCCTTGCCTACGAGTTAACGCAGCGGGCCCCCGAGCAAATCGTCACCGAGATTGCAAAGGCAGAAAAGTTCTATCCTGCTGAAGAGTAAGTATTACCTTTGTGTGAAATGTCAAGGATTTCGTAAGTGTAAGCGAAATCCTTATGTTGCTCGGTCGCCGCGAAGTCGAGTTCATTGCCAAGGTCCCTGCTCCTCGTCACTGTGCACTGCGATCGCACTCAACACCTGTTGCTATGGCAACGATGGGGAAGGGGCTGGGGCTTACCCAAGCATGAACACACATGTTCAATGAGTAGTAGCAGTTGGCACGGCGGCTGGTTTCCCGAATTATCACCTGCTGTTCACCTTCAACTTGGCGCTGACCGACCTTGTTTTTTTTTTGTTCTCTTTCGTTACTACCAGCTACCATCAAAAATATCGTCTGCAGGGTCACAGCGATCTGGCCAAAGCAATCGGATTGATCGGATCGGAATCGGATTCGGAACTGTTGCAAACATCACACGTGGCAGCTCGGCTCAACGGTTACCTGATCGGAGTCGGCGGACTGGAACAATTTGAATCTGAGGCTCCCCGGTTAGGACTTGATACCGAACACATTCGCTACGTTCGCAACTATGTCATCGAGAACGAAGGAGGTGGTATTTTTTGTTGACGCATTTCCCCGCAATCCCCGTGGAGGTAACATCTACCAGAAACAGAAGGAATTGCTTCTGCGAGTACAAATAGCAGTTATTTCATTCTTGATTCTGTACCATAATCGTCTGTCCCTTGCTTTTAAGCTCTTTGTACAAATATGTTATAATTCTTTCTATGAAACATTCATATGGTTACTTTTAAATAAATTAGCTATCATTAACAATTTTAAACCATGTTTCTATGCTTTCGAGTCGCGGGAGTTGTTGATCCGAAAAACTCATGCTACAACCTGGTCATGTTATGGTTACGAAAGCGAAACGAACGAGCTACACTTTTTCACACGTTTATGTTCTTGGGTGGAGGGGGGGGGGGGGGTGCAAAACATCCCCTTCCTGTCCCCCTCTGGACCACCGATCTGCTCAAATAATTGATTACTCAGCAAATTTATGGATAGAACTTCTTCACTACTAGCACAAATGTTTGCGTTTATCTCATGCACCACCCTCGTGCTCCCGGAATCACAACTCCTCTTCGATTGCGCCTGCAACGAGTAGAAATCGATTCCGAGGATCGATTTCGGGCTGACTAACTAACACTCCACTAAGTTTTTATAGTCCACTAAAAATTAGTGGAACTCTTCCGGGCGGCGCTCTTATATGGCGAGAGAGTAAGGGGTTACTCACACGATCGCCGAGATCGTGACTCCCGAAGTATCCTCCAGCATTCGCTAAGCATCTTCGGCTTTTAGACAAGAACGATCGATATGTTGGCTTTGTCTTAAGCCGCATGCGGATCATCTCGGATTTCCGCGAATTTTTTACCTCCGCTCCTCAGTTACTCTCGGCAAGGCGAAGGAGGTGGATCAAAAAAATGTGCGTTTGAGGGCGTGATTTGTTTGCTTCGTGCGTTTGGGGCTTGGAACTGCTGGTCCGAGCTCCCCTTATGAAATCGAATCTGTTGGTGCGTTTTAAAATAAACACACTAGACGTTCGTAAATGTTTATGACCGTAAAACAGTATTCTTAAATTACGCCGTGAAGAGCGGAATGTGCTTTAATTTAGATATAGTTATCATGTGACGAGTGGATTGAAAAATAGCGTGATTTGCAAAAATGGATCCCTGATGGAGGTTATCAGTGCCGCCTAACTTGCGCCTGTCCCTGAAGTGTGTGCCGTGTGCCGGATGTGTGCTCCAACGTGCGCACGTTAATCATTGTACGGACGCATGTTCGGGATGCTTTTGTTAGCGCGTTATCACTGATCCCGTATAATGTGCGCCCGGCTTTCCGGCGATTGTCGCGATTGTTTGCGATGATTCCGCCCAAGTTTACGTCGGGGGCAAGAGAGTTCAAACCAGACGACAATCCGTAGGTCCATCAATCATTGCCAATTATGTGCGATGTGGACGGACAACAACCTAGATTGATAATCGGGATGCCCGCAGTACCCTTGACGCAACATTGCGAACATCCCAGAAAGGAGACCCCCGAAAACAGGTTGCCGAAATTATAACGGTAATGCCGTTTCGGCTCGTTCCTTGGCGTAGAGGCCACGGTGGTGGCAGACGGTGGTTTTTTGCATTTATGAACTCCAACGAAAACGGCAGCGCATGTGCAAATTGATCCGTCTCGTTGCTATTTTCAGGTGCTAGGGACGGAGTTGCGGCGGAAGTGCGGTGCTGTGCTTGTTGGCATCGTTGGCTATGAGTCAAGCATTCGTTACTTACGGGAGGTTTCTGCCGCGTGATGATAAGGTTCGACGTCACGGTGAACTTTCATTCAATCTGTTTTTACGGCAGCGATTTGGCGACGTTTTTGTGATCGGATTTTGGAAAAGTGGACCTTTTTGGAACGGGCTACTCGAGCACTTCACGATGATATCGAAATATTGCCACTAAAAGATGGATACCGCTAGTGGCCTGGAGCAGCCGTTTAAGCCATTCCAGGATCAAATCGCAAGGATTACAGATAACACACGGATAAATGCAGAAAAACTGGATAGTTTGATGCTAATCCACAAGATATGGACATTAAATATAAATTACCGATTAAACCACATCAACAGAAACTGCTCTTCACTGCGAGCACAACGAGCTATGTTTCATGTAAAAATGAGTTGATCTTATCCCCAAAAAGAGGTTCCGCAAGCCAAAATAAATGATACCCGGCTCGCACGGGAATGATCAGATGCTCGCACCGCGTGCGACGCCTAGTGGACGCTTTTAGTAGAACCCCCTCAAACCCCCCCCCCCCTCGTTGCTACGGGAAGGTTTGTTTTGATTCGTCAGCGTGTAGTGTGCTCGTGTTGGTGCCATGCTGTCGGAGTTCCCTATCACATAGCCCCATTATTGCATCATACACTTGGAGCCGGTTCCGGTACTGCATGAAACGTGACATGCTTGTAATCAAACACCTGCACGTGTAAAGAACGGCAAATGACGAAGAAGCAGCCGCAGTTGTTGGCGATTTCTTCTCAGACTTCCCAGATCGCTACAGTTGCAAGTACTCCGGCAATACTTGAACCCGTGGGTGGGTGGAGTGTCGTTTTGGGTTTGGTTTGGTGCAACGGAACATTCCAGAATCGCGAACCTTAAAACTTGCCAGTTTCCGAGCGTTTTCTTTCCGTTGAATTTAAGTTTAAATTCGTTCGTTTATCTCGTTTATTTTATCGTGTTTATCGTTTTTATTTCATTCGTTGTATCGTTTATATCGTTTTTTCATTTATTTTATCGCTTTACTATTTTTTCAGAAAAAATCGATTTTTGTGAAATTTTTTGGAAAGTTCTTGGAAAGTTCTTAAAAAGTTGTTCTACGCGAGTGCAAGATGTGCAAGTGCATTGCAGGAACTTGTGTATGCTGGTAAGAGAAAACCCACGCCCATCCGGAAGCCGGAAGTATTAATTCCGAGCATTTATTTCTCCTTCCAGCTGCTGTCAGTGCGCGATGAGTATTTTCATCTCCCTGCTTTTTGTCGGAATACTAATTGCCGTGGCCGTGGCTCTCGGTATCTACTTCGGGCTCTTGAACGTCGATGATACCGCACCGGGATTCTCCGATTTGGTCCACAAAACGGGAGATTCTATAAAGGACAGCATCCAGAAGAAGTTGGACTAGGCGGAAGCGCTTCCAAGCATGAACATCGGCCACATATTTTTACATCACATGCACTTTAATCAATCGCCAATGTTCCTATTTACTCGCATTTACCTAAAGTTAATCACGAATCTCCCCCTCGGTGTGCGCTGCCGCCTGCCAAAGCATGCCCCAGCCCAGGCTGTTGCAAATTCAAGTGCTTCGTACAAATTTAAGTGCTTTAATCGTCGTATATACATGAGAGTAAACGAATCTCAAGCGCAACTTACATTAATCAGGACCCAGGCAGCCCCACGATACTGACGACCAGCAGCGAATGGTAAGAATATTCCACAATTAAACAGTATTTAAGTATCACAATCATCAACGGAACGGCGATTGTGTGCTCAGAACGTAAAATTGTCCTTGGAAAATAACACGCAACCCTTGGGTTGCCCATTTTCCACAAATCGATGGTCCTTTCGGTCAAGCAGGTCATGTGCAGGTTCATGGCCAAAAGCCCATTAGAGGAAAATCCTAGCATTCTTCCATGATCACGCCTTCATTACCTGGCCAGCCTTGCTGTGTGCGATCCCCAGGTAGGAGAGGAGGGAGACTGTATATTGAATTACCGTGAGCGTGAACGTTTTCTCTCGCCTTTCCCCCACCGTTATGCCTGAGAAACTATTCCATTACAACCAGTTTTCCCTTAAGGTGTGGATCTGTACGTTCGTTGTTCCATTCTAAGGCATCCAGTGTTGAGCTAAACTACAAAATGTGTCACTGTGGTACAATCATCGTTTGGTAATTATTGAAACCGTGTTATAATACAGTGCATCGTGTTGTTGAGTAAACCAGCGCATCAAGGCCAAGGCCATGTAGTTAAATTACTGTGCAACAAATTGAACGGTCGATTAGCTCATACAGATGACTGGTTTTTTAACTACTTTCATGTGTTTGATGAAATAGTTTCTGAATAGTTTTTGAACAGTTTT
>NC_064875.1:1077500-1082500 GCF_943734745.1 Anopheles darlingi | reverse complement strand
CCGCACCAAACGATCGACTGCTGATAGGATGCGCGAGGAGGCTGTCGCCTTGATTGTAGACTAATCTGCTATTTTTAACCCCGTGCTCTCCAGGGGGGTATTCGAATTGATACACAACGAGAGCAGAATGACGAGAGAGTGCATCGTCCATGAGTGATCCGAGTCTTTGTCGGAGATCCACGAGCACCGTTTGATGCCGCCATGCATGCCTTCAAAGGACGACACTCTGCGTTGGCCACGATCGTGTACGACGAGGACGATCCCCGATTGGTTGATTTAGCTCTTAAACAATAGTGATTGAACTGAAATTGGATAGTACGGTTCTCCGTAGGGAACAACGGATTTGGGCTACACTAGAGAATGCGAGTCAATAGTGGCGCATTCGCCGTATCGGGCTCGAGTGGCAAGAGACCTTGCCGAGATCTGTGAAGTGGACTGTGTTTGAAATCTCGGTAACTCTGTGCGAGATTGTACTATCTGATACGGGCCCTGAGAGGCTTACAAATACCATGAGCGTTAAGGTGGTATCAGATTCGCAACCTCCACACCAAGATTCTATATATACTAGCATCGATTGTAGGGTACAGCGCAGTCGGTTTTAGTCATTGTTTTCCAGCACTATAATGTTCTCCGGCAGAGTGACTTTGCTCATCTTGCTAGGGTGGAGCGGAGCGGCGCATTTGGCGACGGCGAAGGATTGGTGGGAAACGGCCGGCTTTTATCAGATCTATCCACGATCCTTCCAAGACAGCAATGGCGACGGTATCGGTGACCTAAACGGTATTACCAGTCGCTTGCCGTACCTGAAATCGCTCGGTGTGACCGCATTCTGGTTGTCCCCCATCTACCCATCACCGATGGCCGATTTCGGCTACGATATCTCGGATTTTACAAACATTCACCCTTCCTTTGGCACGCTGGATGACTTCCGACGGTTGGTGAGCGAAGCGAAAAATCTGGGGCTACGCGTGATCCTGGACTTCGTGCCGAACCACTCGAGCGACGAGCATGAGTGGTTCAAGAAAAGTGTAAAACGTGAACCTGGCTTTGAGGATTTCTACGTTTGGCAGAATCCGAAGCCCGGAAGTGTACGTGATCCTCCGAACAATTGGGTAGGTCAGCGGCAGGATGCATGTGCGCCATGGCATCCCTTGTAACTTGTAACGCTTTTTGGCGAATCAATTACTAGGTAGCTGCATGGTACGGATCGGCGTGGGAATGGAACGACGAACGGGGCCAGTTCTATTTGCACCAATTTCACAAGAAACAACCCGATCTCAACTATCGCAATCCGGCAGTCGTGCAGGCAATGAAAGATGTGCTGCGTTTCTGGTTAGACCAGGGTGTGGATGGTTTTAGGGTAGATGCCGTTCCGTGGTTGTTCGAAACGGAAGGATTTCCTGATGAACCGATCAGCGGGGCCTCGGACGATCCATTGAGTCAAAACTACCTACGGCACATCTACACACTCGATCAACCGGAAACGGTAGATATGGTCTACCAGTGGCGGGAAGTGATGGACCAGTACAAAACGGAACACAACACGCAAACCAAGGTGCTGATGACCGAGGCTTGGTCTTCGTTGGATGTGGTCAAGACGTACTTCAACGACAGCAACAATCGGCAGGGCTCGCAAATGCCCTTCAATTTTCAATTAATCATGCGCTTGGATCAGCGATCGACGGCGTCCGATTTTAAGACGGTAATTGACTCGTGGATCAGCATCATTCCACCAGGACACACGCCAAACTGGGTTGTAAGTTACTCGACAGGGAGTAGTGCCGCCAAATGGTGTGTTCAACTGCTTCCTCATCCTATGTTATGTTTGCAGCTGGGAAATCACGATAAGCGTCGCGTTGCTTCGCGGATGGGTGGCGATCATATGGTTGACATAATGGCAATGATTGAGCTTACTCTGCCCGGCATAACCGTTACATACCAAGGCGAGGAGATCGGAATGCACGACGTAGATATTTCCTGGGCCGACACACAAGACCCAGCCGCATGTCAGCTGACACCCGAAACCTACCAGGAAGGAACACGTGATCCTGCCAGAACGCCATTCCAGTGGGACAACACGGCCAATGCAGGGTTTACAAATGCTTCCGTTAAACCATGGCTTCCGCTGGCGGATGACTTTCAAACGGTCAATGTGAAGGTACAGCAAGAGACGAGCGGAAACAGCCATCTGAAAGTGTTTAAAGAGCTGATGGACCTGCGCGGGACCACTGCACTCGTGTGGGGTTCCTACAAGTCACAAGTGCTAGGGAACAATGTGTTTGCCATAGTACGATCGTTTCCCAACGATAAACGCACCTACCTAGTGCTGACAAACATTAGCCCGCAGGCAGAAACAATTGATGCCACGGTCATGGATGGCACATTGCCCGAGCACATGGTCTACCGGATCGTAGGAGTATCGTCGAAGCATTCCAGCACGTGAGTGGCCGCTTATTGCCAGTACACCGTTATGGGCGCGCGGGTTTTAATGAGAAAGCTGATATCTACTTTTTCTTCTTTGCACAGAAGCCCTGCTGTCGCTACTAAAAGCATTCTATTGCAACCGTATGAAGCGGTTGTGCTGACTAATAATGCTGCCGGTACTTTTGTTTCGAATTTACCACTACTGTTGTCGGCGGTGTCACTACTGATCACTGTTTTCTCCAGGACGTTTTGCTGAACAATAGAGCATGAAATAAATGAACGGCTATGGCCAAAGGAATTATGCGTGAACTTTGTATGATTTCTTTAATTTATGTAAAAATGATAAATGATGTTAGCGCATTACTAAGTTAAAAAACATAACAATAAGAATGTGAAAGACATGGTTTTGGACTCAACCGGTCCATAAACTGCAAACACTTTGCTTTGCTTTGAATTCAAACGATATCTATTGAGAAAGTACAGTTTACCTCGAATAGTTTTCCTTAGATAGATAAGTTTTTCTTTCAATTTGTTCGCCCATTCCATACCTAATGTGTACCACAACGCGCGTAGTGATGAAAAATACAGGCTCCACAATGCTCGTAATGAGTCCGACTTGTTGGAACAATGGGTTGAGGTGTCGCAGCGGTACGTGAGATACCGGAAGAACAAAATTGAACTCTTCGCTTATCAATCGACAAACATCTCATAAGCTTTTTTGCTCTTTGACTCTACGGATGGGTGTGTGAAGTGTGTGTGCTGTTGGTTGAACAAATAGTCTTATTTACGGTCAATATCAACTACCGGACTTTGATGGGGTCCCCAAGGGGCGTCGATGACCAAACCTGGGCGCTATAAAACGGGCTTCCACACACTCGTTACGGATCACTCTTGTCCTTCTTCGGTGATACAAAGTCTGGAAGGAACAAAATGTGGCAAGTGCTTCTTCGAATTAGTGTGATTTCCATTCTCTTGGCCGCTTGCCTGGCGGATGAACATTGGTGGAAGTATGCAAATTTTTATCAGATTTATCCAAGATCGTTCAAAGATAGTGATGGCGATGGAATTGGTGATTTGCGCGGTGTGATGGAAAAGGTGTCCTACTTGCGCAACGAGCTTGGAGTGGATGCGATTTGGCTGTCTCCGATTTTCAAATCACCGATGGCAGATTTTGGCTACGACATCAGTGACTTCCGCGATATTCATCCCGAGTTTGGAACGATAGAAGATCTGGAAAATCTGGCCGCAGCGTGCAAACAGGCAGGTTTGAAGCTCATCCTGGACTTTGTTCCGAATCATAGCAGTGACGAGAGCGAGTGGTTTACCAAATCGGTGAACAAGGATCCTACCTACAGTGATTACTACGTATGGCATCCTGGCAAAGTGTTGGCCAACGGTACTCGCGTGCCTCCATCGAATTGGATCAGCGTTTTCCGTGGGTCTGCGTGGGAATGGAGCGATGTACGCCAGGAGTACTATTTGCACCAGTTTCTGGTGAAGCAACCCGATCTCAACTATCGCCATCCAGCACTGGTCGAGGAGATGAAATCTGTGCTCAAATTTTGGCTCGAGAAAGGCGTTCACGGCTTCAGGGTAGATGCGGTGCCTTATCTGTTCGAGTCCGAACCAGTCGCGGGAGTCTATCCTGACGAGGAGCGGAGTATGACCACCGACGATCCGGAAAATCCCAGCTATTTAATACATACTCATACCCAAAACCTCGATCCCACCTTTGATATGATGTACCAGTGGCGAAAGGTCGTGGACGAATTTAAAGCTGAGCACAACTCGGAGGATATCGTGTTAATGGCCGAGGCGTACACACCGCTGGAGAACATAATACGCCTTTTCGGGGATACCAATTCCGAAGGAGCTCATGTGCCATTTAATTTCGAGGTTTTGAGCAATACTTTTAAGGATACGACTGGAAAGCAGTTCCACGATGTCATCAAGCGTTGGCTGGATGTTGTTCCAGCTAACCGCGTTTCAAATTGGGTGGTATGTTTCTAGCTTATAAGAAATGTAATGATTGAGCAGCGGATAATACGAATTCTTCTCTGTAACCCTTTTCACAGCTGGGCAACCATGATAACAAGCGGGTATCATCTCGGCTGGGAGTGGCTCGGGCAGATTTATATCAAATAGCCCTGAACGTGCTGCCAGGTATCGCCGTTACATACAATGGCGACGAGCTGGCTATGGAGGATGTGTACATCTCGTGGAAGGATACAATCGATCCAGCGGCTTGTAACTCCAACCCCAAGGACTACATGATGTACAGTCGTGATCCCGTGCGCACTCCGTTTCAGTGGGATGATTCGACGAGTGCTGGGTTTTCCACCAGCCTTAACACGTGGTTACCGGTTGCGTCCAACTACAAAACGCTCAACTACAAGGCGCAAAAGGCGGCCCCTCGGTCACATGTGAAAATATTTAAATCTCTCGTACGTCTCCGCAAGCAGCGAACATTACGTGAAGGCTCGATGGATATGCAGCTGATTGGCGATAACATTATCGTCATCAAGCGCCACCTTGATAGCGTGAGCACGATCATCGCTATACTGAATTTCAACAAG
>NC_064875.1:1037500-1045000 GCF_943734745.1 Anopheles darlingi | reverse complement strand
CGTTTCTCTCTCGATCGCAAGCCCACCAGTCACGTCCCAGCGCGCGGCTACAGATAAGTTCCGACGACGCACTGCGTTGAAATCTTTACGCTTCATTTGTCCCGATATTACAGAGACACTCGACCATGGACGATGGAAACGTAGCGCATAAGGGGTTATGCGTTTGTTTGCTTTTCAAGAGGCCAAAGATCTTGATCGTTTCCCCTTTAGTCCACCGATTTCCCGAAAGCAGCGATCGCCGAGGCCGTGCGTTATGAAGGGGTTTGAATGGCGACCAAGTCAGGCGAGCGCTCGCGCGCGCGTCGTTGACTTTATGGCTTGTGTCAGCAAAAAGGAAGTCGTCATACGCCCCATGCTTGCTCTGCTTGTTGAGGGATTTGCCTGGAACAGCAGCAGGCAACCTCAACAATCAAAACGCCATCACACACCAACACGGTCAAACGCCCTGCTGTATTCTTGTGCCGTACGGGAAACATCTTCGAACAGCATCGCAACAGCGGAACCATACCTCACCATTCCCACTTACATGTGTCTCCCGCGTTTAGCATAATTCGTCAATATGCAGCATGGTTGAGTGATTTAAAACAAAACACCGAGAACTGGGAGTGCCCTGGTCTGCTCTAGATGCGGCTCATTCGATGAAATCATTACCCATCTTCACCGGACTTGGGTTTTCGATTCGTGCGCGTTCTATCGTTCAGCTTCAACGTGCGAGCGCTGTTGCATGCGTTCTAAAAATAACTCCCAAATCGACCGAATGCTACAACATTATGATGGTGATGAATCATCTGGAAAGGTCTAGTTCTATCTCGAGAATAGTGAAATATCCGCTGGAACCAGAGGAACCTTGGTAGTAATAGCGAAACATCTTTTATTGAAGTCTCCGAGGTCACACAACCGCGTGTGGTGTGTTGTAGCACGATGATTCGATGTGCGTACAACGTGCGGCAACCCGCTCAACGACGACGACGACGACGCATGTATTGGGCTTGCGTAAACATTCTTATCAAAACGGGTCGCCTTCTGCACCTCCAGCCCCTTGCTTCGTCTTCTTCTTGTCGCAACCTTCTTAGCCTTCCAACCAACCCGCGCCGTGACGGCGTGTCAAATGACATCGAAGAAAGAATTTGAATGCATCACTCACCAACGAACCTACCAAAGCCCGACCGTGCCATCTGCCTAAGGGTGAGGGTAATTGCTCATTGTCGATAACCGAAACCACTGACACACGTGTACCAGATCCGAGGCGTTGTTGGCGCTAATAATGGCGGCAATTCGATTCGCTTCCACTAATCCGACTAACTCCGGCGGTAGTGAGTTAGAATGGACGCAATCAATAGTGCATTGCAAAGATCACTATCGCTCAAACTCACATACAACACACACACACACACACACACACACACACACACACACACACAAACAAATGCACACCATGATAACAATAATGTGGATTATTCTATTAAGGAGAATATACCTACCTTATGGAAGATTGTTGACCGACGATTCAACTACAGAAGATGACGCGAACACAGAACTCAAAACGATCACCGCGATCCTCCGCGTGCTCCGGCTGGGAACCGAGACGCTTCGTGAATGAATCACGAAGTCCTGCTGCACTATTCTGGGTTGTACATGTTGGCCCCCTACACACGATCGCCCGTTCAGTGTGTGCGTACACCCTAGCTAACTGATCCCTTTCGATCGTGCTGCACAACAACCACGTGAATGCTATGCGATTGTCCCTCTAGACGCTCGTTGCTTGTGCGCGTACAACGCGACCGCGACGTGTTCGCGTGCGTGAATCGTATGAGACGACACTTAATTAAGAGAGTTAGTAGAAGCGCTTCCCTCGCTCGCCCGATCGGAGTCAAAGCGGTCCACGTTCTCAATGGATGCTACTACCAACACCAGCAGCAGCAGCCGCAGTGCGCGATGTGTTGGATGGGTCGTCGTCTGCACCCCACCAAGGGTTACACATTCTCGAGTTCGTCTTCTTCCATCTGCTCGCATCACGCGCGGTTCAAGATAACAAACCCCCCCGGCCAAGAAGTGTGAATGTGTTGGCTTCTTATGTAGTTTAATGAAACCGAATCGTACATTTGATAAAAGTAAACGGCGCTGCTGGCGCTGCTGCTGTTTGGTTTGGTCCCTATAAGTGAGCGACTCGGACATGGACGCACGATGGTGACACGACGATGGTGTGTTCATGTTTAATTAACTCTAACAGCGATAGATAAATAAATACAACTAGAGCTACCCGGTGCGCTGGGTACAACTTTTTATAAAAACGGTGTCCGAATCACGAGTGTGAAAGGTTTTCATTTTTTTTGGGACATATTGAGAGAACAAATGAGAAACTAATACCCGGCGACCAGCATTCGTAGCTGCTCTTCCAAACATATTACAGAGAAAATGATAAGAACATCAATTTACTCTCTCGCACTCGGGCATCAGAGAGTGCTATCAAGTGGTCGCAGCATCCTCGAAATATTCGTCTACTTCATACAGTGCACGAAATTAAAATAGCACCACCAGGTTTTTGTATATTATTTTTCTAACAATGTTATGGAGCATAGTTTTTGGAGTATAGACATTTTAGTCCAATTTTTCGAAAAAAGGGTGCGAAATAAAAATAGCACCACCTTATGTTAATTTTCGTTTTTGCACTCATTTCAAAGAACTTTATTTCGGTTTTCACAACGATGGAAGTGTAGCCTAAGTGCGTTCATTTAAAGGCGAAATCACTTTTGTCCCTTTTGATTTAGCCTCTATGGTCGATCAGAGTATCTAAAGTTCGAGAAAAGGTAATAATCCAAATCTACCAACACGCAGGCCTCTCTAAAAAAAAAAGATCACAGAATTCATCGGACACTCCCAGCTGTTGAAAATCAATTGAAAAGTGGCGATAAACTTGATCCCATCGAGAAAAATAGGAAGAAAAGTAAGCTTTCCTCAAAGGATAAACGGGGAGTTCGTTGAATTGCAGTGAACCAGAGATGAAAAGCATCACAAATCCGCGCGGAATTGGTGCATACAGTTACTGCACGTCTCGTACAACAACTTTTGGTAAGTTGTGGGTACTCAGAGTTGCGCAAAAGCCACGGGAAACCCAAACTCAAATGTCGAGTTCGGGAGTGCTTTGGAGGAGATACAGAGGGAAAAGCTCACAACACTTATTTTATACATGAAATCGTATTTGATTGAAGTTATCTGAAAGATTTACACGTAAAAAGACTATTAAATATTAAAAACATGATGAATTTTTCGAAATTTGGATGAATTTTGTTGAAAATCATTGGTGATGCTATTTTTGTTTCGCCCCCTTTTTTTTAGTTTTCCTGGAGTTACTAAAAAATGGATCCACAGATCCAAACTTTTCAAAGCTTGTTTAATTCGGAACACAATTTGGGTCGATAAAAGTAACATACGCCCAGTGGCACCCGGGTACCCCGGTGCCCAACGAAGGAGTAAACGCCGGGTGCCTAACCGAGGGTTAATTTCGTTGGGTGTCCTTATGAGTCCTTATGAGGTTTTCGTAGATTCCTACGATCATTAGCCTGCAGTGGAGCAAGCCAGTTTCGTTTCTTCTTGCGACCGATTTCCGCAAGTTGAGCAGCGCGCATTGAAGTCTTTTTCTCGATGGTCCTTCCACCGCCCTTTTGTCCCCTCTCCTCGGGAATGCTTTTATTTGGAACTGATAAGAAACATGCGCGATAGGTGATAGAGTAGAGAGCAAGTGAACGGGAAAAAATCACCAACCCAGCGTCGTTGGTGGTGCTGATAAGGATTACAAGGTTTCTTGTCTGGCGCTCGGGCCTGGCGGTGGTCTATGCTGGAGATGTGAACGCGAAGGAATAATCGCGTCGCGCTGCAGAAGGTCATTTTTGTTGTGTGCGAGAGAAATTGGACTAGAATTCGTACTTCTTCGCTCAGAGGCGGAGACCGTGGATCCGATTTTGCTTACGCAATGATCTATTTTAAGAATACGGCCTGCAGCCGCCAGGTTAACCAATGCTACGCCTTCAGCTGGCCGTCCTGCGGTGTATATAATACAATAACTATACTTCCCACACATTTTGCTAGTACGACGAAAAAGTAATATGAATAAAACTCACACACGTAATCGCAATTTGCGAAGATCGCTCCGTTGCCGAGACACTACAAACAGCTACCAAGTTCTATCTACTTTCCTTACCTTCGAAATCCGGCCATCCTTTCCCGTCGTCGATTAGAGAGTTTCTTTCTTTTGCCAAAACCGAATCACTCAACATATCCGGGAAACTTTGCGTTATCCGGGAAACACAAAACGGTGCACGAAGGAGTTGGGTTTCCGCCGGAAGCAAGGAACTTATATTACTTACGGAACATCCTGGACGGCCATCGGGGTCCTGCAGTTATTGCACTTAAAGCGGATTATCCATGCTTTTTCCCGTAAAGATAAATTTCTCGCCACACAAAAATCTCGAGAATTTCTGTATCTTAAAGCGTATGCGCGAAGAAGAAGAAGAAGCAAAAGAAGAAAATGAAGAAGAAAACGCATAAAACGATCAATTCCGCCGTAAATCGACATAAACGAAATATACTGGAAATGAAATTTTAAAACCGGGTTGCCAGCACTACCGATGGCCGTTTTACTTTCACATCGAGCGCGAGTAAAACGCGCTCGATAGGAAAGCAGCTTTATTCGCGGGAATATTTGAATATTCATGCGGGCCTTTACACGGCATACACTCGCACATAATCCACCATTAATGTGCTATTCGCAGTCCACGTGGAATGCCATCGATCTTTGGCTTTCCAGAACGTATACATTGCCTTCACACCCAAATCTTTCCAGGGTTTCTCCCCGAACTGATGGAAATCATAGTGGCCACCCACGCCGATGCCCAAAACCACGTGGAAATCCTTATCGAATGGAGCCATTCGGTTGCCGCTTAAACGCCACAGCCTTGCGATTTGCGAACGTTGTGACTCGATGTTCCGGTGCAGTCCTTCACCAGGATCTATGAAACAGTAAACTTCGCCGTCCACCTCCATCCACACTCCTTCCGGTGTCCACTTTAAACCGTACTCGTGGTAATCTGCGTTCCACTGGATATCCCTGGTCAGAGTGCACATTTTTGAGCAGCGTAACGGTTCGGTATCACTTATCAGCAAACCTCCAGAAAGCTGATTCGTGAGTCGAGGACCACCAGGTACAAATGCTAAACGCATTAACCCCGAGGCATATCGATCCCGTCCGTAGTAGTCCGTCGATGGAACGAGATAAAGTTCTGTATGGAATTCGGTCCAGTAGTTATAAAATGGACAAACAAAAAAGGGACGCGATAAATGGTTACTTACGTGGGAAAATCCAATTCCCTTGTGGTAGTTTCGCACGGATCACCACCTTTCCATAGGTGAAACGGAAGCTATTGATAGTGGACACTTGCGCCGTAAGTATCGGTGGTATCATGTCGAAATCAATTTTCGTGTCCCGTATACAATCCCGCGAGCTTCGATCGCCGGTACACTCATCAGCAAAGCGGAACTGGTTGTTCGTTGAGCCCGGACCAAATTTATCTTCGAACAGCGTAGCTCTGATGACCAGGTTTCCACTTTTTAAATACACATTTTCTTTAAAATCAGCATACACAACAAACTCATTATCCGGCTCGGAAGCGAAGCGGTTCTCTAGGCGCCATTTTCGTTGATCCAGCGCTCGTCCGTCGAACTTATCCTCGAAAAGCAGCTGTCCTGAACATACCGCACGGCCATTCACAGTTGTAATTCCCGGCAAACAGTTTCCATCCATGCCATTATCGAGCTCGGTTTGAGTCGCTGTTGATCGTACATCTTTTGTTCGGCGATCATTCGTTCCGTGGACGAAGGGACCATAATCGTCATCATCATCAGCATCGTCAGCTCCGGAACGAAAGGTCAGTCCGGTGGCAGGTGCAGGGGTAGTTGAGGCGGGTCTTAGCTCCCGCACTGTGAACGATCCTGAACTTGTACGATACGTTTGACCATTACGCACAATGATCGTACGATAGTAAATCATATCACCAGGCACAAGTTTCGCCTCACGATCGATTAACAAATATCGGCCATTTTTCACCTTTGTAATCGTTTGTGCCCAGCGACCCACATCGTAAGATTGGGAAAACTGTTGATTTAGTTTTCCGTGAAAGGTAAACGAGCTTATCCCAGGATCGGCGTTAATCCACACTATTAATCCTTGGGGGTCGAATACCTCAAATCTTGGTTTCGGAGGTTGATACCGACCAACTCGTCGAGGATCACCATTACAAACCGAGATGTTAAACAGCAGCAACAAGAAATGGAGAAACTTTTCCATCTTGACTCTTCCATCGATTGCTCATCACTAAAGTGGCGACTAAATACGGATGGAAATTCCGCTGCTCTTGCTTACGCGTGGGAAAAACTTACCGCACAATAGGTGCGCGATGTAGATCGACATCGTCGTCACGCAAACAGACCTTGTTGGAAAATGTGGGTGAAACTAAATCTATCCTTTATTGGTAAAAAAAGTGTCAACATTCTTCATACGTTTTCACGGATTTACCTGCTTATCTGCGGAGGGAGTAACACCTTGCCCATCAGAGGCAGGTTCTGGTTCCCGTTCGAACAATATCACCAGTTCCGTGTGGGGAGTGTGGGGAAATAGGTCAACTGCAATCGCCTTTCGCGCAACGAAAGGTTCTCCTCGGAGCTGCTTCGAACAGGGGCGCATCAAATCGACCCAGTTCTTAATGGCGCTCTGTGGTGAACAGGATACGTACACAAGTTTGTCCAAACCACGTGCGTTGCGTAGCTGCGTTATGGAACGAACATCTAAAGGAAAAGAAAAGATAAATTACTAGAGATGCTACGCCGGGAGCACTGCTGATGCTTACGTAGTCCTGCTCTTGGCGGATCCACAATGGCAATGATGGACTCTTCTTGCTCCTGTACAATGTTTGCATTGCGAATCAGTGACATGATAAAGTCATCAGCGTTACCGGAGTAAAATTTACAGTTTTCGATCCCATTCCGTTCGGCATTATACTTGGCATCTTCGATAGCTTGTGGAACGATGTCCACACCGAGAACCTGTTTGCAGTGACGAGCAAAGCAAAGACCGATCGTTCCTGTACCGCAACAAATGTCCAACACGCTTGTATTTTTGTCCGGTGCCGCTAAATCGATCGCACATTGATACAGTACACCGGCTGCGAGAGTGTTGATTTGAAAGAATGCCTGCGGACTGATGCGGAACTTGAGGCCCAGAATCTCGTCGTCAATGTGCGTCTCGCCGTACAGATGCTCGATCGGGTTCGTGTACTGGCCTTGTTGCCGTTTCTGAATCACTTCAAAGTAGATGGAACAAACGCCAGCCGCTTTACCGGCCTCCGACGATAGACAGTCAACGATCGATTGTTTTAGGTCTTTTTGCTCTGCCTCCGAGAGTGCCTGAAGGTGCACACCAACAATGACCATCACTTGTCCAGTCGCATG
>NC_064875.1:1022500-1032500 GCF_943734745.1 Anopheles darlingi | reverse complement strand
CAAGGAGCCAGTGAAGGTGCTGGTTGCCACCAAGTTCGACGAGGTTGCCTTCGACAAGACGAAAGACGTGTTGGTTGAGTTCTACGCCCCGTGGTGCGGACACTGCAAGCAGTTGGTGCCGATCTACGACAAACTGGGAGAGAAGTACAAGGACAGCGACAGCATTGTTATCGCGAAGATCGATGCCACTGCCAACGAGCTGGAGCACACCAAGATTTCCTCCTTCCCAACGATCTTCCTATACCGAAAGGGTGACAACGAGAAGGTTGAGTTCAAGGGTGAGCGCACCCTGGACGGTTTCGTAAAGTTCCTGGAGGGTGAAAAGGATGAGGTAGGTGACCAAACAAGATCGCACATCGGTACGGCTGTCCAGTTTAACATTCTCTTTCTTTCTTTGCCTTATTTCTTCACCAGCAGCCCGAGGAGGAGGAGGAGAAGGAGGATAAGCCAGCAAAGGATGAGCTGTAAAACTCGACTTATGCTTTTTGGGGGTCAGTTTAAGCAACAAAAGAATGGTTAGGGTATTTTACCACACAACAAACACGTGCACCACCCATCAGCAGCGCTGTGTTTCCGAACTTACACAAAAGATACAGTACCATAGCCAACGGAATGTTATATTCTGTGCTCCGAATCACGCTCTAACGTGTCCATAACAAACAAATAGGCTTCTAGCAGGACGAAAGGGCAAAAGTCATCTAACAAGAAACACCGTGCGCAGCGTAAGGAAGAGGTTTTTGGGCGGATCGTAAGATGACTCATTTTTGAATGAGCGAAAACAGTGTGTGCAGTAATTGTAATGTAAAACTTCGAAATGAGACTGTAATATACTATATTTTACGATGGAAAATTGTATGCGAAGAGGGCTGGTAGAGTGCACAATGCGAGTTGGAAGAAGAGAAGCGATTAGAGCAAAACGTGGTCAATCATCTGCCCCCGGACGTTATCGTCGGCGGTGATCACAGTCACAAGGGGTTTAAGGCGAAGGAAAAGGCTATCAAGTAAATTATGGTAGCACTTAGGCAAAACCTCGTTCATTCCGAAGCGCAGTAGCAAGAGCGGCAGCAACACACACAAATTATACTTTTGCATTTAGTTTCTTTGGTTAGATCGACATAAATGTTATATTAACATGAGGAGCTTTACACGCCCGCCTGGGGCCCGAGAAATTCTTCCAACACAAACACCCACATTGAAACGGTAACATTCAATAAACCCTAATTATTAACACCTGACCAGCGTGTCTTCTGTAGAAAATGCTCCATTCCTCCGGTTTAATGATTTATGATTTACGCGTAGCAAACGGGAACGTGGGTGGCGGTTGCGAAAATGGGTGTTCATAAACTGCCATTTTGAACCAATTTCTTAACACTCGCTCCTAAACTCTTTGCAGCAGTGGCCCCGCACCTTCAGTAACCCTTGATAAAAAAGTGGTCCAAAATGTTCGTTAAGTTAGAGTTTCGATTCAACGAAAGAAAATAAACCGAAAATATTTTTTTTTGTAATCTGCAGCAGAAACATCTCCGCATGCGATTTTCCGTGGATGAATATTAAAAAGTGAAACGATTCCGTGTGCAGTTGCGGCGCGGTGCCGATTACAGTTTATGTGCTTAATGTTCGTCGCAACCGTGGCAAAATCTGCTGCAGAAAGTGCGTGGTTCTTGGTTTTTCTCTCTTCCACGGCGGTTATGGTATTTCTCTGATTCTGGCGGAGGTGGATCAACGGCTAATTGTAATTATTAACCATCGTAATTGTGAATTTTTGGTGTCGCATGTGTATTTTTACCCTTCTCAACCTCGCCACGGACGCCTGTTGTACATAAAAAACTCGGTGCGACTTGTTTGTGTTATGAAAAGTGGATCGATTTTCTTAAGGTTTCCCTCTTTCGTTCCTCGGCGCGTCGTAATTCGTGAGCTTGTAGTTGATTTAGCCACTTAAAAAACCCCTTCTTGAGCCACTTTCTTTTCGAGTATGATTCCGGTTTGTGCGTTTACTTTCACTCTTTCTCTTCCCTTTTCTCTCTGACCACTTTACAGAAGGGGGTGAAGGTTGTGTAGTTACTGTAATGGAGGTTTTATATCAATCCCTGGAACGTAATTCTTCGACCCAGCAACTGCTTAATTAATTCAGGTTTTTGTTCTTGCAATTTCCACATTACAGTGTACGAGTTGCGAGTGTTGAGTGTGCCGCAGGATGATGAGTTTACCGCAGCAACTAGAACGGAACGATGAGAATGGTGGAATCGATTTGGATAGATTGTTATCGGGCAGCAAGCCGGACGAAGACAGTAGCAATCTGTATTTTTCCATGCTTTCCCCGAACGCATCCCTTCCGACCACATTTGGGGCACCTGTATCAACAGCATTCAAAAGCACCCCAGACCCGGAGCTAGCTTCAGCTTCTTCAATCCGTCCAGTGTTATCGTTGTCTGAAGCGGCTGAATACACGATCGTCGCTCTTGACGGCATGAGCCCGACCACCAAACCCAAAACGTACTTATTCGATATTGCCAAAGGGAACGAATATTTGTCACCGTGTGACCACCATCGATATCCACTAGCACCACCGCCCATCCAGTCCCCTTCCGGTAAGACGATTCTAACGAGGCCAACGTCCCTCGTTCTCAAGGATACATCAGCTGGCAAGATCGAACGGGTCGTCAACGAGAAGGCCGCCAACTCGATCGCAATGCGTGGGGACAATCGTTTCTACCGATGGCAGCGCATAGCGAGATCGCATAGAAAGTCAATGTTTAACTACCTGCTCCCGCTCTGCCTGCTGTTGGGCGTACTCGTGCTCATCTACAGCTTTCGAGATACGGCCAAACATGCCCTGTTCTGGGTAGAAATGCAAAACGAATGGATCATTTTTGTGATCTTCCTCTGTATGTTCACCATCGTCAGTTTTCCGGTAACGGTCGGTTACCTAGTACTGATCATAGCCAGTGGCTATCTATTTGGGTTCCTGCGCGGGTTGCTAACGGTGGTGATCGGTGCCAACCTTGGTGTGGCCATCGCACACAACACGTTGAAGCTGCTGCAAAGCAAACTGCCTGTTCACAAGTGAGTATTCATTCTCCCTATTTGCCTAGATTATTAGCGGAGTACGATAATTAACATCTCTCGGTGGCTGGTTAAAGATTTTGGCGTAATGTATCACGGGATTCGATCCTCTAAGAATCATTTCAGTTCTTGGGTGGTTTAGTCACATCCGGGGGGTGCATGTTTTATTGACGTCAGTACGTTGCTTTATTCATATGAATTCAGGGTCCCCCGTTGGTAACTGTTATTACACTGCGTAACTGCGCTCGGCTCTTGCCAGCTCCAAAACAAAACGATCGTTACCCTTGGCGAATGTTTAGCTTATACGGCACGCCATTGCTCCACGTACAACACAGTCCCCCGCCGTGTTGGTCAGAATGACGGAAACACATGTTAACATAAACGAACATTCGTTCGGATGGAACTGGGGCGCCGCCAATATGCAGGGGCCACAAAATGGCAGTTTTTACCGCAGCTATTTGTCGATGTGGACATTGTAGATAATTTAAATAATTATTGAACTGCACAGTTGCAACAAGTGTACTTTCAGGGTCATAAGAAAGAAAGCTGAAAGTTCAGCAATCAGTCCAGGACAACTCGTGCATTATAAACTGTGTACTTCCCATCATTGCTGGCATTAGTCCAAGAGCTGCACGATTCGCAATGTAATTTTGAATATGTAGTATCCATGGGGCCAAGAATTCATCAAGATGGATGGATATTTTATATGCTCACGCTACAGGTGACCATTAATCAACAGGAAACCATAAAAGTGTTTTCAAATATTGGACGAATAGAGTTCAATTCAAGTGCCACGATGGGCTTGAACCATCCGAGAGCGACGATATTAAACACTTGACGTCAATTTATTTTATAACGATTCCAACTAACCTTTTTTGCCCTCACAAAATGAATCTGATCAGCGTTATGTGAACTTTGCTGATGAACCCCACACCCCTAGCTGTTATCAGTGTACTGGAATCGCCTGACAACGACGATATGTTGCGAAATGAAACGCGCATGGTAACCTAACTAGCTACCAACCGACTAGTCCCCATTTAAAAGTATCCAAACGAATCGTGCTATCTTCTAATCTACTCCATTTTATACTCCACAACAGACTCATCAAAAACGAAACCGGCCGTGCCATTCTGCGGGTCATTTCTGGACCGAGAGCGTTTAAAATCGTTCTTTTTGCCCGACTGACGCCCATTCCCTTTGGACTACAGAACACTATATTCGGGGTAAGTTCGCTTTTGGTCGGTTGGTGTAACACGTGCAGCTGCACAACCCCGCACGTGATCGACGATTGCGTCGCACTCTTTTGCGGCAGGCAAACTACAATCTTTACGGGTGGTTAACGTGACTACCGCACATCCCATGTGTTGGGCGTCATTTTATTTGTTTTCGCTTTTTTGTTGCCAGATGGCTTCTGGAAATGCTGCGAGCGTGAGGCGTAAAAATAACTTCTTATGACGTCACATACACGTTTGAGTCAATAGCTTCTTAAAGTGACAGCGATCCTGCTTTCCCGTTTCGTTTAATTCGCTTGCTAGCATTCCACGTACAAAATGTGCCTTTCTTTGTCGCTCCCTCTGGCTACAACGTTCCGTCGGGTGACCCGATTTCCGTCATGGTGTCATAGGGGGTGCGTTCAAGTGTCGCAACATAGTTACTAGTCGTCGTACACTCTCTTTCTTCATTTTATCTATCTCTGTTACCCAGGCATATTTCATTAACGCCTGTCTACGTACAACTCTTACACGAACGGCATCGATCATTCATTCCGCGTTTAACACCACCAAAGGCACTAAGAAAAGTCTTATCAAAGCTTGCATATTAGTCATGCTTTGGGGATCATTCGCTGAATCGCCTAGCTTGCATTACCAACACGTGAATAGTTGTTGTTGACTTTTGCAAACAAATTCATACGTTCCGGGACTTTATAAACAGATAAGGCGTTCGCTAATGCCATATATATATATAAAATTATATGGAAAGCCATTTACTGATTGGCTAGAACAATATATAAACTTTGTAGGACTGTCTGCTGATTACATCATCCATTTTGTCTTTAACTGCAGATCAGCGCTGTGAATACGCGAAGTTACCATGCCGGAACGCTTCTGGGTTTGCTTCCCGCTCAGACCATCAATGTGTATCTTGGATCGAAGCTGCGATCCATACACGAGGTTCTGAATGATCATAACGCCGCACTAGGGTTGGCCGGGTACGGAGTGTTTGTGGTGGAGGTAAGACAGATTTATTTCGAATCAAATTACCGATTATGCTAACTATTGTATCTCTTCCAATAATCAGGTGGTCGTTGGTGCTGCGCTAATGGTTTGGGTCATTCAGAAGGCTCGAATGGAATTGTCTGCCGCCCTGCTAGCAACAGAGGCTGATTCTGATGAGAAAATATTGATCGAAATCGAGGCGTAGGTCAGACTACGCCATGATCGGCCCGACGGTCGGACTATTCCTTAAACTAGGCTAGTGAAAAGAGTCAGTCAACTGTTGAAAAGGTACATGGTTACAGGTTGTGACACTATTTATTCTCCGCTCGAAAAAGTCGCAAATGCATGTAGCATATAAGTATTATGGATTCTGGGAGGCAAGTATTTGCTGAGGGCATGCACTGCTTTTCTCTAAGATCGTTATTTGAATCTCTGTAATCTCACCAAAAACAGCTCAAAGAAAGAATCGAATGTGTAGTCTCGAATGCCGTAACGCTTTCGCCGACTGTCTAGAAACCGTCCATAGAGAGATAACGAATTTTGTTAACTTATTTATTTAGCTGTTTCTTCTTCATTGTGTCAACAAGCGAGCAAGAAGTGAGAAAGTAAATATATATACATATATATTTTATAATGCATTTGTAAGCGGTTCATCTAGAGAGGGCGGACAACAGAGCACGTCAGAACAAAAACACCGAACCCAATAGAGAGCGCTATTTTGTGGCATAATACCAAACAACTGTACTGTACTCTCCTGACTCCTATGCTCGATGAGTCTCAAACAAGTATTATAAGCCGCTATTACTATTCTCACATCCGGTTGCTCT
Organism: Anopheles darlingi; assembly: GCF_943734745.1. NCBI lineage: Eukaryota > Metazoa > Arthropoda > Insecta > Diptera > Culicidae > Anopheles > Anopheles darlingi. The sequence goes on along the minus strand of NC_064875.1, from coordinate 1,026,394 downwards.
TGGTTCCCAACCCTGTGTGTGAGTGTGTCTCCGTGAGCTTATCGGATGTGGACAGACGTTTTCTATTAATAAATCATGTCAAATCAATTTACCAAAACGTTCTATTCGGAGTCCTAGAAAAACATTAAAGATATGTTTTATTTGGAGGGAATACTTTAAAAAACGCTTCTTAATTCTATAAAAAAACGAAAGAATGTCATCGGGGGATCACAGTCGAAGTCATGCGAAACACAGACGAAGATCACAGTGGCAGGGTAGTATGTCTTCTCCACGTAGACCCACGTTTGCGTTTCTTGAGATGTTGGTCGCAGCAGTAGTCAATCACTGCTAAAGCATAATCAGCATCCGTTCGATTGATGCACATTGGCGGTTTGATACGCAGGACCTGTGTATAAGAAATCGGAATAACTTCAGCATTTTATCATGCAATCGATTAAGTATATTTAGCATCTGCAAACGCACACACAAAAAACCAAAACTATTCATTGCATCGTTGTTAGATATCGTGTTAGTGCAGACAAGGAAGTACTGCAGCGTGCCTTATCAGTGTCAAGCAAGCAAAGATACAAAACTCAAATCGTAAACCATGATCTTCGCTTCCACTGCTTTCTACTTATCGTTCAGTACTGGTTTACTATCCGCCAAGTCCTGGAACGCTTCGGAGGATTTTTCTTATCCCGTTAGCTGAGAAATGTTCGTTAATTTTATTTTTTTTATTTCATCTTCACGGTTGTTGATTGCACATTTTTCCAATTGAGTTTGAATTGAATTTAATCTGTATTCGAAGTAAATGCAAAATTCCCTTAAAACCGAAAACGGAACCGGAACTTGGCCTGACTTGACCCGTTGAAGCACTGTCACTCGCAGTCGAGCATGACCATGAAACGAAGATAGCAAACCTAATTACATCCCTTTGTTAGAGGGATGCTTTTCTAGTGCTTGGTCAAGTACATGCAAGGCAAAATCGACGTCTGCGTTCGTTAGGCACATCGGAGGTTTAATTCTAAGAACCTGTCGGAAGGGGAAAACGATATAAAAGGGCAACGAAAGAGAAACGAAGTGTTAAAGGATTTTTAGTGAATCGTTTTCGTCGGAGAAGGAAGAGAGAGAGAGATAGAGACCAGACACCGGAATACGTTGGGGATTACTCTTGTTCTTTCTCCATTCCGAGGACATTACTTACGTTGGCATTCAAACCGCCGCGACCGAACAGTACACCCATGTCTTTGCACATTTCCCAGATATCGACAAAGTGCGGAGCGCTCAAGTGTTGCCGTGTATCCTTATCAGCCACCAGCTCAACGCCGATCATGAGACCCTAGGAGGGGAGAAGCAGACGAAACAAACACGATCGATGAGCAAATTGACGCCCCTCACGCGACCATTTTACACGATCAGTCTCGCAGCAGCTGTCGCCATGGCAATAGGAGGAATTGTGTTAGTAGTGCTTGCTATCCTTCGACCAATGGGCGGTACAAAGGTTTGGCTACCGATGGTGGACATAACGCAAGGTGCCAACTGGGAAACGGGTCACTTTCCCTCATCCGGTGATGCGATCGTTTTCCCCACAAAGCTGAATGGGCTGATAGCGCTTCCTCCCAGCCTACTGTCTGTATCGCAGCTGGTGCTTCCCCAGAATGGCGTACTTTTCCTTCCGGAGGATTCGTTTATCTTGAGTTTAGTATCTCAGCAGGCGGGTAAAACTAATTTCCGCTCGATGTTTAAGACACCGCAACGCACGCCCTACTATCTGGGTAGGAACTGGGCCACGTACGATGAAAGTGGCAAGTTGGATGGATCAGCTCTAATAAATGAAGCAGTGCCCCACATGGAACGAATTCCGTGTCAATACGAGACTGCCCTCTTTCCAATGGATCCTCCTGCAAGCCTCACCGGTACACCACAACCGATCGATGTGCAGTATCATGAGTCGATCGAGGTGGGCAACATTAAAATTGGGGCGGATGATGGCATCGAAGGAATTGGTAGCTTTCAAAGCTTTCTCAACTCTGAGCTGGGTCAGTATTTGTTCTACAACGCGGACGATACTATAGTGCGTGAGGGTAAGTGTTCGAATGCGGAGAAATGTCCTTGCCAGGAGGAACATCAGCGTGATGCCATTTGCTCGAACGAACTGCCCTGCCCGATGCCACACTGCCTCTCGCCGGTACAACCCGTCGGCCACTGTTGTCCAATGTGTGGCAGCATATTCCGCATGGACATTGCAAAGTTTCGGGGAACGTTTGAGCTGCAAGCATTTATCGATAAGCTGCGGCGCAAGCTGACTTCCGGCGAGCTGGATGATTCTACCATCGACTATCACGTCGGAATAGATCGCTCCGGTGGTGGTAACGTGGTGCAGGTGGTATTCGTCGATCGTGGTGAATATGGAGAGAAAAGCCTTCATTTGATGGACAGTTTGCGGCCATTTTTTGAAAAACAGTTCACTACTGGTAAGTTATGCTAAAGCAAACGGTAAGGCCGGGGACTTGCATTTCTTCCGCTCTGACCCACCCACGCAGGTTACCAGATACTCCATGCCGGCCAACCGCACGTTCCATTGGATGGAGGGCAGGTGTTTGGGTTCGTCTTCTTGACCCTACTGGTGACAACGGTGTTCTTCGGCATGTTCTATGTCTACTACTACGATGAGACGGTTATTCCCCGACTACGAGCCGTTATCCGTACGCAAGGCTTCTTTACAACACCCTTCGTGTTTGCGCGCTTTGATCCGCACGGTGAAGCTGATGGCATTTCGGTTAACGTTAACTTTCAACGCGAAGCAGTGGACCCGGTTCCTGAACACCGACCATCGATCGAGACGGACATGCTGTCGGTTGCAGAGGCCTGTTCATTCGACAATCCCATGTACGGGAGCACTAGCCAAGTAGACGCTGGCAAAGAAGCCTACCAGGATGTTGAATTACGAGTAAAGTAGCAGTGCCAGCCTACCTTTCCGCGAACGTCGCCTATAACGTCATGCTTGTCCCGCAGACGCTCCAGTCCCTGCAGCATGTACGTTCCAACTTCGAGCGAGTTCTTCTGAAGCTCTTCTTCGTCAATAACCTACGGGCATATGGAGAGTGAATATCAAATAAAACAAAACTGGTAGTGGCACGCTCCTTAACCTTCCCGACTTACATCGAGCACTGCCATTCCAACAGCACTTGCCAGAGGATTGCCACCGAAGGTGTTAAAGTGGAGCGCTTGCGAAAGCACTTCGGACACTTTGCGAGACGTTATGACGGCTCCGATGGGGAAACCATTGCCGATGCCTTTCGCCATCGTGACAATGTCGGGCATAACGCCATGCCCCTCAAATCCCCAATAGTGGTCCCCTGTTCTACCGAATCCAGATTGTACCTCATCCGAAACGAACAGTCCACCATTGGCGCGCACCAGATCGGCGGCCCGTTTCAGATAGCCCTTCGGGTACTGCACGGTACCACCGACACCTTGGATCGACTCCGCAAACATTGCCGCCACCTTGCCACGTGGTAACGAGTATTTGAACGTTTGCTCCAATTGTTCGTAGTACATTGTGGAAGCGCAGCAATCCTGGCCGGACTTTGCGGAACAATCACAATGGCGCGTGGTTTGAACCGGCGAATCGCGACAATTTTTACCACCCCACAGTCCGGTATAGGGATCCGGGTTCATCACGTGATGAATTCCATTCGCAACACCCGGCAAAGAATACCGCCACGTGGAATGAGCCGTTAGTCCCATCGTGTAAGGAGATGCCCCATGGTAGGCATTGCGGAAGCTGATAATGTCATTATGACCTGTGTAGAGTCTGGCCATCATCATCGCTAGATCGTTGGCTTCCGAGCCAGAGTTGACGAAGTACACGTTCTTGAGATCGCCGGGCATTTTGGCCACCAACTTTTCGGC
>NC_064875.1:990000-1015000 GCF_943734745.1 Anopheles darlingi | reverse complement strand
TCTTCCTCTTCGGGTGGCAATGGATCGCTAGGCAGCAGTGGGGCCAGTGGCACATTTCAGAGCACCGGAACAGCGACAGCCAATAAGTTGATCATCAACAGTGCAAACCACCAGAGGGTACTCAACATAAATACCAGCAGCGGAACCAACCCTTCAATGGCAGCAGTCGTAGCCGGCACACTGGGTGGAACAATAAGGCGTATGCGCGATACTGGTAGCGTGGGAGGTAATACTGGCGAAGGAATACAGCTACAGATTCAGGGTCTGGCTACAACGCCTTCTGTCACCAATCCATCGGCTGTTGGGAACATAAACAACCGATCATTAATAGCTGATCAGCTGCAAATACAGAACATAGCCTCACCCGGCAGCGATCACTCGAATGCATCCTCCACGTCCCTGGCGAGTAACAGCAACGGAGGAGGAGGTGTTACAAATGTCGGCCTGAATGGTGGCAACAATGGTAGCAATATTATCTTCAACACCATGTCCGGCTTGAGCGCACTGCTTTCCAATAGTTCAGCTTCATCGATGGTATCCGGGGCCCCTACTCAATCAATTTCCCTTGGCAACGATGGAACCACAGCGGTAGTTGGTTTAAGCCCAGCGAGCAGCAACAGTAGCAATGGCGCCGGTGGTGGGCTAGCAGGTAGTGGCGGTGCAGCCGTCCTCGGCAGTGGCAGTAATAATAACACTAACTCAGCATTAATCGAAAGACTGACTTCATCTAGTAGCATAAACCTTACCAATAGTAGTAACCTACCGTCAACAAGCCCTGGGTTGCAGTTCACCATACCATCGCCGAAAACGCCACAGCAGCAGTCGCAATCTTCACAAGCCCATTTGCAAATACAATCACCTGCCAGCTCGATATCGCCACTTTCTAGTCCACCGCCACAGGTTACCATCCTACCGTCGCCGCAATCGCAGCAGCAGCAACAGTCACAGCAGCAAACACAACAGTCTCAAAACCACGCGCAAGTGACTACTGGATCCCAGCAACAACCAACTACGGTTAACTTGCAGGGACTCAACTTTACCAGTCTTCACGGTGCGATGGCGTCAATTCCAGGACTGCAAAACGTTCAGGTTGGTTGTTGTGGAAAAAAGGGTGATGGCAGGGAGAGAGATTTATTATTGTTCACTTTATACACCCTCAAACAGGTTCAAATTCCCGGACTTCCACAACCGATTTCGCTGGCTCTTTCGTCTACACCGTCAGGAACGACAACGGGTGTGTTAAATAACTCTGCGAACAACAGCGCAGGCCAGACGACTAGCCTACTTGTGTCCGTTCCCGTGACCAACACCACACAGGCTGCTGTAAACACCATCAACGCCGGTGCTAACAATACCATGTTGTCTGGTAACTCGCAAACGACACAAACGGTCGTTTTGACGAATCCACAAACAAGTGGCTCCAGTCTACTCACTCTACCCATTGGTAGGTTTTTGGCGTTTGAAGGAATGCGCTTGGCAAACTTTTTCATGTATTCCATCTTCGCTTAGCTCAATTTGTCACGTCCGGCATGAAGGGAATTGGTCAGCAAAGCATACGAACCGGTGGACCACTAACGGTGAATGCCGGTCAACCGGGTCAACAGATACAGCTACTGAACATCAGTCAACGGCCTAGGGCGGGCCAGCTACCGGTAACCGTAAGTGGTGCAGGGACATCGCCCATTATGACCAAGCAGCTGGCCGCTCGCGTTGCCCAACACCGCCAACAGCTGGCAACTGCTGGCGGGTCTACACTTAAAATATCAACACCCATTTCCGGTAGGTTAGCGATTACTAAATGATTCTCCAATATATACCGACATATTGTGTTTGTATGTTAAATGGTTTTATGATGGTTCCAACAGGTTCACATCACGGCGGCCAACTGAGTAATGCTCTTAATGTTGCTTCAAACACCACACCGAATCAGCTCGTCATGGCTACGAAGCAGCTACAACTGAAGATTCAACAACAGCAACATCATCATCAGTTGCAGCAACAGCAGCAACAACAGCAGCAAATTATAACCGGAGCCAGTAACCAATCAACGGCTGGCGGAAGTAATACCACTCAAATCCACATCCAACAACCCCAACAAATCCTAGCGCAACAGGTATCGCAGCAAGCGCAATCACAGGCCACTCAACAAATCAATATCATCAGCAATAGCGTGGTGACACCTCTTTCCCTGTCCAGTCCGGTTGCTGTAGCAACGACCAATACGCCGCAGCAAACACACCAGAACATTGGTTCGCTGGCAGCGCCAGTCGCGGCGGCATCTGCAGGCAAGCATAGAAAACGATCTGGAGCGGATCTTAATAAGTAGAAGTGAACGTTTTCAAGCAAACCTGCAGGAATGGACAACAGATATATGCTGGTGCCAGTGTGGTGTTAATCACAGGAGAAGCGAACACTGCTACTAATGTTACTATACTATCATTACTATCACACCTTCCTTTTTCTTATTCAATGTTATCATTAGCCGCCGTGACAGTGAACCATAACGTAACAGAAAGGTTTGAAAGTGTAGGTCTGTCCTTTTTTGGCCCGAAGGCTGACGCACAAAGTGTTTGGTAAAGCAACAAAGAACAGTTTTGCTTGAAGTTCTTGAAGTTAAAGTTATTCAAAATAACTATTCAATCCCGCTAATGTCGCCCGAAACGATTGTTAGAAGAGAGATGCTCCGGTAGGTTTTTTTAAAGTTGTGCTTCATTGACAGTCAACCGCGGTTTAAACCATTAGCCGGGAGAAACAAGTAGTGTGCGAACGGAAATGAGTTTTAAAGAGGTGTTCAGTAGTGTACAGCTACCGTATTGAGCAAACCATTCGATAGTACCTTTTGTTTTTTAAGATTTTTAGTTAATAAAAACTATGCGTACATGTATATGCACGACTCTGCGTACATAGTTTTGTGAGGAATTTGATCTGACTGGTTACATTTCCGTGGTTTTCTAATTGTTTTACCTAAAACCAAAGCCCTTAGCTTGAGTCCATGTTTTATATTTTTGTTTTCAAAATTACAAATTAGTAAATTTGTGTTAATCCGTGAAAACCGTGCGGACGCGAATTACGTTTGTCGTGGAAATGAAAAATTTAACTAAAACGAGCACATCATCATACGGTTTAGGTGCATAAAACAATAGTTCGTCAACAATAAAACCGTTCGTCGAGATTGAAAATTGGCAAGCTTTATGATGGAGAGCACAACATAAAAGGATGTTGAATGTTTTTTGGTTTGGCCGCCTTCAAACATTCAACTAGTCTGTTGGTAGAAATAGTAGAAACCTATGTCGAAGGTGGTTCGATTGTCCGCACGACGGTCCGACCAAGCCGCGGAAGCATTCGTCATGAAAGTGGAAAAGATTGCTACGTGTCTCTTATTAAAATATAGATCGCGCGATTAGGACATGCAGACATATAAATGTTGATATTACTAAATTAGGTACGAGTTAGTGTGGAATCTTACTAAGTGAAACCACCAGAACATGAAGTCCTTGCGTTGGAAGATAAAGCTGTTTCTTGCGAAACATGGCACCGTTCTTGTCATCTGGAGTAGGTGAGGCAGAGTAGACTAGGAGCCAATTGGAACACATTTTAGTTAGTGACTACTGTGGGCTGGAGAAGAAATCCACATCTACTGCAGTAAAAAAGAAAGACGCTCCCGTGTGCACCAGACGTATGTTTGCGTATAGCTTTAAAGACATTCTTTGGTTTCTGAAATTAATTGCAAAAATGTTTGCAAAACTCTATAAGGTGGCGGCGACTATCCGCTGCCAACCCGCGTCCCTTTCACCTAGCTTATGCGTTACGTCTCGAAAGATTCGTGGTATGTACAGCGTAGTAGAAGATCAGTTAGAGGGGAAGACTGAAAAGTTAGCAGCTGATTTACATTATTTTTCTGTAAATAAATTCTGAATTATCGCAGCGAGTTGTAGTATTCGTAGCTATTGGGGCAGAATGGTTCGTGAACCTTACCTTTGGTTGACCATCTATTTTCCGTTTTCTTTCGAATGTAAACGCTTATGAACAGCCTGGCTGAGTTCTTTCCACATCCGTGCGTTCTGTGGCAAAAATGGCGCGTTGGAAATGTTTGTTAGTCAGTCTTCGTGTTCCGATTTACAGTGTTGCAGGGCATGATAGATAACCGTTGCCCAAAAGTTGACCGGCCGCAACATAATTTGCAAACTAATTCTACCATCATCACACAACTCTCAACTAGAAAGTAGCGGAAACCGGCAAACTAGACCCTAAAGAATGCTTAACAAAGTGTGCTGGTTGTGAGGGATTGGCCAGAGTGGGTTGGAATGATAGAAAGAACTGGGTATAATTCGTCTCGTCTAGAACCAGGCTTCCAAAAGGTTGAAATAGCGTCGGAAATGAATAGCAACGCAAAGTGAAATGCAATGATGTAGGATAGGTAGGATGCCAAGCAGCAAGCTGATTGAACTAACGTATAGAGTAAGACAGAAATCGTATAAACTTTTGCCATTAGCAATGAGCAATGATATTGAATTAAACTCTGCTGCTGTAACGGTGCAACAACTTCGCCCTAGCCTCCAGCAGTACTCATTCTTTTTCGTCTACCGGTGGAAAGCCGGTGTGTATGTATATGGCCGTTACAAATGAATAAGAAACAGAGATCTAATGCTTGTGCTTTCTTCGTTCTAGCCTGATGATATCACAGAAGAAACAAGGCAATCGTACCCATTAAGCATTTGAAAGCAGCACCTTTATTGGCTCATGCAGTCTGTTTTTGCTGCATTTTCATGATCATCTTCTTGACGGAGCGTTCTCTTTGAGTGGCACTTTCGGTGCATTTTTTCAGCACCGCATGATCCATCGGTTGACCACCGGACTGCGTTACGAAGCTCAACTTACCAGCGCTGATCGTAATGGTAAGTATAGTACCGGCTAGTTTCTCCTCTTCAGCTGTCGGATCGACAATTGTGCGACTATAATGCGAGAAAAACAGAATGTAGATTACAAAAGACCGGTGATGCAGCAACGTTAGTGGAATGGTTACTTTGCTATCACTACGAATGAAGTAGTCACGGGGATGCATCGAACAGTCAGAGCGGATAGTGATGAGCGATCGACTTCGGTTTCCCCGGTGTCGCTGTTGTACACAATTTTTGGTAGTTTTACTAAAATGAAAAAAAATATGACTTCCGTCGCTACTCTCATCAGAATTAGTTGAATGTCTACCGGTATGTAGTGCAGCTACGAGCGCAGCTACAGCAGCATCGAAAACACAACCGTCATGATCTAAGCACACTAGATCGCAGTAAAGGACCCATACCAGCTTGCCCGGTTCGACGCAGAGCTGGGCAAGATCTATACAGCGCGCTTTCGAGAAGACATCCGCCAAGGATTGGCTATAAACCTGTGCCTCCTCGCTCGGCGGTCCGGGTCGATAGGAGGGCGATGAGACTGGCGATATTTCCACGTTCGGTATCAGATATCCCTGATTTGGTTCGACTGCCTTTGGTGCCGCCAGTTCGGCCTTGATACCGCACACCACCGTGGTGTTGCCGATCTTCGCGATCGCCGATCCATCCGCACTTTGAATTACCCCGAAACTGAATGCTGTAGGCCGCAGCTCCTCCAGCTCCCGCCCATCCGGCCGTATGTTATTTTCCAAGTAATCCTTATAGTACTTCACTGGATGAAGCAATCTGCAGAGAAGGGATGTGAAAGGTTGTACATTTGTACAGTAAAATACATGATTTCATCTTACTTAAACGTTTTTATGTCCATCGCGCACGTTTCGTTTGGTTTGTTTACAGCGTTGGTCGATTCATCTAGCCGTTCATCGATTTGCTGCAGGGGCGGAATGTTACCCTTCGTCCTCATCTTTCCTCTTCGACGGACAATCAGAGGTCCTGTGAAAAAGAGCACCACATCGACTAGACCAAGACGCAAATAATGGACTTTTACCGGATTTTTCTCTTTGGTCAACACCTCTCGCTCTGACTCAGGCTGTGCACCCGGATCTCGTGACGTCATTTTTGGTCGCTACACGAACCTGAATGGGGTTCGACCTAACCGCCAGCTGTTCTCCATTTTTTTTTTCATTTTACCGCGGTTTGAAAAAGGAAGCGCCCAACGACGCGCTCTCGCTCAAAATCAAAAATCCCGGTGGCGTCAAAATTCGTTTGTCCGTTTGAAACTCGTGTTCGTGTTGTAAATTGTGCGTGTTTTGTGCAGTACACGAAATGATTGTCGTACCCCATACGTAGACGCTTTTAGTAAAGCTAACGAAATGTCTCATTAACCCTCCTCCTCGGCACGGTACGCGGCACCCCCAGCAAACTCTTTCCAAAAATCATCAGGGCTACACAAGCAGCTTAGTAACCCTCGCCATTCTTTACTTTCCTTCGCGAGATATTCTTGCCGAAAGAAGTTAATAAAGCGCTGCTGGAGTTTGGCCCGCACCCATACGCCCGAAGATCATCGACACGCACACGCACGTCTTGAGCGGACGGTTAAAGATCATCACGATTTACGCACGCCGCCGTTGTTTGCGCTGCGTCAGTAGTCTTTTGAGGGCTAAAAACCTCGTTTCAGGCTTCACTAATAATCCTAGTTGCCTACGTTGTGTAACTTGCAAAGCGAACCGATCCAATTGCTAACAAACATGGCGTCCTTCCGTGTGCATGAAGATCTGGAGAAAGAGAACCGAGGCGTGGGCCCCATGGCTGGCAAGAAAGCGGGCGGTACGGTGTTCGGCGCTGCCGGCAAAAATCAGCTGCAGCCGCAGCGCACAATGTTGAACGTACTCAACACGAACATCCCTCATGCGGATAAAACGGTAGGTTTCCTAGACTGCGACCTTGAGAATCGTCACTAACACACACTCCGTTCTTCCCCTCGCCGCAGATAAAGGATGCTAAGAATCTGCGGGCTACGGGTGGTGCCGCACTGATGCCGAAGGTCGGAAAGGCGGACGAAAATGCATGTATCCCAAGAGCGGGTTTGCCGGCTAAAGCCGTTCAAAAGGCAACCAGCAACGTCACGGAAGCGTTCAAGGGATTCCAGGTGTACGACGAATCCAAGGAAAATCTTGCCGCCGCCGCCTGTCTTCTCCCAAAGGAGGAAACCCTGCACGAGAAACGGTAGGTGATCGTGTCTTGCCTTGCGGTTGTTTGCATTTGTTTCAACTTGACTATTTCTTATGGTTGTCCGCGGCTCCAGGGAACCTCTGCAAGAGATTAAAAATGTGCAGTTACTGGAGACGCCCATGTCCGTGGGCGATAGCTACTCGCCCATGTCGGTCGATAAATCGGCCATGATCGTCGTTGACGAAGGTCACATACCGAAAAATGATCGCGAGCGTTTCTACGAGGTAGAAGAGTATCAGGAAGACATTCTGCTCTACCTGAAGGAGGCGGAAAGGCGTAACCGCCCGAAACCGAACTATATGATGAAGCAGACGGATATTAACCACTCGATGCGCACCATTCTGGTCGACTGGTTGGTCGAAGTGAGTGAAGAATATAAGTTGCACGGCGAAACGCTGGCACTGGCAGTGTCGTACATCGATCGGTTTTTGAGCTTCATGTCGGTGGTTCGAGCCAAGCTACAGTTGGTCGGCACAGCTGCCATGTTCATCGCAGCGTAAGTATTGTAATTTGCAATCCATTTTTTATGTTCTTCGTGTTTTCAAAGCAATCCCTCTTCCCTTTCTCAATATTTTCTCGACAGTAAATACGAAGAAATTTTCCCACCGGATGTAAGCGAATTTGTGTACATCACCGACGATACCTACACGAAGAACCAGGTGCTGCGTATGGAGCAACTGATTCTTAAAGTTCTGTCGTTCGACTTGACCGTGCCCACATCGTTGGTGTTCACTAATTTGTACTGCGTGATGAACGATGTGCCGGATAAGGTCAAATATTTGACTATGGTAAGTACAAAGAAAGAGAGATCCTATAATCGCTACAGCAAGAAAGGCTACCAAATTTTATCCATTTGCTTCGCTCCACAGTACCTCTGCGAGCTGTCAATGCTCGAGGCCGATCCCTATCTAACATACGTACCATCGAAGATAGCAGCCGGTGCGCTTGCCTTAGCCCGACGCATCCTCGATCTTCCGATGTGGTCAAAAATGCTCGAAAACAACACCGGTTACAAGCTGCCGAGTTTGAAGGACATTGTTCTGGATCTTAACAAAACACACACCCTAGCGGCCACGATGGCACAACAGGCCATTCAGGAAAAGTACAAATCCATCAAGTAAGTAGTGTCTTCCACAAAATACACAAAACCATCTAATCCCGAGCCGGTGATCGCCAATGTTGACATTGTTCTTTCTAATGATTGCTTAGATTCAAGGATGTCGCCTCCCTGCCGGTCACCAAGCTCACCGAAGAGACGTTCGACAGCATTTGCGAAACATTGACAAGAGCTGCTACCTCATCGTCGCAGCAGGCACAACCGCAACAGCTTCTAACCTCGACCAGTGATCAGGAGAATGGCCGAGCACAGAAAAGCCTTCTCATTGCCTAACGGTCCCCGGACGGCAACCGCATTAATTTTGTTTTGTTAGGAAAAATATGTGTCTGGTTTTTTTTTTATTTAATCATGTTTGTCAAGATCCCTTTTGGATCCTCCTTAACTGTAACTCCCACTGAAAACCCCGCGTCACAGCAGAATCTCGTTGTACGCACGAGGAAAGCTTTTTGAGAAGATTTTTTTGTGACTTCATGTTTTACTGTAAGACGCTGTATTACTAGGCATTTTTCTGTACTACTTTTGCGAAATCTAATTTATTTGTTAGCTTTGTCTTGAGAAGTCTGTTTCTCTGTGGAAAACCTTACGATCGCTCTCCGGCGGAACATAACTAGCTTCAAGTAGAGAAGGCCACGACACAATGCTTTGCCATGGTCAGGATCATCGCAAGGCACAGTATGCTGGTTTATCGCAAATTTGACTAAATCCTGAGGAAAACTCAATCCATCAGGAAGTTCACTGCTTCGTCGAAAAACGGCAATGCTAGAGTAGAATATTAACTAAGAAAAAAGTGAAACAGACTACAGTCGGTAATTTCGGCTCGTCAAACCGAAGTCTGTAAGCGGTACGGAAAAGACTAAACAATAAGACACGACTTTATAGGAAAATAGCAGCCCTTTTTGTTACTTACTCCTTGATGCATGATGGAAATAAATGACTCAAAGAAGCCGAAAGAAAACAGAAAACAGCTGGCTCCGGCACCATATTTGTACTTTACATGAATTGCGATAGAGAGTGTCCTATAAGTGGCGCCACCTTAGCCGTTAGATTTTTTAACAAGTCTTGTTCCACCGTGGGCGATGATGACCCCAATCTGTTTTACAGGCAGTCGTGTGTTGATTAGTCGCCCCATGATGGGCACGCAAACCACTTGTTGCGCGCGATGTTTGGGAAGAAGGATTAGGAAGAAGAAGCGAACAGACAGCTGCGGCAGTGCGTGCGTGTGCGTGACAAACGAGGAACTGGTTTTTGTTGTGCGAATTTCGGGGCTTGTTAAAACCACATCCGACGAGGAAAAGATCCCGTTACGCATTTTGTTTATCGACGGTTTACCGGCTATCGGAGTGAAAGAAGTTTTTCAAGTTCTACGCACACACACACACGCTCGTACGTAAGAACACGCCACAGATGCAGCTGGGGATGGGCTGCAGCAGAGGAATTCCGCCGTGTTGGCATGTGTAAAGGGCTTCTTACTGTCGATTCTCGTGCGTTCCAGCTAACACAACACCCCCAGGGAGTCACTGTTGTCACCAGGAACTCGTGAAACTAGGTAAGCCAAGGGGCATTGATAGGAAGACAGGAGATTTATTACCGTTTGTTCTGGTCATCAGCAGGTAGTCACAGCTTCGAGAATGCGTCGCAATCTACGAGTGCTGCTGAAGTACGCGCTTGTATCGAGCGCGATTCTACTGTTCATCACGCTCCTACTCCGGTCCTTCAGTGAGAACTCGCAAAGCAACTTCCTGTTCGCACCAGAATCACTGGTAAAACAACGACACGAGCACCAGCAGGCGCAACATGCAAAGGAAGGATCGTTCTTCAACGAGCCGGCCAAGAACGTACACGGGAAGCAGATCGATTGGCACAACTATGAACAGATCCATCAGGAGGCAAAGCGAACGGGCATCGGTGAGCAGGGTAAGGCCGGTCGGCTGAACGAGAAAGAGGCCGAGATGAAGGACAAACTTTTCAAGAAGAACGGCTTCAACGCCGTGCTCAGCGACTTGATTTCGCTCAATCGCTCTTTACCCGACATTCGGCATCGAGGGTGCCGGAAGAAGAAGTATCTGAGCGAACTACCGACTGTCAGCGTGGTCGTGCCGTTCTACAACGAACACTGGAGCACCCTGCTGCGGACGGCCTCTAGTGTACTGCTGCGTTCTCCGCCGGAACTTATCGCAGAGGTAATCCTGGTGGATGACTGTAGCACGAAGGACTTCCTTAAGGGCCAGCTCGAGCTGTACGTGGGCGAGAATATGCCGAAAGTGAAGATAGTACGTCTGCCAGAACGTTCCGGGTTGATAGCGGCACGGCTTGCCGGTGCAAAGGTGGCCACCGCGGATGTACTGATCTTTCTTGATTCGCACACGGAAGCGAATGTGAACTGGCTACCACCGCTGCTCGATCCGATTGCCGCCGATTACCGGACTTGCGTCTGTCCTTTCATCGATGTGATCGACTGGGATACGTTCGAGTATCGGGCACAGGACGAAGGCGCACGTGGTGCATTCGATTGGAAGTTCTTCTACAAACGCTTGCCGCTTCTACCGAAGGATTTAGCGAATCCAACAGAACCGTTTGAAAGCCCCGTCATGGCCGGTGGTCTGTTCGCGATCAGTGCCAAGTTTTTCTGGGAAATCGGTGGCTACGACGAGGGACTGGACATATGGGGCGGTGAGCAGTATGAGCTGAGCTTCAAGATATGGCAATGCGGCGGCAAGATGTACGATGCACCCTGTTCGCGCGTTGGACACATATATCGTGGGTATGCTCCGTTCGGGAATCCGCGGAAGAAGGATTTCCTCACGCGGAACTACAAACGCGTGGCCGAGGTATGGATGGACGAGTACAAGGAGTATCTGTACATGCGGGATCGCAAGAAGTACGACAACACGGACGTTGGCGACATTTCGAAGCAGCTAGCCATCCGGGAGAAGCTGCAGTGCAAACCATTCAAGTGGTTCATGACGCACGTAGCGTTCGATTTGATGGAAAAGTACCCACCGATAGAGCCGCCGGATTTTGCGAACGGTGCTATCCAGAGCGCGGCCAGACCGGCGCTATGCGTCGACACGTTGAACCATGGCGAGAAGCAAACGATTGGTCTGTACTCTTGTGCGGAGGATAAGCGGCAACCGCAACCGAACCAGTTCTTCCAGCTTTCCTGGCACCGGGACTTGCGGATCAAATTTGGTGAGCTGTGCTGGGACGTGTCGGAGAGTGTTCCTAACGCAAAAATCCTCCTGTATCACTGTCACGGTGGCCAGGGTAATCAGCTTTGGCGATACGATCCCGATAGCCAGATGCTGAAGCAGGGCAAAAACAATCGCTGTCTCGATATGGATCCGAGCCTCGGCGACGGGCGTCAGGTGTTTGTGAATCCGTGCAATCTTACGAATCCCCATCAGAGGTGGCACTGGGGTTTCGTCAATGCAACCTCCATCAAACAGTGGGAAACGTATGGTGCCAAGATGATTGACTGAAGGCAAGCGCAATCGAAGTAAGCAAAGGCCGGTTGAACGACTTTGTGATGTTTCGTGCGTACGCGCGGTTGCGACTGGCGGTTACCGACAATAACATTTTGCTCAAAATTAAACGAAGAAACGATTCCATTCGGAACGGGTGCCATCGCTGGATCAATATGTTTCATTATTGCAATAACTCGACCATTCGCTCGACTCGCCTGCTTAGGTATCATGCAAAGCAACGAACAAATCTCCGCACTCAACGGTGAAGAGGGTGCAGAAAGCAATCGAAAGCAATCAACAGATAAGGGGCTACTGCGACACACTACTTTGTGAGAGCTGAAAAGCACAACGTTTATTAGGGTAACAACGACGCAAGAGCAGAAGACTAGGCAATATTATAACGATTTCACCCCAACACATAAAACCACTGGGTGTCGGAAAGTATTAAGTACAATCACTTGCGGTAACGACAGCCCCACTAAGTTCGTTCCGATTTGTCACTGAGTTTTGAAAGAAATCCATAGTGGTGGTCCCCACGGTATTGTCACTATGATGCGTCGTGGGGCGGTTTTGAGTCCTCTGGCGTCGGTTGGTTTAGAAAGGAAAGCAAATCGTCGTTATGCTTGATGTAGCACAGAAAGACATTATACAGCATCGTAATGGCGTTAATGTACAGCACACGGTACTTGGGACCGAGCAGGTAGAAATTGATGAACTGCGTTGGCGGCCACACCAGCCAATCGGCAGCATAGATGGTCCAGTACTTCTGACGCACCTCCGTAGTACAGCTTTGGACGGAGGCCCCCTCTAGCAGGCCGGCACTGTACATGTATGTTATGATAAAGATGGGAGAGATGATGAACTGATCGATACCAATCTTCTTGAATACTGTTCGAATCGATGCGCCGGGCAGGAAAGCGTCAACCCATTTGTACAGATAGTGGTGCAAGGGTCCTTGTGAAAGTCCCACCAAGGTCATATTAACTGTGGCGAAATGATGGCAAACATTAGAAAAGGTATCCACAGCATTTGCAGCAGGCATTGCTACTCACACAGTCGTCGCCGGTCATAGCTGTCCGTGGATGGTAGGTGATCACGACGTCGTTCAATTTCCTGTGCCGCCACATCTCCGATGAGCATTAGCACACCCGAGCTGACCGTGTTTGTCACCAGCAGATATCGACCGAACAGCTGATTCCATATACGCTTTACCGTTGGAGGCTTCGGTGGAGCAGGAGCGGGCTTACAAAACGGCCTAACCGGAACTGGGTAGCAGCGCCAGCTTCCGTGGAGTAACGCCCGGAGCACGACTTCACGAGAGAACATAGTGGCAGAACGTCCACGACCACGACCCGCGCTAGTCTACTCACGAATTATCATCGTGATCACCACCCGTGGTTTTTCCCGCCCGCTAAAAGGTTCTTTTGTTACTAAAAGGTAAACATAGATTGCGTAAGATGTGTAAAGTGAGGGAAACTGCGGGAAAGGCGTTGTTGGCGCGCTCTTTTTCACCTGGCTTTAGGTACTTAAAAGGGTTGAGCCAAATAAAAGGTTAGGCCTTTGTATTTTAAAAATTGGAGTTTTTGTAATTTTGGATAATGTTACTGTGTAGAACAGTAGAACAGTAGAAGCTGGGTTAATATCCCGGTGCGTCCCGTGGTGGGAATTGTTTGACCACGAAATTGCCCACGAAATCGATTTAGTAATTCGGTGGCATTACTAAACTGCCGGAACTAGCAATGCCGGAGATGGCCGGATCTTTTTTTTAAAACAGTTTGGTCTGTGTAAAAGCTCGCCAGTGGAGGCGCGTGGTTCGCATATTTAAGCGAGCATCTTGCGTTTTTAACACTACACCACGCGGCAGCATTGGTACCTATACTTTGAAAAGGGTAAAACAACAACCACCCCTTCATGGAGCAAAGACAATCATTCGCTCTCTTTAATCTGTCTCTCGGAGTCGCAAACAGCTCGCAGCATCTCCTGATCTCCCGCGGTGATCGGCGGTAGTGCGTACACGCGTGCGTATTCAGTTTCAGATTCTTTGTCCAGATTGGAACCGCCGTATTGCCAATCGATCATCATGGCAAAGACAAACTTGGCCGAGTAACGATTTTAACAACAAACCATGAATCGCAAAATTGGTCCGCGTAAAGTGGGCCATTGGCGTCGTGTGTAGCGTCGTGTTGGTGCATACAATCCGGTTAACCTTGAGCATATTCACGCTGCGAACTAAAGTTAAAGCCGATCGTGGCTCGCTGCCAAAGGTAGTGAAACGGTTGAACAGTTGTACGAAGCGATTGCATCCACCCGAATGCACGTGCTATTGGCGTCGGGGTACCGGGCAACGAAAAGTAAACTTGGTGCTTCACAATCAAGACGGTGTGAGAGTCGGTGGACTTTCAGTGGTTTGATATCGAAATTCCTGATAAGATAAGAAAATCCAATGGACCCGCCGAGTCGGGTTTGGGCTCGCCGAGGTGCAATTCTCGGGCTAGCTTAGGGTACCTGCCAGCAGCACCAACCAGCACCACAATGTGTGTTAGTCTCGTTATCTTTGGCAAAACGATACCATACCCGCCGTTCGGGGTAAGGTGACTGATGAGTACTAGGCCGCGGCTACTACTATTCCACCATTCTGTACAGGGCGGTACTACAGTTCTGCAGCAGCGTGAATCCTGCGGGTTGTGTGTGCCAACGAAGAAAACGAAAGTAAAAAATAGAGGATCGTGAAGGTGAAAGCGAAAGTGGCACGTGTGCGTAATCGATCGAAACCGATCGATCTGTTTCATCTTAAAATGCTTCCCGTTCGAAAGAAGCAATGTGTTTTCATGGCTGTGCTACTGTTGGCGGTGTGTTGCGGCATCGTTTTAGCCGGAGACGAGAACGACAATAAGGTAAACGACGAACCCCCTCTCGTTTCATTTCGGCTCGGAGGTCATGCTGGCCTTAGGTGGTTTGCTTTCTGGAAGTGGAAGCCAAGAGCATTGTTGCGTCTGTAAATACGGCGGCATATGCTTGATCATTCTAAGCAGACCGTTTGGGGATTGAAACCACGTACGAAGGTCGCGAGTGCTGCGTAATTCGTTTGGCAAAGGTGTGAAGCAACATCCAGAAAGAGTAACTATAGGATCCGATGCGGATCGAAACGGACCTGCTATCAGCTATCACATTCACATTTTGTAAGCACAACCCTCCTTGGGTTTCACCACACACGGTTATCTTATCGACAGTTGGATCCATCCTGTTCGTTTACCGATCTCGATAACGAGACACCGGCCGAACTCGTTGCTAAAAGTTTGGAAGCAAAAAGTCGCAGCTTAACTGAACTGGTCAAAATGATAAAACAAACTACATCAAGCCATGACCGAACCATGCCCTTTAGCGATATCTGAAGCAACCATATTTGTAATTTAATTCCGATCCAAAGGGAGCCCCTAGAGACTAATGAAAGTCGGCTTCAAGATCAAGTCATGGGGGCCTAAGCTGGGAATACGCTTTTGGCTGCAGGTGTTCGGAGATACATCACGATTTAACAATTCTGCGTCACAACGCACTGATGCAAGATGATTAATGACTAGGAAATCGATTTATATACGCATTCCATGGAACTGCACCGCTCATCGCTACTTGAGATGGTGACAATGGCAAATGATTCATCGTGCCATTATAAAAGATAAGCAAAAGCAATGACTCATTTGCTGTTACTGAGAATCAATCTAATGCAGAACATGTGGGAAATGGGAGCGTCAAAAAAAATTAGCACTATTCTATCAAAGAGCTAGAAAAACTTTGTATGAAGCGCTACAGATTCTGGATATCATTTACCCTCAAAACTAGCTTACAATAATAAGAAATGGTTTTGTCCACCCATCAACGATTAAAGTTGGTTGTTTCAGAAACCAAGATTTGGGGGAGCACCCCTGTAAATATGACTACTAACCCTTACCACCTAATCCTTAAAGCCACACACAACTGTACACTTCATTTTATCTAGCCTCAAATGATTGTAACTTTTCCAATTTTTCGTTCCATTTCCCTTGCATTCGGCAGCAATCCCCAACCACCTTGGCGACTGAGACGACAAATACTACATCTTCTCCTACAACGCCTGCTTGGATGCCTTACATGGTAGCCGGAGACACAAGCGCCAACACGTCCATTCTATGCAAAACGTGTACCTGTAGCAAGGACACAGCTACCTTCGATTGCACGGAGGTGAAGCTAAACTCGACAACGAGCTTCTCATCGGAAGCATGGCAATCACTGAATGCCACCGGGTTAATGGCGAAGACGATTATTATGAAATCCACCGGCTTGCAGCGTGTGATACGCTTCCCGGCGATGAATGTAACGCTGCTTGACCTAAGCTTCAACGATATCGACACGATCGAGAGCAAATGTTTCATCGATCTGGCACAACTGGAGGTGCTGGATTTGTCGCATAATCGACTCCGAACGGACACGCTCACACCGGACATTTTCGATGGTCACTACTCGCCGGAGTTTTTTGATCCTCTGGTAAAATTGCGCGAGTTGCGTCTCGGTTCGAATCAACTGCACTCCCTCAACCCGGACCTGTTCGAGCATTTGCCAGCACTGGAGGTGTTGAGCCTGGAGCTGAATACCTTCAAAGTGATCGATTCTCAGGCGGAAACTGCAATCAGTGGTATCGCTGCGCTCGTTAGTCTCGATTTGAGTTACATGGAGTTGGAGGATATCCCAACGTATCTGTTTCACACACCGCGTGGACTGCGCTATCTCAATTTGACTGGCAATCTCCTGAAGGAGGTACCGACGGCCCTCAGACGTGCGGAAGGACTTACCTGGCTAAGTCTAGATGAAAACCCAATAATGAGCATCGCGATGGGAAAGTAAGGCGACCGACGTGCGATGCGAGAAAGACTGTTAAATCCAAATAATACAACATTTCGTATTTCCCCTTTTGTTTCTAGCGAATTCCCCGTAATGAAAAACCTTACATACCTCAGCATGTCCTACATGCCGGTGTTGTCAGTAATAGGTCGTGGTGCGATGCGAGGTCTCGTGTCGCTCCAAGAGTTGCATCTGACCAATAATCCGCACCTGAGCATCCTTCATCAGGACGCGTTCGCACGGAATGACAACGACAATCCGGAGCGACTCGATTGGCCACCTGTTCGACGACTTTTCTTGCATAATAATGCGCTCAAGTACCTAGACGCACAGCTGCTCGTCCAGTGGGACTCGATGGAAGTGATCGACATTCGCGTCAATCCTTGGGCCTGTGACTGTACTAACCGATGGGTCGTATCAACGCTTCTACCAATCATCGAGCGAACTACACCAGCCATCCTTAATAACATTGTGTAAGTGGACAGGAACGCCATCCACTATCAGCCGGCCATGACCCCGTTTTTCTTTCCGCTTTCCATAGCTGCGATAGTCCTCCACAAATGCTAGGGGTCTCCATGGTCGATCTCGAACATCAGCACACAAAGTTGCGTTGCATCGACACTGCGGGCAACAACCCATCTAACGATGGTGCACTATTAATGGGTCTTCTGATCGGAGTGTTGGTAGCCATCCCGCTTACAGCCGCCATCTGGTGCATCTACAAGCGCGGTTGCTTTGGTCTATTCGCGCGCCCCGGTCCGGCCAACTACTCGCGGGCCTTCTACAGCCGAACGACGCTAAATGAGGAATTTTAGAATAATTCCAGGGGCGAATCGTTGCGATCGCTTCACCACACCTTCACCAAATACTTTGTGACACAGCTACTGTACTTGTTGCCATATAACTTACTAGCGTATTCTTAGAAGGATATGCAATGGGCTAGCAAAGCAGGGGGAGATTAATAATTAAGTTATGTAAACCACTCGTATCGCAATTCATTAAATAGATGTTTTCTCTTTTACATTTTCTTTCTTTTATTCTTTCCTTTGCGGATGCAAACGATTCTTAAATGGTTCCATCACACCAACCAACGCGCTAATCCAACCGCTATGGCCATTCTCCCTGTCGATGGATAGTGATATAGCGATAAGACAGGGACATTGTAATAATGTTCTGTGAGCGTGTCAGTAGCGCGTGAAGGTGGATTGAGGATTCCACGAACCGGACAGAATGGTGTCGCATTTGATGGTCTCGTTCGTTTCATAAAAACATGTCCCATTTTATTTTTGACAAGATTATTGTTTAGCCTCGATCTGTGTGTGTAGAACTACATTGTCCTTCCGTCAATCGTCACCGGCTGTTGCCTTCTCTTCTGCTTTGCCTCGCTGTACATTTCCCTTGCATAACTTTAAACAAATGTTTGCATATTCAACAAAAAAAGAATCGCGTTCATCTTTCATTGCCTTAATATGTACAGAAATCATTTTTGCGCCATTAGAAATACTTATTAATTAGAAATGTTAATGGGTACCAACGGTGATTTTTTAATCTGGCTAACTTATACACGTAGATATTTACTTATTTACATACGCTTAACTGCCTAATCTTCCACACAATAGCTTTACACGATTATACAAATTGGTGTTCAGATTAAAATTGGAATAAGGACTCTTAACACGAAAAATGTATCGTATCTCTCTGGGAATTGGCAGCTGCTGAAGGATAGAGGAACCCGACGAATTAACATAGTTTTTTCTCAATAGGAACACCCAACTAGTTGGCTATATTTAGCTAAACGTTCTCAGTTTCATCGGCTCCAACGCTCCGCGAACAAGCCTACTAAAAACACAAAAACCCGCAACGAAGATGATGATGCGTCGGATGTAAGGAAAAGACCGAAAAAGACCAACACCGTGAATCTGATACAATCTCCTATTCCCTCTCTTATTGCTATTGTCTCTTGCGACGATGAGTTAGTGTACATTTTTATGTATTTTTGTTTTTTTCTCCATCTATTTCGCCGCATTGCATTGGTGATGCTTAGGATTTTTTCCACATTATAAATTTTGCGTATTTAACCCTCGTCGTCTGTAAAAATTGAAAAACGAACGAATTCGCACTAGGTTAGCATACAACACTACAGAGGCACAAGATTGTCTCGCAAAGCCCCCTCCTCCCTTTGGAAGCAGGACATTTGTGTGTTTTTGTCTGCGTGATTGTACGGGTGGGCCTGTAAAAATTGGGTACGTCGATGTAGCGTTTTTTTGTCTGTTTTTTACTTCCCATTTAAAATGTCTTCTGCGTAAGTCGGTGAGTAATATACTCAAGCAGCGTATTTAGTAAAGATCCACTAGCAATTGGTAGGGAGTAGGCCTCCACTAAACTATAGCTCGCACAGCGAAACTTACGGGAAAAACAAATAGTGAAGCCCCCTAGAATACTCTTCAAACTACTGTTAGGAGAGCAGCAGTTCCGACACACCCGTAGGCCCAAGCTTGAAATATTTTTATTTTGTTTTAGCTCGCACAGCGAACCTTCTTATTAGCATCCAGAATTCAGTGAAAGAGCGGCAAAATAAATGATTCAAAGTAACCCTCTATAACACTGTATACTGTAACCTGTCGTTTCCTTTCTTTCCAGATGCCGTTGTAGTACTAAACGACGGCTTCGCTAAAATAGAACGCGGCGAGCAACAACTGAAAAAAGGAGTGACGATATTTGGCTTGTCTCTACAATACAATCAATTCTATACAGGCAAACTTTACTGGTTCACTGATTTGCTTCAAGTCCCCACGCCATTATACACTCTCACTTGTACGGAACGATAAATAACAGTTAGGAACCGCGTGCAAATATCGCGTTTTGGGCTAGCTCTATGTTACTTACAATATTTAGCTGCTTTGATTCTGCTCCACAGAAAAAATTACTTATTTAAAAAAAATGAAGCACATTTGCACTCAAAAAACTGAGTTATGCGAACAATGTCTTAAAAGCAATTGCAGCAGCATTTGCAGTAGTGTAGTAGTGGTAGTTCGCGCCCTGGCACTATTATTTATTTAGCTATTGCGCTAAGGAACTGTGTTAGGTTTTCAGACCTTCCTTCTGCTGGTACTGCCGCTGTTGAACTAGTACACTAGTAGATACAGTTGCTATAGCAGTTGAAAGGCTTTCAGTGTGAATTAAAAACATATTTATCTACGATACTTATTCCAAAAACTTTGTCATGTGAGCGCGATAGCATCAGCACACAGCATTAAGTTATTATTCCATTTTGATCCTGCTTCATTCTTCCTCCTTTGCTATTTCGTCCGTTGCTTATTTTCATTTGCTCGATTCCTATTATTTGTTCCATCGATTGTTCAACATAATCTGACGCAGAATACACTTTAACAGCGATATTTGTCCAGCGATGTTCATGAGACGGTAGCCAAAGATTGCACACTCCACTGTTGTTGTTCGAAAATGGATTCCTTGCAAACACCATAAAATAACCTTGTTGAATGTGTTTATAAATGTGAACAAAGGAAATTGTAAATTTTCCACGAGTAAGCACAATCTAAAACAAATTTACCTAAACATGCAGCCCAGGTCGGTTACCACACAACTTTCAAGAATTCATGCTGTGAATCTGGTAGACTTACAGAATGTTGATTAATGCAATGCTTATACACCCCATACCAGCTTTCAGAAACAATTTTTTTTGTTGCAAGTGGAATGCTTCTGGATGGAGCCCCGGAAAATATATTAAAGCGCACAGGGTAGTGAGCGGACGATATATTAAGGAATAAATTATTCATTCAAGCTCCTGAGTGTGAGTTATCTGGTAGAAGGTTGAATTAGGTGAATACCGTCTCAAAAGAATGATACAAAACCGAGTCAAAGTTCCGCGGTTTGACAGGTAGCAACAACAAGTGCACCCCAAGAGGGCCTTCACTTTGTTCCCGTGTAGGATTGTTAATCCGTTTCATGTGAATACAGCTTCTAGATTTTACTGTATTTGTCGTGGCTAGAATTCTAGGTTCTCCTTGCTTTAATCCATTGTCCCTATCATCTCTTTTTACTGTATCCTTATAAAGCTTCCTTTGGGCTTTTGCCACCGCCTATGCGCTATCTGGTATTCTGGTTTGCCTTTGACTTTGACTCGCTGTGTTTATAATTTACCTCCATTGAACTGAGTTACTATGAAAAGATCTACAGAAAAAAAAGGAAAAAAATGGAGCTATAAATAAACAGAACTATTGAAATAAATGAATCCTTATAATTACCTGATT
Source organism: Anopheles darlingi (assembly GCF_943734745.1). Lineage (NCBI taxonomy): Eukaryota > Metazoa > Arthropoda > Insecta > Diptera > Culicidae > Anopheles > Anopheles darlingi. The sequence goes on along the minus strand of NC_064875.1, from coordinate 994,155 downwards.
CACGCCTATCGTGCTCACCTCTGCGGTGAATGTGTTGATCGGATGTCCGGTTTCGGTCCATTGTTTTGCATCAATTGACTGTCCGTCATCTCAATGGAGTACTGGTCGTCTTCTTCCTCATCGAGATCCTCCTCTTCATTTGCCCGCAACGGAACCGTTACCTCATCTATCAATCCTGCAAGAAAAGGGCGACAAAGTGCAATCCTAATGAACAAGTTCCACGACACGCACTGGACAGAGGCCAAGGACGAACTCTTACCTTGCCCTGGTTGGGCTGCATTATCGATAGCATCCGGAGAATGGAAGAACGATACTTGTTCGAATCGCTCGTTGGCATGCATTAGCAACTTTGTTATGATTTCCACGAAGGTGGGTCGCGCTGAAGGGCGATGATGCCAACAGCTGCGCATCAGTTCGTATAGTTTGTCAGGACAATTTTCCGGGCGCTCCATAACACCACCATCGATAACGTAGCGCAGAACCTGATCATTCGTTAGACCCTACGACAGTGGAATAACACAATTGAAGCATGTGAAAGGTGAGGCTACTTGGCACCGTACTTTGATCACACACGTACCTGATAGGGCTGCGAGGCAAGCGTTGCCATCTCCCATAGCACTACGCCGTAGCTAAACACGTCACTGCTGCTTGAAAATAAGCCATCCTTGAGACTTTCAGGTGCCATCCAACGTACCGGCAGGAAACCTTTCGTTCCCTTGCGATAATAGTCTGTCTCGTAGATATCGCGCGTCATGCCGAAATCACCAATCTTTACAGTAAGATCGTCAGCCACCATACAATTTCGGGCAGCAAGATCACGGTGAACGAACTTTTTCGCCGCCAAGTACGCCATTCCGTCCGCAATCTCGATCGCCATTTGGAAAATTTGCTTCAATGTCGGAGGCTGCGGCGATTGCTCCTCACCATTTTCATAATCTGGTCGGTGACGGCGGAGATAGCTCTTGAGGTCACCGTTCGCCATCAGCTCCATTATGACTAGCGTTGGTTGCCCGACCGAAACCACACCAAGCAACCGAACCACATGGTGAGTGTTGAACTCTTTCATGACCGTCGCCTCAATAAGAAAGCTCTCACGTTCGCGCTCGGTAGCACTCTCGTTAACCGTTTTAATTGCGCACGGAATGTTCGCATCGTTACCTAGTTTCGTCACAATGCCCTTGTACACCATCCCGAACGAGCCCTGGCCGAGTTCTTCCAGTTGAATGATGTGCTCCCTAGGTACTTCCCATTCGTCCACTTTGTAGGTGACTCCGGCATAGTCTGGGTTGACGTGCGCAAAAAGGCGCATATTTGACATCGGCATATATTTTTGTTTGGCGAAGTAGAAAGCGACGATGCCGAAAAACATCAAAATAAACACGAGTACGACGATAAGCAGCCATATCCACCATGGCGAATCTCCTTCGTGCTTCGGCAGAAAGATATACTTTTCCGCCGTATACGGACCATCGCCAGCCGTTGTCGTAGCCATAACACGCACACTATAGTTTCCCGCTTCCAGCTTGGTCAAGAGAAACATGCCCGATTTGTTGTAACCGTGCACCGTAATGCAACGTGTAATCGCTTGTACGGAGTCCAAATCGACACGTTGATACTTGATCGAATACGAAACGACTACACCGTTTGGTTTTGATGGACCAACCCATTTCACACCAATGACTCGTTGCGTACTGTTAGAGTTATCTGACAGTTCTAACGAGTTGAAGGGAACCAGGTCAGCATCCGTCCTACGAGGCGTGCGGAAAGATATGAGCTGCGGTGGACCACAGATAGTGCTCGGTTCATCGACCACTATCGTTCCAGGAATTTGGGTTGCATTTTCCCGACACGCAACGACATGGAACTGATACAGTGCCGAGTGCTTGAAGTTGTTCAGCGGAAAGCTAATTTCAGTCGTATTGACAGATTCCGTCAGCGTACGGTAGTATTCTTCACCAATCACTTTTTCATTGCTATACACCGTCGGCGTCTGTTGAGACACGTTGTCCGTGTTAATGGGAAACAGCACATGCGTATCGTTCTTCACCGATAAGTCATCTTCGTTTAGAATGTTGCGTCGCCTTCGAGAGGATGATTTGGTATTTCTGTAAAATGAGAAAACACATAAGCGAATTAGTAACAGAATATCGTCGAAGATGCATGCTGCAGCGATGGGTTCGTACTTTATGTATACATAGTTGTGCAACCAATCTTCGAATTGGATCGCATTCTCGATTTCCGCGGCATCTATTTTGGGCGGTCCATTAGCTGGACAGAAGGCCGCACAGTCTTCGATCGTGCAGCCCTGGCTGTTATCTCTGATCGGTGCGGGAGTCGTTCCGATCGGTGATTGAGGTGCTATATTTGGTTTCGGTGTTGTTTGTTCAATTTCTGCAACAACAAAATCAGCGAATGAATGAAAGAAGTGATATAGGAAAACGAAAGTCCATCCTTCAGTGATACCAACCATGATCGCAGTAATTTCGCTGATTAATCATATCGTTTTTCTCTTCATTCAGTGCCGCACTCACTCGATATTGCTTTAGCTGGCCGAACATTTTAATTGGTGGTTCCCACTTGATCACCTGCAAATCAGTAAGACATTAAGACAAACATGTAGTTGCGCAATCTTGTGGTCCTTTTATTCCTTCCATCGTTCGTTCACTTACCACCCGATTCGTATCCACATTCACAGTTACTGTTAAGCTTCGGACCATTCTTGGCTCCCCAGGTGCGGTGCGGAAGTAGGTAATATCCGACTGGCCACCCTTATTTTCCGATGATAGAGTGTAAGTCGTAACATAGTACGCGTACTGGGTATACGGTGTCAGGCGCGTCAGCAAGTGACTGTTCTGACCCTTCTCCTGCCAGTTGGGTATGTCATCTACACGCCAGCCGACAGAGTTACACGCATCGCGCCCCTCATAGATTGTTACATTCTTTGTAGGTGCCTCGATGTAATATACGACATAGCCGAGTAGCTGACGTATGTCGTACAGTTCCTTGAATGGATCCCAATTAATAATGGCAGTATCAAGGGAGAGTTTCGTGACTCTCGTGCCAAGTTTAACGATTTCGCACGGCACACGGTCTCCGTTACTTCGTCCTAATTGGTCTTCATTCTCGATGGTCACCGATGGCCCGAAGCCGGACTTCAGCGAGGTTATTTTTTTAACGCAGAGCATTGGATTGCCATTAAATAATACGTTGCCCTTCCTTATCGTTACATTTTGGCTCCACAACTCTTGCAGGTTCTGATTGTCGTGCACACTCAATGATAGACTACTAGAGAATCGAAAGAAATACATGGATTACAGTTACGATGGATGTCAGGATGTCAACTACGCTCCACGGTCGATACTTACTTGCCAGTCAACGAGTTACCGTGAATGACTTTGAGTTCACGGAAGAAACTGAGCGAAATTATAGAATAGGAACGAACAATGCTTAGGTAGCCGTCGATTTCTTCGATATTTTTAAGTGTTTCTTCCAGCCTTTGCACCACATTTTCTGTTGACAAGAAATAAAGCGGAGGGATGTTCTCCAATTAGTATCATTAACATCGAATTCCAAGTTATCTAGAAAGCTAAAGCTACCTCCGCCATACTGTCGCAAACGAATAGAGAGCGATCCTTTGATGATGGTACACTTTTCTAGTTGATCTAGGTGCGATATGCTTTCAACCACCATGCTTGGGCACTCGACGCGGCATTTCTTTCCACAGCTCACACATTGCTTCTGCTTGGTCGTTGTGTTATACTGTGCCATGTAATCCTTCGGACAATCTAACAGACAAACACCTTCGTGCGGTATGTACGGATACGGTTCGGTCGATTCGGGTTCGGTCACTCTTTGGAGCGGTTTGAACAAAGCGTAACATTGAGCTTCCGTCACACATCGAGTATCACTGAAGAGAAACATATTTGGCGGACACTTGTCCACACACCGTATGCGACCCTGATCGTCCAAATAGTTGTAATTAGCGCACACTGTGCACTCGTTCCCGTATACTCCGGTGCAACCACCAATGCAGAATCGGCTGCAACATTCGCCATCATCTGTGCACGATTTTGCCAGGCACTTTTCAGGACACTCTGTAACGATAAAAAACATTTAAAATTAGCCATAACGTCACCATCTTTTTTTTTTTTTGAT
>NC_064875.1:975000-985000 GCF_943734745.1 Anopheles darlingi | reverse complement strand
GGTTTCCCAAAAGGGCAAGCTAGACCCTTTCGTGGAACAGTTTTGAAACATCCCACCATGTAGCTCCTGCTGCTGCTCGAATACCGTTGCCGAGCCTTTCTCATCCATTTTATCATCGCGTTGCCGTAAGGACTCCATCGCAAAGCCCTCCTAGTTGCTTAATATCTTTCCTACGTCATCAGCTCGACGAAACGAAAGCATTTGTCCGATAGCCCACTCTTTATCTTTCCGGTGACTGTGATCGTTTGCTAAATTTCCATTTTTTTACCAGATCGCCGTTGGTTGAAGTCGTAGCCACTAGAACGAACGCCTAGCCCGCCAGTTGTTTGGTACACGTTTCATTTAATGCCTTTTTGATTTCACATGTTTAGCAGATTACGTTTTGTGCACGGTGGGGTTTTGAAAAGCAACATTTTTTGGCATCATTTTTGGCATCCATTAAGTTGATTCACACTATCTGCCACTGAATGTTTCACTACACACACACACACACACACTCACTACGAACTGATTTCTTCATGAATCGTCGCACTTATGCACGAAGGCAAAAGAACAAACCTTACTGGAACGCACTGACGCTTGCTACCAGTCGCCGCCGAACGCTGACAACCGTAGTGGATGAGCATTTTCTAATACGCAATAACAATACTTCCACGCGCTTCCATGTACTGCCACCACTGAACTGATTTATCACTCTCCTCTCGCCTACCAGCTGTTCGTACAAACGAAAAAGAGATCCTTCTACAGCAGCACGTACTATTTCGCAGAAACAATCTATCTCTTATTAAAGTCCTGTAAAGGGGATAAATAAATGCAAAAATATATAAGAATTAAATCAATTTAACAAACTTATGTTATTATGTACTTAATAAAAAATTCTAACGAACAAATCGCCACAACTCGATCTACGTCATATCGCCACTGCACCGGAAGTTTCATATAGACATCACAACAGAACGTCAAAAAACTGTACAATGTTTTTTTCATACCACTATTTTTGTACGATGACGGTTCGCCTATTACCATCTCTATCTGATTCGTCACTTATGCGGCATAATGATTGAAGCCTGCTGGATGTGGATGTTCGGAAAGACGCTAAGTACTCACAACAACAGTTGCCAGACCACACTGGTGCAGCTGCCGCACCAACAGCAACAGAGAACCAGATCACGGTTGTAGAATTCGATAATTTGCTGGAATGTCGCTTCCTCGAATGCGCAAACGCCTAACATCGCTGTCTATCTCTTGAGACAATCTCGAATTGGACCACGGAGCTTCAAATGCAGCAAGACGCTCCCCCCCCCTCCTCCAAAAAAGGAACCTGGATCGCCCCAGACACATAAGCAAAAGGTCACTAGCTAAACGTTGCGCTTCCATGATTAAGGACACAAAGGCTATCCTTTTATATTTCTTTTCCGGGTTGTACATTACGTAGCCAGACTAGCTCGGAGTACATAAGAGAGCAAAAACTTAGTTTGTTTCACACTGAAACTATCAAGAATCCGTCTACTCTCACAATGTACCCGCCGATTGGAGGAACGTGATGAAATAAAATATGATTACGAATGACAAGTCCCATTTTGCTGAAGGGCATCATGCTACCGAGTCTCACCGCATTTACGCATTGCAAACGCACATTAAACAACATTAAAAGCTAGCCGCAACAACCTTCTTAAGCAGGCGACAGACAGTCGAGAGATGAAAAGGCATTAAATACACCAACGACGGTGATGATAGCCGTTCATATTCTCAACGGCGTAGTAGTAAGCGTAGTAATAGCAATAGTAGTAGTAGTAGTCGTAGTAGTAGTAGTAGTAATAGTAGCAGTAGTAGTAGTAGCGGGGCTGCGCTGGTTGCAATAGTAGTGGTGGTAACGTGTTGTAGACACGTTACGTTACTATAAATTGTCATTCCACGTTCTACGATATGCGGCCCTCGCTGCCTTATTGCGTACTACAACACCAGACACTGCACCGTATTCTTCTCCTTAACGCTACCTTTCGCTGCCGTTTCACGACTGAAATCAATAACGACCTTTGCACTTATGCGGCCATGGTGAGAAGAAGTCCAAAATTAACGTACAGCATCGCGGCAACCGCGTCTCCGCCCGATGCTGGGATAAAGGTAAACAAGGAATTCGGCTTTCACAGTGCTGTGTCGACTCTCGCGTACAACAGCTTTCCACGGAAGTTGTGGCTGGATTCACACGTGAAGCTCACTTTTTCATTCATTGCTCCACCGTGAAAACACCGCCGTCAAGTGGTTGTAGTAGTAGCAGCAGCGAGCGTACTACCATCGTACTACCACTCCAACGCAACAGTGTTGGTAACATTGCCGCGGGGGTCGCCGCCTTCGTCGTCGCCGTAGCTAACGGAATGCGATGATGCTTATCACAGGACACCCACTACGCACCCGGCCCTACACCACCTTGCCTTCCCATTGCCCTTGGCAGCAGCATACTTTTTCCACTCTGACGGTTGATATGCTTCCAAATACGATGCTTTACACATTAATTCTTGTATGGATAGCTTGGAATTTGGCAACACGGCAGCTGGAGGCGTTGCCCGGATAAAACTGTCTAGATCGTAATACACACCTTTTCGCCGGCCACGAGCAGCAGGTGAAATGATGAGAGAGAGATAAAGAGAAAGCTGCTGGCGAGGAAAAATGAAACATGGAAAGATAGAGAGAAAAAGAGAGGAACGAGAGAGAGAGAGAGAGAGAGAGAGAGAGAGGCTTTGGGCGAGGTGCGTGTCCTATTTTCAACGGTCTTGCGTATGCGGACGGTGGAAAAATAATCGATACGACAAGCGAAGAGCGAAGGGAACCAACGATCTACAGCAGACCAAACGCGACAGAAAACGTAGAACTGAGAAGGAACATCGCATATGCGTCGTCATACGAAAATCGATTCAGACTTTCCATCCAAGCCTTCCTCCTCTCTTTTGCAGCGCATCAGTGCCGCTTGTTATCGGACATTCACGTTGCAAATTATCCTGACCTACCTCACACATTTATATATGTATATACATACATATACGCCTTCTCATTCACTCACTCACTTTCCGTTGCTCTACGATTCTGAGTTGACCACGAATCCGACTAAATGCACCGATGCGATGCAACAACGATAACCTTTTTTGCATTTCTTGGTATCATCGTAGCAGCACTGCTATTTCCACTTGTTCAACAACAACAAAACACGTACGTAGTAATTTAAAAAATCTAGCAAACACCTCTGTGCCAACTACTACGCTAATCACCTAGCAATTACGGATTGCTAGGAATTTTTTTTTTTCATTTCATTTCGTGATTGCATCCACTCTGACCTTGCTCAGAGAAATGATCAATTTTCTGCGGATTTTCTCATTACCAACGGTTGCTTGTGTGCTGCACGTGCATTCGCCCCAAGTAAACTGCAAGCTGTAATTGCCTCTAGTGGGCACACGTTGCAGTGCATGATGCGCTGCGAACCACAATTCACAACGTAAGCAAAACAAACAATGTGTCGAGCGACCATCACCACCACACATCTGATTAGCCGTGGCCACACGGGGCGAAAACTCTAGCGCAAACGAAAAAATTAATGTCAAAACGGTTTCGCTTAACCCTTACACGCTGTCAAACTTTTATACGTCCGCGGACTTTTTCGCTGAACCCTTGACGCTATCGAACGCTTTATTTACGAAAATGTAGGTTCTTTTCGTATTGTTTTTGCATTTTTAATATAAATATAACAGCAACAGCAACAATATCGTTAAAAACTGCAAAATTTATTCGGAAATCAACTTCAGCGGCCAAAACACAGATGAAAACAATACGTTTGACATTTCGGCATAAATTTTCGGGTTTTTACCCCTGCCACACGAAGCGAAAACATTTTGGCATTAATGTGCAAATTTGCGCGCAAATTTTCGCCCCGTGTGGCCACGGCTATTAGATTTACTCTGGGGCCATGGTTTCAATATTTGCAAATATCTCTAACCCATACTAGTTCTAGGCAATAAAAAATGATAAATTTAGCATAGTATTTACTGAATTTGTTGATAGGCCAAGACTAGTGAAACGATCAGCACGACGGTTCTTTGCCAAATTAGAATAGATACGCAATTTCTGAATTTCGCTACGACCACCGGCTTTCGTAATCCGTTTCTCCTCCCCGGCCTTATGCAGGGTCTGGTATGAAAACCAAAAAATAAATTAACTATGAAAGAGAGAAGAAACGAGAGAGTGGCATGGAATAGAGTGAGTAGTGAATATGAAGAGCGCCATAAGAAGCGAAGAGTAACACCATTCAACTACGCTACCCTGGCGATTTAGCTTAAGTGATCCTCATTGCGATGACCTTCGCAGAACGAGAAGCAGGCACTGCTGTGATCTCCCCCAAAAAGACAACACCGCCCCCCCCCCCCCCACTCTCCTCCCCTCTCCCACCCTCTTTTCTCAAAACCCTTGCGATGCCCTTCTCCATTTTGGTGGAATGCCTCTCGCCAGACGTATGAGATGCATTAAAGTGGAAATCGTGAATCCTTTCTGGCACGAACGTCTTCCCAACATTGGACCACACACACACATGCGTCGACTCGGCGGCAGATTATTTCTGGCAAAAGATAAACACCGAGATAAACGCTAGACAAACATACTATGACGTGTAAAAGAACGGTTTAGACGAAGAAATCCATCGCTCTCCCAGTACCGGTCGTCGTTGTCATCGTCGTTGGTGGATTTATAACACTGCTGTGTGTGCGCCGTGCCGCTGCGGCTGCTGATGGCATACGATGTTGCTCGCAAACAACTCAACCAATGATCGGGGCGACCGGCCGACCGACCGAGCGACCGACAGGTGCGCACGATTCTACGGGATTCTGGTGTTTTTGTTTTGATTACATTCACAACCAGTAGTAGTCGGCGAGAATCCGCCACGATCCCAAGACTACTCCCCACCCTACCACACACCCACACACACACATACACACACACACAGGCACCCTCCGCCTGGTTCTCTCGGCCTGCCGCCGCAGGTCAACAGACATGCGCGTTTCAGCGCCACTAGCGCCCTCTCAGAGCATACACCAACACACGCGAGTGCGTTCCAACACCAAACACACGCACACACCGCGTCCTCGATTGCCGCTCTATCGTTCATGGTCCCCCACAATTCCCCCCCCCCCCCGCCCCTTCCGTCCCTTCGTATCCCCACACCCCCTCCCTCCCCCGTCCTTTCTTTCTGCTTGAGGTACGGCGTATTTTACAAACAGGAAAACTAGGACCGGACCTAGAGGCCAGGAGCACGTCGGTTTGTCGGTCGGTCGGCTTAATCGAAAACAGAAACAGCTCCACCGCAGCAACAGCAAAAAGGGAAGAGCGGGAGGATGAGTGTGTGTCCGCCGCCTTCGCGTGTTTCGAGCGTCAAAAGTCGGTTCCAGCACCAGCGGCAACAACACGACAAAAACCGACCGAATATCCGGATGGATGTCGGATTGCTGCTGCGTAAATTGTCGGAGTGCGTCATCATCCGCGCCACAACTCTTGAGCTTTGGCACACATTCCAAGGGCCTGCACATATGGACGGATGGTTGGTTGGTACTCCTCGTACCGTGGATATACACATATGTCGACCGATTCGTCACGTTTCTGTGGCTACAGCATTTGATGCTAGTTTTTGTTTTTCGGCGAACGATTGAGCGATTACAACACACACGCTACGCTATTCCCCTAAAAATTGTCTGGCAGCTCATTCTTTTTTTCATCTATTTTTAACAAACAGTCGCAGACACATTGTTGCACGATTGCTGCTGCTACTGCTGCTGGGCAAATGGCGAACTAGGCCTAGGTCGGTTGGTGGCCATACTTGATTGTTTGCAATCAAAGCAGCACAGCACAGTTAGTTGGGATGAGGAGTCAACCTTTCTATCTCACAATCGACTATTCGAAAAGCTGTCAGCTTGAGCGGTAGAGCATTTTCCAGGACGCAGGCTAAACTAAATTATTATATAAAAAACTTTCAACAAAACAGGCGCTGGCAAAGATGACTAGATCTTCATTCGCACAAATGAGCCACCTGCCCGTTTGGCGACATGTAAGCAGCGACCAAGGAAGGAAGGAAAGGTGGGTGGAACGGAGAAGTTATGGGGGGAGCGGGGGGGGGGGGGACAGAGAGAGAAGGGGAGGGAAGAGGAGAAAAGGTCTCACATGGCTGGTCGCTTCGACACGCTAATCTTATTAGCATTGTGTACATAATTAGTCCCCATGCGTGTGAAAGCGAAAATTGAAAAAGAACGAACGAAGAAGGCCACGCTTTAGGCAAGCCCACCTTAATTAATAGGAAATGTTCCGCACCACTCATTAAGATTACGCCAAGTGTCTGTTAAACATTAAACGCCGGCAATAAAAGGCAAAGGACTGGCCACCACCACCACCACCACACATACTAGCAGGATGAGGAGAGAGAGAGAGAGAGAGAGAGAGAGAGAGAGAGCAACAGGGAAAACGCAGGAGGAGAAGGAGAGAAGGAGCTACAGTCCTCCTTCGAACGTTCTATGCCTGCTGCTGCTGCTGCTCTGCGTACGATTGGAGAAGGGTTCTGGGGCGACAACGGGCTTTTTTGCTTCCGGTTATATTATTTTATCAAAAAATCCATCCAAACATGTTAGTGCACATGTGCACATTCTCGAACGTGAAAACAAATAAGATACTAACCAAACACTGCCTTTTGCCTGTATAAAAGCGTATAAGAACCTTCTCCCCAACTCCCATGATGATCATGTCAATGACCTTGTTGTTCCCATCCCCATCGCTAAGATTTCCCCGGGGCCGAAATGTTTCACCGGCACAGTTCAATAACTTTATGGGTGTTGCGCGACCACGTGGTCGTTGGACCGTATTTTTGGCCCCTCCCAAATGCTCCAAACACCGTTGCCACCGTTGCCGTCACCGCCGCCGCCGCGGCCGCCGCCTCATGGCGCCTATAGACCGGGAGAGCATTACACGCAACGGACCATCCCAAGATTCGATGAAGAAATGGGTGGCTGGCGGAAAATTAATTTCAAACTCGGGTTTGACGAACGGACATATATGCTTGCTAGATGGCCCATTGATGGACACACTCTCTGTGTGTGTATGCAAGGCCCGAACGACAAACAGGAAGAAGGGCATAGGAAGCGGAATTTGAAGTCAATAAGCGCGTATTTTGGTTATGAAAAGTGTTTCTTCTTCTTCTTCTTCTTCTTCTTTTTTGTTGATTGTAATCATGTCCCATCTCATTGGGAGAGGTAGAGGGGGCATGTGGCTAGTTATCACCACACGCTCTAGTCATTAGGGCCATCTTTTGATCACCCTTTGTCCAAATTTTGCTTCCATTTTCCATTCGCTTTCAGAGAAGAATGGTGCTCTGTGGCCGGCCGGCCGGCCAGACAGCCGCGTGTTCATTATTTCCACACTTCAGCGCACAATATTGCTACAATTTGATTAGTGCCATCATCAGCATTGGGAATGCGCGATGATCGTAGAAGGCAACAGGCCTTCTCTTCCCTTTTCCAACTCTGGCCACACACTTGCGGCTCACCTTTGCCAGCCGCTGTAATGGAGAGCATCGAAAACTGTAGCGCCACCGGTCGCTGGTCAAGAACGGGCTTTTTACAGAATACAGAATAGTCAAACATACTTTTGCTCGAAATCAGGACATCCAGAAAGTCGATTAATTATAGAAATGCCCACAGAGCATACGGCGGAAGGCTGGTGCACCATGTTGCCACAGAAAACGGAAGAATAGTTGTCTCCTCATGCCTCAGCCCGCCGCCAACCAATTCAGCCGGATGCAGTCTGTAGTTGTATAGAAACATAAACAAATACTTGGCCTACTCTTGGGGTGTTCGCGGTTGGTGCAGTGCAGTTAGTTGAAATCTTTCTATTTATTGCGACCAACAGCACACCAACGAACAACATCCTTGGTGCTGCTCGCCGAAGCGATCACAGTATGCCCCGACGATCACTGCGCACCCAAGAACAGCTTAATATGCTGCGCTTCTGCTGCTGCTACTGCTGTTGCTGATGGTTCGTTCAATGTTCTTGCACCAGAGTTCGTTCGCTGACGTTTGTAGTCGACTGGCCTTTCTTCGCGACATCAGCAGGCGGCGGCAGCGGCCACCACCAAACCGTAGGGCAGTTTGCACTCAATTTGCATTTGCTCTACCTCCCCCGTTTCGTCCTTCGTTCCCTGTGCTGCTCACTCGTCTGTCTGTCTGTCTGTCTTTCGCCTGCCTAAACAGCAGCACCACCAGCAGCAGCAGACGCACACAAAACGATATCATACCATGCCTCCCCTCATGCATGCCACCCGTCGTCGCAAAGGCCTACCACCACCGGGCCGTATCGTGGGGCCGAGTGTCTTGTGCCGTGTAGCCGTCGCGCCGCCGACGCCGACTGCTTATTCCTATTTTTAACCAAAGAGGATGCCACCGCAAATGCATGCGCATTTGTTTGTCTCACATTTTTGTCTCCCGTATTTTCTGCCGGTATTATTTTTCTTCCCGTTGCCCCTGTCACTATTTTAAGATTTTTTGTTTTGTATGCTGCACGGCTGGGTACTTCCTTTCACTTTTATTGTACCGCTGCACTGCACTCCCCACCTCGTCGGATTTTCCTTTTGCTTCTTCGTATGGTTTCCCCCTTTTTCTCTGCATTTTCTCGCATTGCCAGACGACGCGGGAGCGGAGCGCGCATAAACAGCCCGCTAGCCGCAGTCGCGCCGGCGTCTATATAGCCCCTGTCGCGACACTTCGATCTCAAAACACGGCCTTCGTCTACAACGGAGGCCACAAATGCAGTTTTACACTTAGAGACTTCATTTTATTCGTATTGCGGCGGTAGCTACCTCGTGGTGTGCATTCATCCCGATGGGCAACAGCAAGGGTGAGAGGGGCATGCACTTACAACAGATGTTATTACCAATCAAATGCATTCAATCGTTGCTTTGACACGCGTTTTTGGAGAGCATTTCCGACGGATCCTCTCTTTCTCGCTCTCCCTTAACATTCCCTCCCTTTCGGTCAATGACCTCAGAGTCAGAGAAAAACGCCGAAACGCCAACTGCGACACGTCATCTACCACCCTCCCGCCACTGTACTCTTTGTGCTCTCTGTCTCTATGGTTATCTCTCTCTTTCTATCTCTCTCTCTCTCACTCTCTCACACACACACACTCACGGTTGGTCTTCCCCCTTAACCGTTCCCTAAATTCTTCATAACGGAAATAGGTGCGTATGCACGTGGGAATGCGCGAGTGTGAGGGCACCATCGCCGGCAGAGCAAAGGATGAGCGATGGATGGGTGCCGCGATTCGCCTGTTTCCTCTTCCGGTTGGTTGTTGCAGCAGCTGCAGCGAGGGCAGTGTGTCGGATGCCGACTCCCCTCTCTCTCTCTCTCTCTCTTTTCCTCTTTTTCTCTCTCGCTCTCGTTCATTCTTGATCAATTCCAAAGGCCAGAACTAAGAAGCCTTGCTCTTCCACACAACGTAACGGTTAAATGCGCCAGATGGCGGTGCATCAAGGCTGGCTGCGCTTGGTGTATTTGTGCTTCACACCCAGGATGATGACGATGATGGCGATGATGATGGTGATGATGATGATGGAGTGCCCCCGTGTGTTAAAACCAAAGTGAACTCTCGACTGACGGTTAAAGCCGATCTAGCGCAACGATGCGCAAATGGTTGTTGCAGCGGCTTCATCACAGTTCCTGTTTCCAGAATCAACCATTCCACTTTCTCTTCCTCTCCCTCTATCTCGCATACGCTCTCCCTCTGTCTGACACGATGAACATCTTACTACGAGGATAAGGGATGAAGTAACGGAGGGATAGGAATAACACTGAAGAGAGCCCGCGCGCGCCCAGGGGTTGGTATATTGCCATTTAATTGGATTACATTTGGCGGCGGGATGCTCTGTGCATCACGCGCACTCCCCTACCGTACTAATTCACACACGCCCGTCTTATGTCCGCAGGCA
>NC_064875.1:960000-970000 GCF_943734745.1 Anopheles darlingi | reverse complement strand
CGCTGGTGCTACCGACGCTGCGGTGCGGCCATAAGCCCCAATCTGAAACAGCATCATGAGACGACCTCCATTGATAAAAATACTCATCGTCGCATCGCGTGTACCGCTCCCGACAACACACTAAAGCGGATCCGACCAACAAACAACATCATCGTCGTCGTTGTCGTTGTCGTTGTCGACGTCGTGGTCGTGGTCGTGGTCGTCGTCATCATTATCAGGCGCTCGCTCTGGCGTTGTTTGGCGTTCTTCCAATCAACCAACAACCAACTTCACATCTTGTGCCTGCCGATCATGCCACAACATCGCGAGATCATGGGACAAGGGAGCATTTTTTCAATCTAAACTGCCCAGGTCCCGCGAATCCAAGAGACGCGCGATTTTTTCCGTCCTCCGTCCGGGAAGCGACTACATCAGTAGGCGCTTTATTCGGACCGTCATCTAGCGTCGCTGTTCCACCACCAGACCAGGCCTACATCGATATCTTGGCGCGTGTATTGCGCACCAAACAACAGCAGATGCCATTTATCAGCGATCCGCACAGCCTTCTCCAAGTTGTTTGTTTCATCGGGCGAATCACATCGGGTGGAACGGCGGCAGGCAGGCAGCCAGCGGAGAACAAATCACGCTTCGGGGTTGTCGGGGCGGACAAATAGAACGCATGGTTCTGAGTAACTTCCTTCCTCTTCCCTCCTCCCTCTATCTCATTCTCTCTCTTTCTTTGCGGCGAACGGATGGCGGCAAACGGAGCAAAGGACGTGGTACGCGTTGCGTTTGTTGGACGCGCTTCGGCAACGGCAACGGCTACGGCGACGGCGGCGGCAGCGGCAGCGGCGGCGGTCGCCCTTCGAACCCATCCATATAGGCAACACGCACAAAAGATCCCATTTTTATCGCCTTTCAAACGCGGGCGCGCTTACGACGAAAACAACTCCAAGTAAGCGACCGCGGCAACACACACGCACGCACGCATCACGTTCGTATCTCACGCACACGCTGCCGGACCGTGTCTCGTCTTCTGGCGGCGAACTAGCTTTCTTTCTGCTCAAAATTCCTTCATCTAAGAAGAACGCACTTTTAGAGGGGGTGGCGCATCATCCGCCTCTTCACGCACCCAATAACAACAGGGATCGGAAAAACATTTTACACAAAACACGGACGACACGGGAAACACGGCAAACGGACCACTCTACGCAAAACAAACGCACGCGTGACGACGACAACGACTCCGGATCGCTGGCGATGGTTGTTTGTTGCGTTCGCAGGAGTCGTTTCCTCGCGCACCTTTTGCACCTTTTCTCTCTCTACACTTCAAGACCTCCCTCTTGCTCACTCTCGCTCACGGTTACCGATTGGGCCACACAAACACGCGCTCTCCCTTTCTTTCTCCCTCTATTTCCGTCTCGCTCTCTTTCGCATCCTATCTCGTTCCATTCAATGCGCGTACCTTGAGCCAGTAAACATCACTTTTTCCAAATTTCACACTAACCAAACATTCCACACCGCCGTCGTAGTCGCCGTTGCCGTTGTTGCCGTTGCCGCCGACGCGCGCGCTTGCCCGCGTATTTCCTTCTCGCTTGGTCATCAAAACATGCGCATCTCGGCCTCACTCGCACTTCTTCGCCCGTAAGATCACCGTTAAGAAAGAGACGAGGCGGCCATCTCCACCGCCCTTTGCGCACTCTTTTCGCTCCAAATTCCAAACAGCCTTTTCACTCACTCCACCGCTATCCCAAGATCCTTGCGCACAGGCTGCTTGGGGTGGAAATAACAACGTGGAAATGAGTGACGACGCTTCACATTTTCTTAAGGGGGCGCTTTTCCCTCCTTGGGCGACACGCCCGTATCTCGGCACCGCTCCTGTGTGTGGCTCCACTTACACGCACCATTCAAAAACCGGCACCCGAACCGGTCCTTCCGAAAAGATGCGCTCGGATCGTATTCTGCGCGGTTATTCTCGGCCATTACCCGTACACCGTACACTTCCTCTCCGTAGTTTTATGAAGGGCGCCTCAACGCTTCCTTCTCGAACGACACGACTTTTGATACGGAGGTATGTGGACATCCGCTTGGGCGGGGTGATCCCTGCTAAGATCGCGCCGTAATGCCCCCAAGCACATCAGCACAAAGAACACACTTCTGAACGACACTCTGATCACTTGTTCTAACTTTACCTCAAAACTCTACCGGAAGACTCGCTGGATTTTTTTTCACACTTTACCGAGGTTCCCACAACGGCTCGTTTACTTTTCTTTACAGCCTTGCTGCTTCCTTCGCCAGAGCGTATCGCGGGATTTCACGGGATTTCGGGTGCAAGAGAGAGAGAGAGAGAAAGGGCCTCTCGGTAATCACTGGCTCAGCTGCGCCGGGCCCAGATCACTTTCTGAATACTGTACTACCTTTCAGCTCTTCCTTTTTCGACACTTTAGAAGATCACTCACTGGATGAAATGTGAATTGACTCGAGAAATGCTACCTTCATTTGATCTTCTTCTTCGGCGAGGATTTACTCCAGTACGGCCTCCAGTATGTCTGCGCTTATACGAACCTCTTTTCTTTATCACGAAATTCACGAAAGTGTTGAAAAGAGCGAAGACTTGCCCTTTTTTACAGCGAAGTCAAGTTCGCTGGTTCAGCAGCACAGTGCCACGCAGCCCATTTTTCGCTCATAATTTTCATTTCTGATGAATATTTGGCTTTACTCTGGGCAAAATGCACATAATTTATCGATCGTCACTGTGCCACTGTCGTCGTTTATGCGACTGCGGTTTCAGGAGTCGAAAGTACCGACTCCTGGATCCTGTTTATGCAGCGCATTTTGCCCGAATTTTCGAGGAACAGAACAGAGCAGAAAAGAAAGGATTGCGCCAAAAATCGTTCCCAAAAACCGATGAAGAACGTCTCAAGGCGAGCTCACAATTATTGCTTTCTGCCCCTTATTTCCCACATCATAACTGTTGGCAACTTGCAGCTACCCGGCAGGGAATTCCCAAAGCGATTCGAGCATTTTTGTGGGAAATACGTTTGTTTTCCTTTCGCTTTCAGCAGCCGGAGATGGGAGTGACGTAGAGAATGGCAGCATCCAAGATTTGCTTAAGGATACGGGTAAGTGAACGTTCTGTTAAGAAGGGGCTTTGGTATTTTCGGGTCCAAAAACGGCTTATTTTTGACGAATTTTAGTGCAGAAACCATTCAACTTAATTTTTCGAAGTTAATGCCTTGTTAAACTACAACTTTTCAAGAATATTTGGTTCAATTTTGGCGAAGATTTATTCAAAACTACGTTTTTGCCAATATTTTTTCGACCAAAAGACCAAAAGAGAGCGAGGTACCAACGCGAGGTACCAAACGGGAGCGAGGTACCAAACGGGAGCGGCAAAAATGGCACGGTGGGTATTCTTTTTGTTGACGAGATCCGCGACAGACTTCAATTTCTGGCCTGCCAGAGGTCAATATCAAATCAATATCAATTAATTTCAGCCGTGTTCCGAGTTTTCACACCCATATTTAATTCAATTGAGCGTGCATTTACCTCCAATTAAGTGACCCAGCGATTGCGGTCGCTTTATTGCAATCAACTCGGTCAATATTACGAGGTGATGAAGAGCGAGAGCATTTTCAGCTAGTTTCGCAGCAAAACTTGAGATAAATCAGGACACCGCGTCCTAATTTATCTGGTTGTGGAAAAATGATCCTGTGCCACGCGGCCTTAACGAATTAACGAATAACGTTGTAGGGTTCTGTTTTGACAAACAATCTCTCGCTCTCTCTCTCTCTCTCTCTCTCTCTCTCTCTCTCTCTCTCTCTCTCTGCTCTCTCGCTCAGGCCGGTGCCGGAGAGAAAAACACGCGCTCGACGAAAAATACGCCCAAAGAACGGCCAAAGTGTTTGCCTTATGCGATAAATGCTCGTGTATAAAGTATGCTATGTATATGCTCGTGGCTGCTAGAGAACGATTTCGCAGCGAGTAAGAAGAATCACCAAGGTTGCGACGTAAAGTGCGAGCGGCTGAAGCACGGCGAACGAACGGTAATCTGCGGCGTTAGGTGCGGAAAGAAATGCCTATACATCGCAATACGAACGGGTCGGCTGGGAATGGGATGATGGGTGTGAGGAATGATGAAGTTAGCTTTGCGCAGTGGCGATATCGTAACCAATGAGGTACAACCGAGGTGCGATTATTGCTAGTTGAAAACTAATACCAATACCCCGCCTTGGGGACGTGAAATACCGTCCGCTATGGCAATTTTTGCAAGCTTCGAAAGAGGCGTCTAATCAAAACAACAAGACCCGGCGACGACAGTCTCGATGCTAATCGATGCATTTCTTCGTGCTCTGCGTGGATCGAGATGAATCCGGGTGTCTCAAGAGAGAGAAGAAGGTTAACCAAACAGTTAACATCTTGCTCAAGCCTGCTGATTGTAGAATTTTTGGTGGAATCTCTATTCTGCGACAATGCGACAAACCAATCGCATCATTGATTCAATTAACATTTCACCTTCGATACACCAAGAACATGCCGGTCGGAGTTCGACATTTGATTGATTTAATCGATTGCTGTGAATTGCCTACAATTGACCATCGCATTCCTTAGCCCCGCACAGAGGCTCCCGACAGTGGAATGTGTGTACCTGACGCCGTATTCCTCCTCGAATATCACGGTGGCAATGCATATCTGAAGAGGGGAAGTCCGTTTGCCCGGCGTCGGTGCTACCGGTGACGATACCGGACCGGGGATGTCTGGTCATGAAGACATGATGTGGATGGTCTGCTTCCTCCGCTCCCAATCGTCTATCGTTGCTATGAAATTCGGGATGTGCGCGGACGCACTTCCCGGCTACCAAAAATTGCGCATACGAGTTATCCACATGAGGGATAATCGCAGGGGTCAACCCAACCGAAGTGCAATGGAAGAGCCTCACCCTGGGGGAACCGCCTTCATGATCACGGTAACCCCTATGCCAGGTAAGTATGCTTTCTTCACCGCTTGTCCGCCCGCCCCATTCTGCCTCTGCATGCTCCTATTGCGATTGTTACCGCGCTCCGGGCTTCAAGTGACGCTATTTCATGCCCTTTTCCACCTCGAATCACTGCGATTCTCGTACTCACGCACTATCGCCTACGTGCTTTCTTTTCTGTAGTACAGTATTGCATTGGAGATATCACGAAAACATGCATTTCTGGATTTCTTCTCTTGAAAATCTTTCCCAAAATCTTGCATCTTCAGCTTGGCTTCAGTTTGGCTTGGGCCGGTTTTCAACAGAGAGCGACTGTAGCACACGTCATTTCTCTCTCTCTCTCTTTTGGCGGCTGACGATTCTTAGGGCAAGTCCACGTCGCGGAAAAAAAATTGAATGAAATATATTCTTTACAAAATAAACGCGGGCAAATTTACAGACTGAGCCAAATGAATTTATAGTACGGAACATATTCTGCAATATTTAATATTTCATTCAATTTCTTTTATCGTGAATCAAGCAGGAAAGTTTCTCCAACTGGACCAACAAGAGAAGCGTCGCAGGCGCCGCGGACTTGCCCTAAGATTCGTCAGCCGCCAAAACAGAGAGAGAGAGAAAAGACGTGTGCTACAGTCGCTCTCTGTTGAAAACCGGCCCAAGCCAAACTGAAGCCAAGCTGAAGATGCAAGAATGGGATTTTGGGAAAGATTTTCAAGCGAAGAAATCCAGAAATGCATGTTTTCGTGATATCTCCAATGCAATACTGTACTACAGAAAAGAAAGCACGTAGGCGATAGTGCGTGAGTACGAGAATCGCAGTGATTCGAGGTAGAAAAGGGCATGAAATAGCGTCACTTGAAGCCCGGAGCGCGGTAACAATCGCAATAGGAGCATGCAGAGGCAGAATGGGGCGGGCGGACAAGCGGTGAAGAAAGCATACTTACCTGGCATAGGGGTTACCGTGATCATGAAGGCGGTTCCCCCAGGGCGAGGCTCTTCCATTGCACTTCGGTTGGGTTGACCCCTGCGATTATCCCTCATGTGGATAACTCGTATGCGCAATTTTTGGTAGCCGGGAAGTGCGTCCGCGCACATCCCGAATTTCATAGCAACGATAGACGACTGGGAGCGGAGGAAGCAGACCTTCCACATCATGTCTTCATGACCAAACATCCCCGGTCCGGTATCGTCACCGGTAGCACCGACGCCGGGCAAACGGACTTCCCCTCTTCAAATATGCATTGCCACCGTGATATTCGAGGAGGAATACGGCGTCAGGTACACACATTCCACTGTCGGGAGCCTCTGTGCGGGGCTAAGGAATGCGATGGTCAATTGTAGGCAATTCACAGCAATCGATTAAATCAATCAAATGTCGAACTCCGACCGGCATGTTCTTGGTGTATCGAAGGTGAAATGTTAATTGAATCAATGATGCGATTGGTTTGTCATACATTGTCGCAGAATAGAGATTCCACCAAAAATTTTACAATCAGCAGGCTTGAGCAAGATGTTAACTGTTTGGTTAACCTTCTTCTCTCTCTTGAGACACCCGGATTCATCTCGATCCACGCAGAGCACGAAGAAATGCATCGATTAGCATCGAGACTGTCGTCGCCGGGTCTTGTTGTTTTGATTAGACGCCTCTTTCGAAGCTTGCAAAAATTGCCATAGCGGACGGTATTTCACGTCCCCAAGGCGGGGTATTGGTATTAGTTTTCAACTAGCAATAATCGCACCTCGGTTGTACCTCATTGGTTACGATATCGCCACTGCGCAAAGCTAACTTCATCATTCCTCACACCCATCATCCCATTCCCAGCCGACCCGTTCGTCTTGCGATGTATAGGCATTTCTTTCCGCACCTAACGCCGCAGATTACCGTTCTTTGCCGTGCTTCAGCCGCTCGCGCTTTACGTAGCATCCATACCCGGCGCGTTCTGATGCTCTCGTAAATCGCGTACATTCGACTCAAAAGAATAAATTTCAAGATTCTGATCGTTCTGTGGAAGGTATTCTGACAAGATTACAGACAAAAAATATCGCGGAGATCTTTGGGTTTTTAAATAGATATTTAATATCTTAATTTTATCGAATAGAATATTATACAATAGAGTTTAATGCCACCTCTTATCTGTTTTCTAGCCCTCTCCCTAGTTCCGCATCGCGTTTTCCTTAGGAGGCCCGCGGCAGCTACTTGCGCAACCTCTTCGCCAACATCTCTTGTTTCATCCTGACTTTTCCTCGTCATAAGACTCGTCCGAAGTATTCACTTCCCTTAACTAGTTCGTCACATTACAATGGCTATCGCTTGGCTATCGTAACACACCTACACACACGCTCGCATCGTTCCACTCGCAGCACCTACCTCGCTCATCAATGCGCCAAATATCGATTTACCATTCCAATAAACCGCATTTTCTGTTCTGCAATAATGAATTCAACCTTTACAAAAAGCAGCAACGAGAGCAGCGGCGCAGCAGCGCAGTATACGCAATCCTATCTATGGTGCGCGGGTACCATTCCCTTCTTCTTTAGATAGCTTGCTTGTCTGTCTCTGACTGACTATTTCTTTCTTTACTTCCGTATGCCAGAATGAAATAAAAGAAGAAAGAAAACTTACACTTTAATAGCACATTAACTAGAAAAGTGATAGCGATTATCGGTAGGTGTGCAATGGTGTAGACGTAGTGTGATAAACGATAAATTTGGACGTTTGTAAGAATTTTGGTTACACCACACTCACACACATACACACATACACACACACACATACGCACGCGAGCATACCCCACGGTCTTGTCTTTATGCCCTTTTTGCACACAGAAGCAAGGTCGCTTGCACTTCTTCTACACTCTTTCGATCATATATCAAACAACTAAGCTTCCTCAGCAATCTTCGACAAGCGTACGTCTGGTGTATTCGATTGGCAGGTAATGAAAAAGGTAGGAGGAAGCAGCGATTCAGGGTGCTTTTGGGCACAGCACAGTGCCAATCACTTGTGCAGCATATGCGCAGCATGGCAGCACACTTGTGGAGTTTGGAATGAGATCGTTGTTTAGTGGAGGGGCGCTGACTACTGCTGCTCTCTGTGTCTGTGGGGTGCAGTAGGGAGCAGCAGTACTGAGTACGTCATTTTCCTTTAATGAGTTGCAACAATACTCTACTGCTGCTGGTGAGGTTGCATCATCATCGGTTCCATTTTGGCAGGCGAGGTCAAATTAGCTACTTCCTGATCCGCCTCGGTCCCACTGCTGACATAGGTACTGCCGTACGAAGAAGCCGTTGCCGGTGTTCCCATGGAATTCACGTCAACGAATCCGACAACCCGATTGGGACCTACCGTTGGAGAGCTTATTTCCGATAGCATCACACCATTTGGCAGCGCGACTGGTGCCTGTGCTTGCTGTACAATGGGAGATGCAGTGGCCATCTGCGTTA
Organism: Anopheles darlingi; assembly: GCF_943734745.1. NCBI lineage: Eukaryota > Metazoa > Arthropoda > Insecta > Diptera > Culicidae > Anopheles > Anopheles darlingi. The sequence continues at coordinate 961,605 of NC_064875.1, read as the reverse complement.
CGGTAGAGATCAATTGTGTCGCCGCTACCATCGGCGCAGCAGCTGGACCTACCACTTGCGATTGCGGTTGCGGTTGCGGTTGGGGTTGCGGTTGCGGTTGGGGCTGCGGTTTCATTTCTTCTTTCTGCTGTTTCAGGAACTTTTCCAACTCTAGAAAGTGGCGCAGCTTCAGTTCCTCGTGTTCGATATGCTGTCGCTGTAATAGCAACTGCAGCTGCTGCCGTGCGCTAGACATAAGTTGCAACGCACAGAGATGATTTTGAATTGCTATCAAGTTCTGTCCTATATCCGCGTTGTCGAATGTTGGCTCCGTAGGTATCTGTTGCACGCTAGCCACAGCACTAATCTGTGGCACTGCACTATATACGGTTGAGCCGTCCATCATAGTCGCAGCATGGGGCGTTCCATCTGTGGAGTACAAAAAACCAATAAGCCATGCGCGAATACGACATATCGTTCCATCTGTTTCCCTTCACTTCATCCTTCACTTACTGTTTGTCGCGGTAACCTGCAGTGGTAGCTGACTTTGGGTAGGTTGTTGTAGTTGCTGCTGTGATAACATAGGCTGACCCGGAATTGTCGCTGGAGGAACGTAGGAAGACGATGACGATGACGTTGACTGTTGTTGTTGTTGTTGTTGTTGTTGTTGCTGCTGCTGCTGCTGCTGCTGCTGCTGCTGCTGCTGCTGCTGCTGCTGCTGCTGCTGTTGCTGCTGCTGCTGCTGTTGTTGCTGCTGATGCTGTTGTATATGTGCTACGGGTGTGTTGAACGTCGGTGCTGCTACCTCCAGAGTTGGGGTCTTTGGGATGACTTGGTTGAGTTTTACTTCCAGGTCGTTAGTTGTAGGAACCTCGCACACTTGTCCTCCACCACCATGCATCATGACGTGCTGCTGTTGAACTGCGGGGAACGTTTGACAAGATTTTTCATCCGTCGGCGATGAGTACGGTGCTACACGTTGCTGAGTATCGATTGATTGTGGCATCACGGCAAGTAATGGTTTAGGATTGCTACCATTGTTGTTATTGCTGCTGTTACTACTGCTACTACCGGCGGTTGCTGGTTGCTCTAGTGTGCGGGGAGATTCTTGCACGGTTTGTACCTGGAAGCGTGACACTTTGCGTATAAGGGGTTTTGCTTCGTTTGAAAGTTTCGGTTCCTTTTGCTGTTGTTCAATCGAAGGACTTGTCACGGTTGATGGCTAAAATATAAATATATGTTAAGAAATAAAACATCTGTCGTTCGCTCTGATTCATTTTATTGTTACCTGTGCCTGCAATGATTGTTGTTCACTACCGTTGATTCCACTGTAGGATGAATCCGTCGTACTTACTGCCAATTGCGACAATTTTAGTTGCAACCCTGGTAGCGATGTTTGGTTGGTGGTTGACGAGCTGTATTTACCGTGAATCGTACGTTATTATACGAAATAGACAGTTAACTATCCTAGTACAAACTTACCTATCGATCCGATCTACACTTTCTTGATTCGACAGCCACGTTTCATGCTCTCGAAGTAGACCTGCATTTATGGAACTATCTGCAATGGAATTACCACTGCCAGTAACAGTATATGAAGCTGATATGGAATCAACCATTAATCTC
>NC_064875.1:922500-955000 GCF_943734745.1 Anopheles darlingi | reverse complement strand
CTGCTTGTGCTGGGGAAACACCAACGGGTGTTGACGTGTCGTGCTGCTGCTGCTGCTGCTGTTGCGACTGCGGTATTTGCGACGATTGAGTTTGCTGCTGGACTAAAACTGGTGTAACGTTTGAAGATACAAGTCCTGTTGGTGTGTTTGGAACTGCGGTACCGACATTTCCGGTTGTGACAGAAGAACTCGCAAGAGGTTGATGTGAAATTTGATGTTGTGGTTGTTGCTGTACATCTTGCGGCGTCGACTGTTGCTGTATTTGCAATTGCTGCTGTAGCAAGTGCTGTTGAGCCAGTTGTTGTATAAGCTGTTGTTGTTGCTGTTGCTGCTGCTGCTGTTGCTGTTGCTGTTGCTGTTGCTGTTGTTGTTGCTGTTGCTGTTGCTGTTGTTGCTGTTGCTGTTGCTGTTGCTGTTGCTGTTGCTGTTGTTGGTGTTGCTGTTGCTGTTGCTGTTGCTGCTGCTGCTGCTGCTGCTGCTGCTGCTGCTGCTGCTGCTGCTGCTGTTGAAGCAACTGTTGCTGTGACTGCAATTGCTGAGGAGGCGGTTGTTGCTGTTGTTGCGTTTGACTTTTCTCATTTGAAAAAACAGACCCTACGGATGCCTGATCCGTCATTTGCATAACTTGTGAAGATACATGTTGCTGTGGTACTAGTACGGCAGCGGTACCTTGTGGCATCGTTTGCGTAGTTTGAGTTGATTGAATCGGTTGTGGCGTTGTTTGTATTGGATGCTGTTGGATGTGGTTGGCCATCGGCGGGGTTTGTTGTTTAACGTACTGTTGTTGCATGGAAGGTTGTTGTGGCGATGGATTTACAACCATTTGCTGCTGATGATGCATTACAAGGGACGACGATGAACCAGACTGCTGCTGTTGTTGTTGCGGAATCGATTGATGGAGCATTGAAGGATCGGTGATCTGATTGGACGCCATATACATGACCTGAGGCGATGAGTTTTGAAGTGACTGACCATGGATTAAATTAACTTGCTGCTGTGAGGGCTGCTGTATGTAAACTTGCTGTTTTGGTGGTTGTTGCAATACTTGAGAATGTGATTGATTATGAATAGGCATAATACCTTGAAGTTGTTGTTCTAGAGTTGGAATCTGTTCCTGCAATTCTGGTTGCTGTTGTTGTACGATCGCAAAATGCTGTTGCAACACCTGATGCACCAAATGTTGTTGCGTTCCAATCTGATTGATAAACTGTACGCTATTTCCTTGAGATTGCCCTTGCGACGGTTGCAGATGTTGTTGCTGCAATTGTTGTTGCAATTGCTGAATTCCTTGCAGATAATGTTGTTGCTGTTGCTGGAGACCTTCGAGATATTGCTGTTGTGTAGTGTAACTCGAGTGCTGCGAAGGAACTATGGACTGCTGCTGCTGCTGCTGCTGGGGTTGAGCTATTTGGTTAAGGAACTGTTGCTGCTGCTGCTGCTGTATATGTTGTTGCTGTTGTTGCAGAGGAATATTCTGCACCATAGAGTACTGTTGCTGTTGCTGATAGCTTTGCTGCAGTTGCTCATTGCCAACCGGTGCCGAGATTTGCTGTTGATATATAATTTGTTGCGTTTGTGAGGCGGGAAGCGAAGACGGTTGATAGTAAGTTTGGGGAACCTGTTGTTGTTGTGGTTGTTGGAGGTTCGTCTGCACAGCTTGTTGGTTTAGTAGTTGCGGTACCTGCAACTCGGTGACTTGCAAATCATTTTCCATTTGTTGTTGAAGCTGCTGCTGCATGTATAGCTTTTGAGCCAATACTGCTTGTCGCTGAATTGCTTCCTTCTCTTGTTCAACCTGCTGCTGTCGAGCGCGTTCCTCGCGTTCTTTTAACAGCGTTTGTATCTGCACTTTCAGGATCTTTGCCACCGTTTTCGAGTCGTCCTCCATCAGAATGCCAGATTTATTCATGTCACTGGCGATCTCATCTGCATCGTCCGCTTGTATATTGAACTCAAACTGAATCGCTTCGTTTTCCTTGTGCTTATTGACACGTTTCTTCGGATCCATAATGCGCAATCGAAACTCCATGCGCATATTTTCCGGGTTAGCAAGGAATGACTCTTTCGAAATCGGTTCCAATCGAATGCCGATGTCTTCGCAAAAGAATTCAAAATTTAACAGCTCCTTGCAGGTTGGTCGACCCTCCTTCTTGTCGTGAATGCAGCGCTCGATGATTTCTCGTACCTCCGGGTTTTCCACCTTCTCCAGGCTCTGTGGTTTTACGCCAGATGTAACCTTCTTATAAATTTGCGCTGGAGTATTGCACTCGTTGTACGGATACTCCGACGTAGCCATTTCCAACATGCACATCCCGAACGCGTACACATCAACCGCTTCGTCGTAATGCTCCTCGTACATTTCCGGAGCCATAAACTCTGGCGTGCCAATGACTGATTTAGCAAAACTGCGGTTTTTCAGTGTTGCTAAACCTAGATCACCGATTTTAACACTCCCTGTCGTTCCGGTTATAAAAATATTATCACATTTCAGATCACGATGGATGATTGGCGGCGTGCGCGAGTGCAAGAAATGCAGACCCTTCAATATCTGGCGGCACCACGATTTTAGTACTTTTGGATTAATTTTCTTAAACCGTCGCAAATAGCTGTGAAACAAAAAACGTGGCTAGTTACTCAGATAAAAACGATTAAGTAACGATTAAATAACTTACGATTTTAATGTGCCAGATAGCATCAACTCAGTGACAAGAACGATGTTTTTCTTTTTATTACCCGCAGTCGGCGCTCCCTCCCAGTAGTTGTAAAAGCGCACGATGTTTGGATGTTGTAGCTTCTTCAACATTTCCGCTTCCTCTCTAAACCGGGCACGTTCAACACGATTCACTTTTTTCTCCTATGAAATCATAAGATATGAGAACACACTTATCACAAAAATCTGTTAAAATTTGAATGCATTTCCGACCTACCAACAGCTCACACCAAGCCACTGCAACACCTGTTTGTGTGTCCAAACCACGATACACCGTTTTGAAAGAACCACGACCAACTTCTTTGTCATACTTCAAGAAGCGACCACAAGGCGAAATGCCTATTGCCTCATCCTCGTCGTCCTCCTTCTTCTGTTGTTTGCGTTGCTCTTCGAACTTTTCCAAGTCAAAGATAGGACCGTATTGAACTAGCTTCTCTTCAGATGGTTTAAACTGTAGAGCCAAATTTTCCGCTTCCCGGCTCAGTATCTCAATGTTATCATCCAGGTTACGCGGGTACTCTGTCTCAATGGTTTCATTCTCAATAAAATTCTTCGAATACATCACCGACATCGCAGTATTTTCTAGGCTTTTACGTACGAAACGCAACATGGTACGATTCTGCGATCCGTCCGACTCGCAAGAACCCTCATCGTGTCGTTGTCGTATCTGCTCAGCGGAGATGACAACTTCACCTTCCTCTGCTGCCTCGTCTTCCGGTTCATTTTTACCATTTTCGTCCTGGCGATGGTTAGTGAGAGGAATGGGTTGTTCTCCCTCGATCCCCGAATCATTGGTAAGGGCCTTTGAACGACGATCCTCTTTGCTGTCCAAAATCTGTAAGTCGCCTTCCTGTTCCCCGCTCGCCATTTCTCGGTCATATTTCTCAATTTGCGACACAATCGTGTCTCCATGTGATGGAATATGATCTTCCACGGTACCTTCATCTTCCCCACCTACCGCTTTCTCGTTGATCTCGTTTTTAATGCCCGTATTCGAATCTGTTACGTTGGGGGGTGGCGACATTTCTTCTTCTGCTGTCTTTTGTGCAGATAGTGCAACCTGTGCCGCTTGCTGAACACTAGCTGGAGTCATCGATCGACGTTGCTGGGGGTAGTTTCGCTTTTTAGGGGATGTATCGCTTGGGCATGAATCAGTCTCTTTGCGGTTCTTTTTGCTGTTTGGGGTCCCATCGCGGTTATCACGATGCTGCTGCTGCTGCTGCTTACCAGCTGGTCTGTGTTGCGATTGTTTTTTCTCATCCATCTTGTCATCGTTTTTGTTCTGTATGTTGGCCTTTTTTTCACCAGGCGACGCACGCCGATGCTGACTGCCGTTACCTGTTGCTGCTAATGGGCTTGTTACAGTGTTCGAGGAATCTCTACAGCTCGTCTGTCCAGTACCTGATCCCGCAGACGTTGCGGCAGAGGTAGAGTTGTTTACACTGATGTTGGTGTTGCTACCACTGCTGCTGCTGTGATCAAACACTCTTGAAATTAGACCCCCCGTCGTGGCTGCCGTTAAGCTCGTACCAGAAGTACTCGATCGGGTATTATTATGATGGTGATGCAGAAGCGATGGCTGCTGATTTGGATGATGTCGCTGATGTCTCAAAGTACTGCAATTGTTGTGGTTGTAGGTGATAGTATTATTGTTGTTGATCGAATTGGTATTGTGAGTGTTGTTGCAGCCGACTGGAGTAACACTGCTGCCAGAGCAAGACCCTCCAGAGGCAGTGTTGCTGACCCCGCCGCTGCTGTTTCCACCGTTATTATTGATGTTATTTAGGCTGGAAGTTGATGTCGATTGACTAGTGGAACGCAATCTCCTCGTTCGATAGCTACTCGATTGACTATTGGTCGTAGAAGCTCTCGAATTCTGCTGTAGATCTTGATTCCCACCGTTATTCACTGAAGATGCCTGAACTGAGTTGCTGAAAAATACAGAAAAGAAATCTGTTAGTTTCTCCAAATGTTTGAGCACAACGTGACGTAACAATGAACACATCTAGGGAGTACACCTTAAACACGTGCAACCATTCATGTTCAAATGCAGTTTGGGAAGCAACTCCCAGAGGATGCGAAACACTGTACACATTTTCCTTCTTCTGTCCTTTTATTATGAACTGAGTGGCCAATGTTTCTAAAAACACACCCCACGAACGTGAGCACACAGGCAACGTTCTCGAAATACTACGCGTCTTCCATGCAACACAATGGAAACGACTACAGCAACACATCGCAACGTTTTACGCGCCATATACACAACAGAAGAAATAAACAACTTCACAACGGTACAGTGACCAGGTGAGGCCGTATAAGAGATTGGCGTTGAATCAGGTACGCATACTTGCGACACTAAATACCAAAATATTAGAAGAAGCGATCGACCGCGACCGCCAAGGGGACAAAAAATGACCACTACCGCGCCCGTCCTCTCACTTTTCTGTGTGCGCCCAAATCGATCAGATGAAACAAACTTTCAAAATAGCAATCGAAAGTTGTAGTACACGGTCAAATAACAACTTAGGTATCCATTTCTCGGAAAGGAAAACACTCGCAATCAATACTATTAGTATTATCTCATCACCAGTGCACAAGTACCATCGAACGTATCTAAGCTAAGTATCTAAGTATCAGATCCCGATCGAAGAAGCAACTGTCTCTGTATTATCATCGTTTGCGTGACCCATGATGACTGAGAATTTGAAAAAATATAAGGAACATGTATATATAAAAAAAAAACAAATTGAATTATACTCGACCGCAAAAGCAGATGAACGAACATTTGCTCACGAGCAGTCATAGGAGCTTGTTGGCTTCTGATCAAGATGCTTAAAATGTCAAGACGAACTAGGAAACACGTCGAGTTGGGCAAACGGACTTGTCTCTTGGATTCCTCTAGTGCGCTGTTCTCACTGTCAACCATTGCTAATCAGAAAGGTCAACAAGGCTCACATGTGTCTATTGCCGAATCACAATGTCTCTACAAGTACACACAGGCAAGTGTCCCAAACACGAGAGCTTATATGTATGTTGAAGGCGAGTAAATATGCCTTTTAAGAGCGACTGGCTATATTCTCAAGGGCACAAATATTCCGATTCGTTTATGTCTGTACCTTACCTTCTGCCAAAACATGATCTTTTTGATGCTCCCATTTGTATGGCATTATTGCAACATTTCCTCCTTTACTAAGACACTGGAGGCTGTGACGCAGAGACTGCTAACGGCGATACTGACGATACACAGCTGACGCTAATTTCGATGCACTGTGTTACACTGTATACAATTTGTGTTCGGCTTTGTGCCAATTTACACAACGTTTGCAAGTAAACTTTATAATGTTCAATCGTACCGCGTTGCTATAGGTTCCAAGAACATTCCAGACTAGCGAGTTTCCAATATTATTTTTTTCTCTGTCCCTCTTTTCGACCAGTGGGTAAGTGAATAAGGTCTGCTTAGCTGTTCTGTTTAGCTTTGAATTCCGTTTGTTATCGCAATCTTCTCTACATCTCCTACGGAGTTTGTTTAGCGTGTTGCCCGACTAGGATACGTTATAGGATCTCCTTTTTTCTTTGGGAATTTCGATTGATGGTCGCAAACAAGGTACGAATAAAAATAAGCTTGAGCTGGAAAAAAGAAAAATAGATGATGAGCTTCTTCGAATCCAACGCGCGTTGGATGTAATTTGGTTTGCCTATTGTTTCTATCCTAATGAAAAGCGATTTAATTGAGTGATTCAAAGGGGGAACTACAAACAAAACAGAAGAAGTTAGCAGGTGATATAACGGCTAAACATACAGATCTCATTTCATCTACCTGTTTCCATTGGTAATGCAACAAATGACCTAACTAACATGCAAAGAATATCTTCCAATGAAATTATTCCTTTTACCTAAAACTTTTCGTTTTACCCGAATATTTATGTTCTTGAAATGAATGTTACTTGAAATGAATGAATGTTGCTGCAGAATCCGGACAGATGGAGAAATGTAATTAATGCATCATTGCTAATCCTCTCTCAATGAATCCGGAATGCAGCGACAAATGCATTTTTTTAATTGGCCATGTATAGACTGACTATTGGCTTGAACCTAATTTGATGTTACTTATACAAGCTTTCAGTTATGAAATACCCCTGGGTGATGCAGATTCATTCTCTATGTTCAGTTTCTCATCCACAGATATTGTCGTGTAGCATAAGGTTAAACAGTAGTCTATCGATTACTTCATTACATGGAATAAATAATGAATTAAAAAATATATTTGCCGCTAATTTATAATTCAAAGCTATTCCTTTGCTGTTCATGCCAGTATTTCGAATCCTAACATAATTTTGCCGTCTTCCTGGGTAGCAAATTGTGCTTTTTTCTCCCGGCAACACTTATAAATAGCACTTTGCTCAGGACACTATATCGAGGACGTTGGATTATCAACTGTCTAAAAGACTGTAATTGGATCGCCAAAGTGACTATGTCTTTTGTTTTAGTTCTCGCGATGCTAAAATAATTCATCATCAGTTTTCGAATAATTTTTGATCAACCTCGGTTTGTAACGATACTCCCAGAGTTGGTAGTGACATAGAGTGACAAAGAAATTTGAACATAAGTTAAAGCATTGAGAATTGACCATCCAGTTGAGACGAACATAAGACAATACTTATAACAAACGCAAACGCTAGCAGAGTAGAATCCGTGTACGGAAGTAAGTGATAGGATAATCAACGCGAAGAATGAATTGGAATTCCCAAGTTAAGGACAAAGCTAGAGAACATGTGGTTTTCACAGCCACTGGCGAGTGAGAGGGACTTGGTAGGATGTTCTACGTTGTAGCGAATGATTTTTTTGCACTCTGCGGTTAATGTGCTGTGCTATGTGCATCTGTTGAGAGCATCTAGCCATAATATTATCGCTCGTAATCCTTTGTAATATTATTCATCACCTTATGCTGGTCGTGTTTCAACGATTCTCTCAACGATCTGTTTAAGGTTTCTGGATCATCGAACAACATGTCATGTGACACTACTGATGAGCCATTTATATTTTCTTCATCGATATCAGCAATTCTATTAGATGATTAGCAGATGTGTGGATGGATTATGTCTGCAGAAGCATAAATATGTTATCCTTAGAAGCCGTAAGATGTTCCTGTAAAAAAAAAAGAATGTTGCGTTTTACTGGCAGTGCAAAATGATATGAGGGTGGTTGCCACCAAATTTTCATATGTCTTTTAAAGCGCTTGGTTGCAATTACGAGGCAGTTGGTAAGAAAATTTTAATCAATTAATTTCATATGTACTATGGTTTATATACCACCATTATCACGGAAATAGATAGATACATAACAAAATGATACAACCCACATCTTCTCTCATGAAGATATTTTATAAAGTTCGCGATGTAGTGCCAGAACAGGAAGTGGGCAAAAACCAGCTGCTTTCCATTTAAAAGTATAACAAATAATTCGGAATCGTGTACAGTAGGCGGTGAGCATCATGAGACACTATCAGCTATCCGGATCAGCTGATGTTAGGACCGTTTTGTTTTTTAATATCCGCAAAATACTCTCCCGTCGATCTCGCTGTTGAACCGTCGTTCATTTGGCCTTTTTCCCCATACCTTTAATACGCAGTAGAGCGCCATGCTAGCGGCGCCAAACATTACTCTACCACTCAGATCGAGGACACACGGGGAGGCGTGCGCGAACGGTTCAACGTGTGTTTGTGTGGAGCACTGTTGTATCGTTGTTTTGTTGGCTCTTGGCGCCGCCGGCACCGGGTTGGGACATGACCATGAAACGCCGCCGCCATCGACAGAGTGGATGAGAGAAGATGTACTAATGTTCATTAGTAGTAGGCCTGTTGGCCACCAGTGTGCGTTCAATAGTACAAGTTTTGACACTATTGCGCGAGGCTACTTTCTTTAGTCAGGATGGGAAACGTGCACTTATAGCCGCCGCGAAACGGCAGATACTATTTAGCTACCCCAAAGATCTAACGGTGGAGCCAGTCTTTTTGGACGCAATAAAAAGTATTATGGATTTTGTTGTTAGAAGGTGGCGGTGGAAAAAGAATCCAGGAAATATGATTCTTAGTGCTTCGTTATGAATATGGAATTCAGCGGAACCGTTTTATGCGGCGATGAAAAATAACGCTATGTGCCGCAATTTTCTGCTTCCGTCGGGTGTTTGTTCGACCTCTGAACTCACGAACAACGTACGTTTTACTTTGCACAAACACACGCGGACATAACTTACGAGTGTAGCTCAGCAATGCGTAACAAATACGACTTCCTATGCCTCTTCTTGTATGAATGATCTCGACGGCCGCGCTCACAAAACCTTCTTGGTTAAACCTCACATCGGTTGCCCCCCTAGAACCTAGAAGTGGCAACCAATCGAAGAAACATGTTTTATTGATATGATGCAGACTTTAATCTACAACCTACCAACAGCTGCGACACGTCTCTTCAATACTTCAACAAGCTATGTAATAACTTTGTTCCACATTTGGCCGGCTGCAGACCGGTACGACTGTTTGTCGCTATCGAAAAGATTCCAGCCACACAGTGGAGCGAAAGCGAGCGACCGCGAATTCGAAGAGATTCAGAACGTGTACTGTATTATCACTCCCACTATCACTAAAATTTCCCGCAAATACCCCACACGAACCGATGGTGATGCTGTTTTACTCACCAATCTTTGCGAAAAAGTAATTCAAGCTTAACGTCCCGTGACCATCTAAACTCCAAATGCTTCCGATGTCGTTGCTTTTCAGCTTATAACAAAATCGAATCGGCTAGCTTGCTATGATGCAGCAACTAGTCCAAAACCATAAACTGCTAAGTTTTTACACCGCCTTTGCATTAAACCAGCTGTAGTTTAATAAGTAAAAAAGTGAACTACCTCAACATGAACGATCTTTATCTTAAGATCCTACTTCTCAAATCGCAGCTAGAGTAGCCGTTTACGGATGGATTGTTCCAGCGGCGATTCCACCGCAAACCGTTGCAAACCAATGGGATGGACACATGTATGTGTGCCCCGGATGTCCTATTTTGGGGAGCTATCCCATACTTGGTATCGCTACGTGCTTTCTTTGACTGCACCCAAAGAGAAGACTTTCGGTGCATACTGGAAAAGAGAAAACTTTACAACATTTCCTCGCATAACACCTTTAATAATACAAGGGCATAAGACTGTACCCACGCATTTCGCTGGTTTCTCGGCAGTATGCAGTTGTTCCGGGTGAAAAAGGGAACGTATAGCCGCTAGTTGCTATTCCCACGCAAAATCCTCCGTTTAACGTTAATATTTCTCTAAAGAAACGAATGGAATCCAAGTAGCAAGGTGTAAGAATGACCTCTTCCTAACAGAATGCTGAGAGTCGATTATTCAAGACATATAAAAGGAAAATCATACTCCCATTCCGAATGAAACTGAGACCGTGAAAGAGAGCGATTCAAAGCGTGCATACATTAGAGAAAATATCTCTTACGGTCTGTGTCTTGGCGGGTTCTTTCGTCTTGGTTGGCAACCCGGAACAGCTTTCAGCGATCTCATAAGATGAAGGGAATATGATAGAATCCTTTCCTTGCTTTCTAGATAATACCTGGCCCTAGCCACGTCACTCGGTGGCGATGAACGAACGAATTAATCTTCGGTCTGTCTCAATATTGGTTGAATGAAATCAAAGATGTTGGTGCCAATAAATAAATTGACCGGCTTCTCTTTGCTCTGCCGAAAAAGGCGTAACCGATTGAGGGGGCCACGACGAAAGTGCGTTATGGGTGGATGGATTGCGTCGATAATTGGGCTCCAAAAACGGTTCCATCCGAACGACATACAGCCGGATTTCTCCGGTTCCGGTTTGGGCAGCTCGGAACAACCTCAAGAATGTGTCCTTCGATGCTCGGGACTTGATCCTGCAATCGATTGCTCTCCGGGGCCGGCCAACCCTTTCCTACGTGACTCATGCAAGGTTTGTCACACTAAATGGTGATCTAATCACGGAATGCATGTGAGATTCGTTCCGAATATCACGAAATCCGGATCGTTGTCAGAATCTAGCACAGTGGCCGTAATTAGAAGATTTTCTCGTATCAGCACGGTTCTCTGGCACGGTTTAGAACGTTTCCCCCTTTCGTTGCACCAGATGAAAAAGGGATCAGACTGGGGGGGGGGGGGGCGATTTCTTCACACTATTTGCGGCTTACTCTGAGGAAAACTCGAAGGAATAACTACGATGACGGTGATGATGACGATGCAGCAGATATCGATCTAGAAAATGGCAAACGACGACGAAAAGGAAACTGCGGAACGGGGCCGGAAAATGTTCACCTTGCACGCACCGTTTTGCTCTTATCAGCGATGATGAGAAAACTACACTCGTCGTCCTGCTGCAGTATTCATATTACAAATCATATTTACACCAGGAAAGGATTTTTCTCGCAGGATTTTCCTCGCAGAAGGTGTAAGACGATTTTTGGACTCGCGGGGTTTCTGCTGTGGTTTTCCTCGTTTTTTACACTTTTCCGGCCCACTTTTACACAGCCAACAACGGCGGGAGTTGGGAAACGACTTCAATTCACTCCCAGCACCTTTTTCTTGATCAAGATGTCCCAAAAACTCGAGATTTCCTCGACTTTTACGCGTTTTTCACGGAGCAACGGAGCCTATTTCGCGAAGAAGAAGAAGAACAAGAAGAACTCGGATAAAACGATAAAATCCTCCGTAAAACTATAAAAACGAAATCTACCACGAGGCGAAAAGGCTAAAACGAAATCTACCACGAGGCGAAAACGATAAATTCGGCTGTAAAACGATGAAAAACGAGGCGAAAACGATAAAAACGAAATCTGAGGCGAATTTCAATTCCCCCACCCTTCACTTTTGGTGGTGCTTCTCTTTTTCACAGGTCAAACCGTTTAACACCTAAAAATACCGAACAAATTCGGCTAAAAGGCGTTGATTTTCATGTTCCACAATTTATTTATTCTCATTCAAACACTCTGTGTGCCCATTGATGGTTTGGGCGATAGTTTCGATACATAATGCTACATCATCATTGCTGCTGCAAGGAGTTATCGCAGTGAGGATCGACTTTATCACAGCCGGTTCTCGGTAGAGCGGATGAGCGAGCATGCCGAAAATGGTATTCTGAAAAGCAACAAGATACGAGATTATCACGGGAGACTATCAAGGGAATCGACTCTGTACTTACTCGCAAGACTGCCGGGACTCCGCAGAAGGAGTTATTTTGTGTTACCAGCTTCAGAGACCGCATAAATGTGTTCCAATCGTGCCGGGTCACGCTTGCACTAAAATGCTCCAACCAGTTCCGGCGCGAGTGTAAAGAACGGCGCGTGGTCGTGCTGGAGTCCAGATATCTTACCATCGTGAAGGGGCAACCATGTTCACTTCTATCTCCGGGGATCTCAAGCGGCTGTTCCAGAAGACGCAATGCTCGCTGCAACGTCTTTTGCGGCACTTGCAACACCAATTTCCGTTTCGATTTTTTCGACGATCCGCGAACCATTTTTGTGTTTTGAGCAAGGTACTTTAAAAAGACAGGTAGCTTTATGCAGAACAAATCCCCGATCGTATTTTAGAAAAAACTTCAGAGTTTGACATTCATGGGATGGTGGGATGTTTACTTCGGGAACGCTCTTTTCGGAGCTGTTTTCGCTTTTCCGTGGTATTACGACAGTTAAAATTCACGAAAAGTGGCACGAAAGTTGAAGTTTATGCAAATATTCCCAAAATTCTTTCAATAGTTTCAATATGCTATCGGTCCGTAGGTCTTGCCACCCGGCCTAGAACAAGAGCTAGCTAGCGTTCCTGGACCGTGCTCACTCGCTGTAAAACACAACTCGGTCGCTCGAATGATCTTAAATAGAGAGATGAATCATTTAAACATTCGAAAAAGAGTGAAATCAGGTACTTTCCTTGATAAAATCACCAAACTTGCCCATATCTTCTTTTTCTTCTTCTTGAAACTCACGTGGTGTTGTTGATAAAAAGCGCCCTGCTATTAATGTCAAACAAATTCAAAATGGTGACCTGTCAAAGCGGTTAAGAAACTACCTATCTTTTTAAAGTACCTTGATCAAAGAGAGGATTCAAATCATCGGTTTTCCATTCCAGATCCATTTATCCAGAGTTTGCTTTAATCGCAAAAAGTGGTTTTATTCGTCATTTCATTGTGTCGAACGTGAACTATCGCCGTAGAGAACTGGGCGGGCGTCGCTTTTGCAGCTTTTGCTTAAGAATTGACCATAATTGACATCAAAAAATGTGCGTAGGGTGGGGGACTAGACTACTATTTCAGCAGCGAGTAGTTTAGAGACAACGCTGCCATGAGCAGCCCCGTCACCAGATAGCTTCCCTCGATAGTACTAACGAATCGTCGAACAGCATCCAACAGCCAACGCAGCAACCAATTCCAGGATTGGGCTGTTTCGGTTTCTCCAGTCGTCCAGTAACCGATTTGCTTCAGCTTCTCCTGCAGGTGAGCAGCGTCCAGTGAAAAGACGCTAAAGTAATCGCCCAGACGGTTCCGCTCCCAAAAGGCACCATCAACCGTGTCCTTAGTCGGCGATGTAGTGTACGAGAACTGGTATAGTGAAGCACGGATGAATCGAGGAGCTTTGAAAGGCACATGATGGCCATCAAAAAGGTCCAATACGGGTAGCTGATGCTGCAGTAGTCGGAGTACCATGGGATAGAACCACTTTTGAGCATCCAGTTTCGAAGCGGCCGCATCGTAGAATTTGAAATCGAATCGGGGAAAGTAAAGTCCTGCATACGGCAATGATGAAGTCCGCTCTACCGTCCAGGGTTTGTAGTCGAATCCGTACTCCTGCCAGGTTCCATTCAAGTCGTCTGCGTACTCCAGAATAATTTCACGCCGCACCGGTCGCATCTTGGTTAGATGGCGCCCATACTGGTTAACGACGTACAGACTGTGCAGTCCGCCGTACGCTCGGGTCATCACCGGGGAAGATATGGCCGTACTTGGCAGCAGCCTCGAATGGGGCACGATCGACATGAAGAACACCGTGAACGCAACGATCGTAGAGATGAGCAGGCCGAGATTTTTCGTAAATTGACGCGCCCCTTCGGCCTGTGTGAAGAAAAAGGAGGGTTCTGGTCAATGTTTGATGGCGGTAAGCCTCGCCCAACCCAATTCCACTCACCAAACTACCCACGGTGTCTTGGAAGGAGAGCAGCTTAAGGAACTTTCGTACTAACAAGCCGAAAACCAGTAACGGTGCGGCGAGCAGCATCACTGGCATTACACTCAGATACTGATCTTTCGAGAAATTAGTCTTGAAAGTAAGGTAACCATCTTCTGAACTCGAGAATCCGATGCCGAAGATAATCCACGAACCAACCACCATCAGTACGCCAATCACTTTAACGATGCGGTTACCAATCCGGTCAGAGTCGTTGTTGGGTTCCGCTTGATTGCGAACGACGCCTCCACGGGTTCGTCGTTCTACGCCGCTATTCCCGCTATTCGTTGTCCCCGGATTGTCTCGAAGAAGTTTCAGCAACAACTTGTCGTCATCGTCCAGTAAGGTCACCATCAGCGTTAACACCAGCGGAGATAGAAAGCCGTAATTACCACAGCCGATGATGTTGGCATGTAGAAACACGTGCCAGACGAGGGCAAACCGGCGGACGACACGATTCGGTGCAAAGAACAGCCACGGGACGACAAGTTCGCTGAGATATACGTAGATCGTACTGAGCCGATGGAAGGCTTCTGGTAGCTGGTAAGTGTACCAACTGTAGGACGTGGGCAATGGCATCGTTTCGTAATGTCGCCGGAGGCCATCCAATGACCACCACAATGGACATCCGCTTGCCAGCTTGACTGATCCCGACGCGAACATAAACCGGAACACAAGCCACTTCAGCAGCAGCAGCGCAATGTCCTCCATCGGGTTGCGACCATCGGTCAACCGTGTAGGGGCCAGCAGGATGCAAAGGAAACCAGCTTCGAGCAGAAGATGGTCGGCCTGCTGGCGGAAAGATTGCGAAACCTGCACCAGCGAGAAATAGAGCGTCCACATGACGATGAAGCTGAGTAAACGGCAGTAGGATCGTGAGATCAATCCTAAGAACGCTACCGCGGCCCCGATTAGACACAGCAAATCGATTGCTGCATGACCCGCGCCACCCAACCCGATGAAGGGTCCAAGTTGCAGTAAGTTTAAGCGCTCCTTCAGCGTTCCATTTCGCAGAATCCGGTGGGCCGGCAAGATGCCCGTCTCGCCATACAAACCTACAAAAGAACGGAGGTAAAATAGTTGTTTTGTACCCTGAAAATGCCCCATTTTCCGTACATTCATACTACGTACCTTCGGCCTGGCAGTAAAAACTTACAAACGCCAACAGGTAAACGGCACAAATGGCCCGCAACAGCACGTTTCGTACCCGCGGAACATCCTCGCACTGCAATCCTCGGCTCGGGGGTTTCGGCTCATTTTTATGATCACTTTTCGGTTTTTCCATGTTCCGGGTGCACGATCACTTATTCATTTATTTTATCCTTTAGCTTGCTCAACAGCCCATCAGATCAGGCTGCTACGAATCGGGATTTTCGCGCTCTCAACCGGCGGAAAAATCAACAAAAACACTGGAAAACACTACACTGAAAATCGATCCAGTCACTTCTAAATCAAGCTGCAGTTGGACCAAAAATGAAAGACAACCGCGCTTGCCACTCGATTTCATAAGACCCCGCCGGGAGTAAATGTAATCCGATAGGAAATCGATACCGACGAAGTCAATGAACAAGAACTGAAATCGGAACTCGTCCGTGCCAAAACAGATACGGTCGATGGACAGAACAATACGAGGGGAGAATTATCTAATCGCACAACGGACGCAGTGGGGTACCACCGATGGTTTCAGTCGTTTGTAAAGTCGAAGTGAACGACATCCAATCCAAGCCACGCAAGCTCACCATTTCTTTCCTTCTTAAAGTAGGCAAAGTAGGCTCAAGTTATCTCACACTTCAATCGCGTGTAGGAATCTATCGTTTATTTTCGTAGCGTACATCTAAACTATCCTTGGCCGAAGGTTGCAAGCTCAACCACTCGAATTTCTGATAGTTGATGTATTCTGGCGCGGCTACGCGTAATTCGCAAGGGACGCCGTCGTCGTCGCCATCCCAGGTAATCATTCTGGCGTCGTTGGATGTCCTTTTCCTGAAACGGGCGCGAACACGAATAGCACAAAGCGTCGTTAATATCACCGGAGTTAACAAAACCAATAAAATACAGGGACAATTTCCGCTTACCTTTTCCAAGTTTTCAGTTTTGGCTTCGCGAACAACGAGGTGTGTGAAAAACGTCCTTCCTCGACGGCGGCGTTTTTGGAAAAGAGGTGGAGAGACTGCGACTCGTCCACACCAAGGTACTTTAAAAAGACAGGTAGCTTCTTAACCGCTTTGACAGGTCACCATTTTGAATTTGTTTGACATTCATAGCAGGGCGCTTTTATCAACAAAACCACGTGAGTTTCAAGAAGAAGAAGAAGAAGATATGGGCAAGTTTGGTGGTTTTATCAAGGAAAATACCTGATTCCACTATTTTTCGGATGTTTAAATGATTCATCTCTCTATTTAAGATCAATCGAGCAACCGAGTTATGTTTTACAGCGAGTGAGCACGGTCCAGGAACGCTAGCTAGCTCTTGTTCTAGGCCGGGTGGCAAGACCTACGGACCGATACCATATTGAAACACTAGGAAGAATTTTGAGAATATTTGCATAAACTTCAACTTTCGTGCCACTTTTCGTGAATTTGAACTGTCGTAATACCACAGAAAAGCGAAAACAGCTCCGAAAAGAGCGTTCCCGAAGTAAACATCCCACCATCCCGTGAATGTCAAACTCTGAAGTTTTTTCTAAAATACGATCGAGGATTTGTTCTGGATAAAGCTACCTGTCTTTTTAAAGTACCTTGGTCCACACTATGATGATTCTTGAGTGCTATATGGGCAATAATCTCTATTTTCTACCGTGCTATCGGATTTTAGGCCAATAGCCGTGGCCACACGGGGCGAAAACTCTAGCGCAAACGAAAAAATTAATGCCAAAACTTTTGCGCTTCGATATGTTTACATGGCCGGGTTGAGGAAATTAAAATCGTTTTTTTGAAGAAAAGGATTGAATACACTAGCAATGATCACTCACTGTCGATGTAAACCACAAAAAGAACATATTGTGAGCCCTACCGTTTGCAAAAAGCTTTTACGCTAGGTTTTACGCTCCACGGACCAATAATCGTTTGACAGCATGTAAACGGCAAGCGTTAACGTTTTGGCATTAATTTTTTCGTTTGCGCTAGAGTTTTCGCCCCGTGTGGCCACGGCTAATAAATTAGCGAGGCCAGACCTAGGTACTTTAAAAAGACAGGTAGCTTTATGCAGAACAAATCCCCGATCGTATTTTAGAAAAAACTTCAGAGTTTGACATTCACGGGATGGTGGGATGTTTACTTCGGGAACGCTCTTTTCGGAGCTGTTTTCGCTTTTCTGTGGTATTACGACAGTTCAAATTCACGAAAAGTGGCACGAAAGTTGAAGTTTATGCAAATATTCTCAAAATTCTTCCTAGTGTTTCAATATGGTATCGGTCCGTAGGTCTTGCCACCCGCCCTAGAACAAGAGCTAGCTAGCGTTCCTGGACCGTGCTCACTCGCTGTAAAACACAACTCGGTCGCTCGAATGATCTTAAATAGAAAGATGAATCATTTAAACATTCGAAAAAGAGTGAAATCAAGTACTTTCCTTGATAAAACCACCAAACTTGCCCACATCTTCTTCTTCTTCTTCTTGAAACTCACGTGGTTTTGTTGATAAAAAGCGCCCTGCTATGAATGTCAAACAAATTCAAAATGGTGACCTGTCAAAGCGGTTAAGAAGCTACCTGTCTTTTTAAAGTACCTTGGGCCAGACCGAAAATTTGGCTGTTAATTGTGTTAATAGTATTGTTAATAGTTGTAGCTTATTTATGGTGCCTATTCCCGTCAGGCGTTACTTGACGCCTCAGGCGTCAATTTTTTTGTTCACGGGGAATTGTCCAGTTCTCGGGGCGACCGGGTTGACCGGAGGGCACTGAAGTCAGTTTTTGAAAAGTCGAGTTAGGAACCAAAAAATCGAGTTAGGTACCAAAAAGTCGAGTTAGGAACCAAAAAATCGAGTTAGGTACCAAAAAGTCGAGTTCACAAAAACGTTCAGCGTCTGGACGAGGGTTCACACGCTATAGTCTTTTTCATCGAGAGCGGGAGCAGTGTCAGAATTTGTTTTGAAGCCATTTTTGCTTTTTTTTGCCGCTTGCGGAAAAAGTGCGTGCAGTTTTCTACAGTTTCAAGCATTTACAGATTACTAAAAACGACCAGAATCGCATCGAACCATGTCGATCGGAGTTCCAATCAAGGTATTGCACGAGGCTGAAGGGCACATAGTAACGTGCGAAACCATCACGGGCGAGGTGTACCGCGGAAAGCTGATAGAGGCCGAGGACAACATGAATTGCCAGATGACCCAGGTCAGCGTGACCTACCGCGATGGCCGGCCGGGAAAGCTGGAAAATGTGTACATCCGTGGCTCCAAGATCCGTTTCCTCATCTTGCCGGACATGCTGAAGAATGCGCCCATGTTCAAGAAGCAGGGCGCCAAAACGGGCACTGCCGGCCGCGGCAAATCGGCGATACTTCGAGCGCAGGCGGCACGCGGAAGAGGTCGTGGAGCGGGCGGAGGCGGTGGCGGAGGTGGCGGCCGTAGCGGCAACAAAGGCAACTGGCAAGGCGGCCAAGGACAACAATCTTCCGGCCGTGGACGTGGTGGACTGTAGAACCCCATTTACCGGGAGGCGCATAGGTTAAGGTCCAAGAGATAGACTATAAGGCTAGCCGGGGCAGGCGGGAGGAAGAGGAACGTATGAAGCACCTGAATCTGTAGCCATTACATCTCAGGATGTAGCTGACCTGTAATTTCTTTCTGATTCGAATATGTTCCCGGAAATAAACATGAATTCTAATAAATTATACGTATAAAGTGTTGTACCTCGTCGCATCCAAGAACTGAACCCGCTCTCTAAACCGCCCAGCAAGTGATTGCTAATCAGAAAATCGACTTGTGGAAAAACGAGTGCGAAATTTTATTACAAGGCGCATATTTTAAGTGAAAATCCATGTTTTCGTCCTTGCGAAGCGGTATCGCTCGACACAACGTGCTTGCTTTGTGGCAAAGGGGGTGCCGGAACGTGATGGCCCAATCTCGTAGGACGACCAAAATTGCAGTCGCCCAGATGAAATCCACCAACGTAAAGGAACATAATTTGGACCAAGTGCGAACAATTACAGAGCGCAGCAAAGCAAATGATGCTCAGGTACTATGTCGTCCATCGATTACCCGGGTCTCCCGGATCTCCCGGATCTCCCGAATTTCTGTACCCGACAGACTCATCCTGACTTGTTCGTTTAGTTTATTTTCTTTCCAGAGTGTTGCGACTTTGTTGGGACGCATCGAGAAGAAACGATGCGGCTGTCTGAACCATTAACGGGACCCTTGGTTCAACAGTACAAACAGCTGGCCCGTGAGCACAACGTTTGGCTATCGTTGGGTGGAATCCACGAAAGCATAACCGATGCAACTGGGCCGGAAAAGGAGGTGCAACGGATTTTTAATACCCACATTGTCATCGATAACGCCGGTGAGCTGGTGGCAACCTATCGCAAACTGCACATGTTCAACGTTGTCACACCGGAATTCAAATTTCGCGAATCGGATACCGTTCAATCAGGTGCGACCGTGGTGGCACCGATTGAATCTCCCATAGGGCGAATTGGGCTGCAGATTGTAGGTTGTCTAGGCTACGATCGTCCGGGTTTCGTGCGTGTGACTGATGCTCTCTCCGTTTGCAACAGTGCTATGATGTTAGGTTTCCCGAAGTGAGCACCATTCTGCGAAAGCAGGGAGCAGAGATCCTTACCTACCCTTCTGCATTTGCCGTTTCCACCGGTCGAGCACATTGGGAAGTACTGCTGCGAGCTCGGGCAATCGAGAACCAATGTTTCGTCGTTGCTGCGGCGCAGATTGGATTCCATAACAAAAAACGCGAAAGCTATGGCCATGCAATGGTGGTGAACCCGTGGGGGACGATTCTTGCGGAGGCAGACCCAACCCTGGACCTGGACGTTGTGTATGCGGAGCTAGACTACGATAAGCTTGATAACACACGAGCAAATATGCCTTGTTTCGATCACCGTCGAAACGATGTGTATAATCTCACCCCACTGAAGGAACTTAGGCACACGAACGATTCATCGAAAAAGGAGGAGTACAGATTCGGTAGTTTCGTGATCGAACCAGAAACGATATTTTACGAATCGGAACACTGTTTTGCCTTCACCAACATACGGTGTGTGGTGCCGGGACGTAAGTTTCCTCATTTTTCCATGTATTTGCTCTCAAACAACACGACCATAAATACGATGGTTCTGTCTTTTCGCAGATGTGTTGGTTACGACAAAACGGTCTGCTGCACGTTTGCCCGACCTTACTCCACCAGAAATCAGCGACTTCTTTCAGGTGGTTTGTAAGGTTCAAAGAGCTGCCGAACGGTTATACGATGCCACATCATCTACCATTACCGTGCAAGATGGCCCAGATGCTGGGCAGACGGTGTTCCATGTGCACTGCCATGTGATGCCACGGCACGTGGGGGATTTCCCTGAGAACGACCAGATCTACGGCGAGCTGAATCGGCACGATAAAGAACCAGATCGTCCAAGACGACCACTAGCGGAAATGATGACCGAAGCGACGCGTTATCGAATGGAGCTATCTCGGTTGGGTTTGTGAGAGGTCAGTGGATGTAATTTTATAAGTAACGAATAAACAATGCGTTGTTATTCGCTTTCTAAGACAAGAATATTGATTGCTCTAAAGCATCCTGTGGTTTGCTTTTCTTCTAATTTGTTCATATCGTTAGCACAGATCTATTATGGGCGGCAACCATTCCATTATCTTGAGTTTGTTCCAGGAATAGTGGTTCCAATAATCCAACCATTAATCTGGCTTATCTAATCGAATGTGCGTCATCAGTAAGCAACGAGAGTTCCCTGAATAGATTGCGCACCCATTGGATCGAGTCAATTCTGCAGAAAAGTGACTACAACGATTAGGCCCGGTATCGAATTGTATGGGGCTACAAAAGACGTGAAGAGACTGACCTTGATAACTGCATCGTAGGCGGTAAAAACTGTACCTTTGCAGGTAGAGGCATGCTCTCACATGCATCCACTTTAATTTTATATTTTGCACATCAAACATCAGCAGTAGTATTTCTTGATATAAGTCGGTATTTGTTAGTTATCACTAACAGTCATACGCTTTTGATTTGGTTGCAAAAGCGAGTATGATGTTAGTTAATAGATTGAATCATGTTACATGAGTGCCACGATGACGACGATTTCGGAGAGAACCATTATAACAATATATGTATAGTAATATAGTTGCCCAAAAGGCTTTATTGAAGTCAAATAAAGTTATTTGTCAAAGTTTTAGGCTTTTGGTGAGCATCGACATAAGAATCGTGCTTGGATACTCTCGAGTTTCCCTATTCGCAGGATCCTGTTCGATCAGCTGATTGACTACAAGGCGCCTGACGCTGTCGAGAATGCTGTTGATATCCTCCTTTTTATCGTAGGCCTTAAGCACCTCGAGAAGCGTTTCAATGAACACAGTTTGTAGGAGCTGTGCTTCCGAGTCGCTTGGATTGGTGTTCTCAATGTAGGAAGAGTACATTACTAGCACGTCTATGGGAGGATCGATTGCAGGATTGGTTATGCCCTTCGTACACGCCTGTATGAGAAACACCTTAGGTTTGCCAGATAGCGTTGGACACTTGGTGTTTGAAAATCTATCCAATAACTCTGTTATTGGATATGCACGGTCTTTAGCGAAAAGCAAATTCTTCTCTCCGCATGTCATTATCACAAACAAAACACATCCTGTGTCCTCATGATTTTCTGAAGCTATACTGTCCATCTTTGCTCGCAGCTCGCACAGCTTTAGATCTTTGATCGGATCATGCACGCTGAATCCCAAATTTTCGAAGGTAGCTTTTAGGTTATCTGGATCTTCAATTCCACTTTTGCGACCATTGCTGAAAGAATCTACTTCAAATGAGTGATGATGGAAGATGTACGCCTTTTGTTGCATGCCTTCCGTTGTGTAGGAAGGTGGATTCTTAAACAACGTTTTTTTTAGGGGCTTAAGAAAAAGGTTATGAGGCGTTGGATTAGTGTTACTTAGTTCACGATTGTTGTACAAGCTGAGAAGTAAAAATCAGTGTACCAAATTATTGGACGAAATATCTGATTTATAGCTTTTTACTTACTCATCAGAATCCACGCTACTGACGTTTTCACCATCAAGGGGTTTATCCGATATAGATTTCTGGCGGAAATAGACTGCCTTTGTAAGCATTGAAACAATACAAGGCATCTGCTTCAAGGCATTCATTTTTTCGCTATCCGGTTCGAATTTTAGATAGTTATTCACAACGTTCCGCGATACCACTGTTAGTATTCGTAGCAATTCTTTACGGTGGCCATGGTTATTAAGCGCGGCGCAAAGCGATTGTATAAACCATGAACCATCGTAGATCGAGTACATTACCAGCAGGTTGGCCATTGTGGGAATGGTGTATGTAGCACGTTTTGTCTTCGATGTATCTCGAGCATCAACCGTGTCACATTCCATTGTGTCTAATTTTTCGCCGCGACACGCTTGTATGAAAAACAGTTTCGGCTTTCCATGAAGCGTTTTACAAGAGTCTCCGGTGAACTTATTCCATAGTTCGTCAATGTTGTAGGCTTCGTCTTTAGCATACAGTACACCTGGACCACCGTGGGTCATCACTATAACCACAAGGCAATCACTGTTTGTGTGGTCTTCCTTGGCATTTTTTTCCAATTCTTTGAAGAGTGTGGATTTAGAAGGATCATTCAAAACTCGTACTTGGAATTGCAGCTTCTCTAGAACCTTACGGACATCGTCTCGGTCCTTGTTGGTGCCTTTTCGTGTAGGCAGCTTCAGTGTGCAATTAAAATTTTCTTGATTTATAATGATAGCAATACCTCGTTTCTTGTGGTTCATAGAATACTCGTCGTCTGGATTAGCAGCAACTATACCACACCGTTGTGCAATAGGTTCACTATTCGCTTGTGTAGATTCGGAACTGCAACCAAATTAGTTAGTAAACCTGTTGCTTTATGGGATGATTGTAATAAACACTCACTGTCTTAACACAATGGCGTCCGTTTCGTCGTTCTGGTGTACGTTTTCCATGTTGCGCAATGATGACATTTCTTGATCAGCATCTACTTCACGGACAGCAGCTAGTAGCCAGTGGACAAACTCTGGAGTTGCATTATCGATCGAACCAGGTGGGTTAATTTATATTTGGCCACCTTGTTCACGCACGACAACGAATTTCGAATCGATATGATAAGGCGATTCTTCGTAATCTTAACTCACGCTATAAGTTGGACGTCGTATATGTTGAGCTAAACTTGGCATAACATCTTATCTTCTGTTATCAAATTCTAAGAATTTTCACCTGCAGTGCTAATCGCTACAGGTCAAATAAATGTATGTTTCGTCGAATAGATGATAATATTAATCTATTGATCTTGGGTTCTCAGGAAGAATGAGTGGGCGTATAGACAACACGTGAAAACAGATATTGCGATTTGACGTACTGTATATCAGGCTTTCATGCTCACTTCGGCAGTTCTATAAAAAAGCAACTACAACAGTCTACCAACGTTCAGGTAATTAGGAGATTTATCAATGAAGAAATTGTTATTTTTTTACTGGTAATGCCTTTATTAATATTGACGTTATAAAAGAAATATTTTGGAAAAACAGTGTTATGCAAATTGGGCTGTTTGTACGTAAATATAAAAGCAGTTGAATTTTCAATCGTTGTGGTTTATATTTTTCCGATACTTTTTCGTTGAATCTACTATTTCGATCAATTAATATAGTTGTGTTTGGCATAGTTATGACGCACTCCTTTTATTTCGATCGAAAGTAGACTGCCTTAGTAAGCGTAGAAATGATGGTTGGTATCTGCTTCTTTTTATCGAACTTGTCTTTGTCGGGCACATTCGATATGTAATTGTACGCTACATTCTCTGATACGGCAGTTAGTATTCGCAACAGTTCCTTTTTATGACCATAAGATTCGAGCACGGTACAAAGCGATTGTATAAACCATGAACCGTTGCTTGGATTACGAAAAGAATAGTGTCCATCGTATGTCGAAAACATAACCAGGAAGTCTGGTTCAGTGGGAACAGTGAAGTAAGAAGTTGGCTGCATTTCGATGGCATCAACCGTATCCTCAACATATTGTACACCACTGTCTAATTTTACGCCGCGACACGCTTGAATAAAAAAGAGTTTCGGCTTTCCATGAAGCGTTTTACAAGAGTCTCCGGTGAACTTATTCCATAGTTCGTCAACGTTGTAGGCTCCGTCTGCAGCATACAGTACACCTGGAGCACCGTGGGTCATCACTATAACCACAAGGCAATCACTGTTTGTGTGGTCTTCCTTGGCAATCTGTTCCAATTTCTCATTGATTGTAGATTTCTCGGGATCGTTCAAATGTCGCACTTCGAATCCTAGTTTCTCCAGAACCTTACATACATCGTCTCGGTCCTTGTTGGTGCCTTTGCGTGGATCCAAGGCGGTGAATTTCTCATGACTAATAATGATGGCCCTACCTCGTTTCTCGTGATTCATGTTGTACTCTTCATCTGGATCGTCTTCTGCATGCTGTCCAGCAGCATCACATTCCATTTGCGTGGATCCAGATCTGTAAACAATATAATCCACTAAACTGTCTACCTTATCGACTGAACGAAGCAAATACTCACTGTACAAGCACTGTCTCTCCATATTTGCGTTTGTTTGCCATCACGGAGAATAATGCTACTTTCTGATGAACGTCCACACGACAAATGAGTGCAGCTCGCAGCCGTAAACGACTTAGCGTAACAAACCATGCTTTATCGGTCAAACAAGACGAGATTAGTTTTATGCCTTTTATTTTACGATTGATTCCAGGAACAAGATGATAACGGCAGATATGATAAGATAATTCGCATTAGTCGTGATGCGATTGGTATTTCGAGTCTACGGTTAAAGATATGCTATGTCAATACGTTGTTATTTACATTCTGTTGATACAAACCAAACCTAAACCTACTACCCAAACATCGGTATCGAAACGAGACGTAACTTCACATTCTACATGTTTGTGAATTTTTACCACAATTTGCACAATCAGCACAATTAGAATGCCCTACCCGTCTCCTTCATCGAAAAATTCTGCCTCTGGTAGTAGGACGAAGCAACCTATTATTCCTAAGCAGAGATAAAGAGATTATCGATAAAGGGAACATAAATAAAGATAGTATATTGGTGGAAGTACATCTCGCTGAAGAATGGTTCATTAGATATGGGACTATATCTGAGTAAATGATATCGAAGATGAAGATTTCGCGAAGAAAATACCTGCCAGATAGACTAGGTATCATATTTTCAAGATACGGTAAAACGATAAGTAGAGCTTGTACCTAAGATAGTTAAAGATGACAGCAATGTCAGATAGTACTCCGAGATTATATGTGCCCAGAAGATAAGTTTCTAGCCTACAAGTATCAGGGTATAAGGGCCAAAATAGTACTTGCAGCCTGCGTTTAGAAATTCGTCATTCATTAGGGAGCAACAAAGGCAGGAGATGATTAGGTTATGGCGCCCATAATTAAAACGTCATATCGGGAGCGTAAGATATATTTATGGCTTCCAGCCAGGCAGCCAGCGGTGGACAGTAGTGTGGTGACTTTGTGGTGGTTGTTTTCCACAAATTTAATAGGCTTTGCAAGCCCGGTCGACCGTTCTGTGTGCAGTGGATTTCATAAACAAGTTAATTGCGAACCTTTTTCTCGGAGTTCCGTACTCCGACCAACGGTGGCATAGCTGCATCGTCGTTCCTTACTGGTCTACCGACGGTCTGGTAGGCTCGGTGTTTGATCTAGCTTTGTAAGTTTAATAATCATAAATCTACTGTCGGAAATCCTCCATCCAGCGATAAGGAATCCCCTTCCGAGTCGCAAAATAACATTGGTTTCCCGAGCACGCTGGGTTCGTAGGTAGTTGACATTGCTGGGACCAGGCCAAGGCGAATAAACGGAGCTATCGATTTTAGAATAGACACTACAGCAGACTACACACAATAAAGCGATCGTTAAGATAAGCCTTTAGTTCGTTTTTTACTCTGTAAGATGTACGCAATGCCACATGCTGTGTTAGAAAGCAATACCCCGTCATCTAAATGTGCTTGAAACTTGGGACCTGTTGGATGTCCGTATCAATACGGACGCCGTTGTTTGTCCATTCGCAACAAACGATCTCGATGGTGAGGGTTTGGTGCATTACAGTATGCTGCAGAATCCTCATGTAATGGCGGGTTTTGTTATGACTCAATTTTCGATCCACTGTGGTCACCAGCCCTAAGTGGCAAGTACTAATGATTCAATTTTCAAACGATTGCTAGCTTAATAGCTGCGCTGCAACTTGGTATAGTGTCGCCCGCCATGGGGGAAAGGTTGTTTGATAATTGAATCTATTTCAAACGAACATTGGCATCCTTCAGCGCAATAAGCGACTTGCGTTAGGTTGGCGTATCCTGTTTGCATTACGCCTTTCTCTGTGGTGCAGGTAATTGAGGATATAATCATAATTTTCTCTCCACGTTTCTATTCCTTTTGCGTCGTTATCGTTAGTTTACGCGGCCGTTGTTAATTTGAATGTTATTAATAAGTTTTTTCGATGATGCATACATAGCGATGATCTTATATTCGAATTATCGAATCGCCCGATTGATTGACTGTTTGATTATATTATTTCAATGTAAGAATGCATAATAATGAATGAGAAAAATATAAAACATGTGAGCATTGAGTTTAAGGGCATTTACGATTCGTTGTTAGTAATGCTATACTTTATACTATACAGGAATCTCAGTCCAGATGAAAAATTTTGCGTGGGACAGGGACCAGGATATTTGATATGGAATGGAATGTTTCACTGCATTTTACTCGAAATGCTATGGAATACTTTCGAATGTGCTCGGGTTTGTTCAGATCTGCTGGTTCTAGCGAAGCATTTGCTATGGTTTGCCTGATGTTTTAAGCGTTGTCCGAACATATGTTGTAGCCCGCCTCCGTTGGTATCTAGTTTCGCATCCTTTGCGGATTTTTATGGCGGCTGTTATTGGCCAAAGATTCTTGTTTAGTTAAAAATGTGGGTTTCCTCAGTTAAAATTTCTCATTTATTCAATTTCAAGCGAGCAGTAATTTGAAAGCATTTCATTGATCGCATTATGGAGGCGCATGGTAGGCTAACCATTATGATGGAGGCTCCCATGCGCCTCCATCATGTATTGATTTTCATGTATTGAATGTTTAAAATATTGACGTGTATTGAAGATCGTTCAAAACTTCGAGATGCTACTGGCTTTGGAGTATGTCAGTATATTGATGCGTGCGGAATGCCATCACGGCTATGCTAAGGATGCTATCCGAAGCTGGAATTTTTTGAAAATCAAACAGATCGCTCACGCATTTCACCGGTGCAAAACTGTAGCACTCTCTCATAGACGCACAATGGCAAAAACCAGAGGAGGGCCTGAGGGATGGGATTGACTTGATGACCGACACGTTGGCGCTGAGTTGGCGAAGTAATTGTGCGGCTGCGGCCAAGCATGATGGAGCGGCACATCGGCGCGGGCGAACTCTGCGTCCCTGGAGAGGTTGCGCAGTTCATCCTCACCCTCGCCAAGTGACCGTGGCCTTTCCCGTATAAAAACGAGAGTTAGTGATAGGGGCAAAACACGCTGGCATGAATTTAAAGGCCGTGTCTTCCTCGCGAAACACGTGCTTGTCTGCGGATGGTTTGGCTGTTTTTTGAGTTTTTGGTTTTTCTCCATTTCCTACGCCAGTTTCCATCCTCCGTTAAACAAATGAGGGCTTGTATGTGGGTGTATGTGAGAAGGATTTATGTGTTTCACTGAAAAACCATATCTCGCAGACCTATTTTTACCCTGTTGTTTTGTGTCTTCCTTCCATCCCGATCCTTTCTTCCGACAAAACACTTGTTGAATGTTTGTAGTTTGGTATCAACAGCTTGTACGCATCTGTTACAGCAAAAGAGAGGTTGGAAGAGCAAAAGACCATCAGAGCGAGCAAGATGTAGAAATAGATAAAGATTCACTGACGGAGGGAGAGAGAAAGAGTGAGAGAGACAATGTTTCCGATACGAAGCGGGCCCCCAACTTCATTTGCGCTGCGTCGTGCTCACGCTCATCGTTCAACCTCGCGTTTAGTACATACCGATTCGATGTTACGCCGAGTCTTAGTACAACGCTGTGTAATGCAGTGCAGCTGCTATCAGTGCGTGTCGCACAGAAGTTAATCGCGATTCCGACGTGAACGGAGCCGGTCGTCGAGTGCTCGTTGTCGTATGTGTTTCTCGTACGTCGCCAGCTTATCAGTGGACCGCGAGTAGTGCAATCGTCACTCATGTCTGCACTCGCATCGGTGCAACTGTGTAACTCTTGTTATCCTTTCAGTGTTTTACACGTTGCGGTTTGTCGTCGAGTAGCGTTTCGAAGTCATTTGTGATTGTTAAAAGTGTTGAAAGCGACGATTGAACTGTTATAATATGTAAGATAGATTGAGCAGAAGTGAAACCAACATTGAATAGCATGATTGCTATAGATAGTAGCAAATCGTAATGTATGCTTTGTATGAATGAGTCACTAACACACGGTGGACAGACGAAGCAACTGTGAATCCCGGTCGTTTCATTTCGATTGCTGCATGAAATGTTAAAGCACATCGTGTGATTATGGAGTGTTTGAGTTGAGCCATTGCCTCCCAATGCCATGAAACAATTTATAATTCTTTAGATTAAAATATATGTTCCTGCTTCCATCTTGCGCTCGTTTCAGTTCGTTAACCGGCCGCAAATAGAAATGGTGAGTAAGATCCATTACGTTCGGTGAGCTTTGAGTTTTGTTTCAATTGTCTAACCCTCTGGTCTGGGTCGTGATAACCCCGAGGAGTTTTCCCCCGGAAAGCCGTTCAAAAGGAATTCCTTCCATCCCGCCTCTCCTGGTGTGTGTATCGCTTTCATTCTCTCTGTTTTTCTTTCTCGTTCTGCCTTATTCTGCTTTTTCCTCTGTAAACCATCTGTTTTCGGAAGCTGTGGCAAACTGTTGAAAGTGCAACTGTGACCCAGAGACTGCGTACTTGCGTTGCAGCCCATCGCACTCATGTCAACAGCATATATGAATGGTGGTTGTTCTTGGTTCGTTATGTGCTTGCCTTCAGTTTTCCATCCGTTGCGAGGACGACGAGCGGTAGGTCGAGGTTAGGGCAAATTGTTGCATTGAATTTGCGTTCGTTTAAAAACGGAAGAGCTACCGTGCCAGTAGCTTTTTGGTGTTGTTTGTTATGTCCACAAGAAGGGGAGAAGGGAAGAACCGACGACCCCGTGCGGACGGTGTGATGATGTGTTTTTAAAAGCCACTCATTCACCCCAGCGACTCTCGGTGTAGTTGTTAAAGCACTTCAAAAAGTGTACCTTGGCGAGCGAAGCGTGGTGATGAAGTATAAAGTCAATTCGTTCATTCAGTTCACCATTACCACCGTCCATGAAAAAAAAAATTGCTTTTAAAAGGTCATTTTTACGTAAATAAATGCAAAATATTTGTAGTCAGGCTTTACAACGATGGTCTGTAGAAAGTTTACAGAATTCATGTATTCATGGGTTTTGTGAAAAAAAAAATCATTCTACAGTGGTTCTATTTTACTATGAAATGAACAATTTTAAATGCTGCTTTCCATATCCGGCTGACACGATGCAAATCCAGAGGTAAAAGTAAGCAATGAAATTCATTCAAAACAGCCGCGTAATGTACTACTGTTGCCTATTTGATTGCGATCCGGAAAACTTGGAAATGCTTTGTGCACCTGGCGTAAACAGAATAAGATCCTGTCACAGGAATTGATACAAGCAAATAACTAACAAACCATCATCATTGGGCGCAAAACTCCGACCCGCTGATGATACGCTGATTGGTGTGCGGTGACCATGCCTTCAGTTCTTTCATGCTGTGATAAGACGTACCAGGAAGTCATGACCACCCGCCGAGCAGAGTGGCGTGTGTGCTGACGACGTGAGCTTAATCGAAATTGATTTTTTCGCTCGAGGCCAATAATGCATGCGGCAGTGGCACAGCTTCGGCTGCTCTCTAGTGTGTGTGTCTTTCATTAGGTAACAGCATTGGGACAAAGTAATAAGATAAAACCAGAGAGGATCAGGAAAGGGGTTATGCTTTCGTCTCTCGAACCATCGCGTGAGTGATAATGATGACATGTCGCCCAAAGTGTCGCCATTTTTTGTACGAAGGAATTGACTAAGCGATGCCGGCACCAGAGCCAATCTTCACGGGTACTTATAGGCCACGGGACGCATTGATAAAGTTGTTACAAATATAGCGTTATTGGACGATCCGACATCCGCTCATCTAGCCGGCTTAGCAGGCCAAGGATAATGGATTTCAAAGTACGTTTGCTCAGTAATTTTTACCCTGACTCATCTCATTGAACCATGTCCGAGGTCCGGCATTTCGTCACATTAGTGGCTGGTGATAGTTTGCCAGCAGCGGTTGTTTATCGAGCAGAGCGAAGGTCAGCGAAATTACTGTACATCGACCACATCACATCAGGTCGACGATGTGGTCGGTGCTGATGAGCTGGATGATTCACAGTGTGGCCATTGTGTGGTTTTCGTGGTCGATAATTGAATTATTTTGCCACTTTGAAATTGCATTAACGGTTAGCTTAAATCCTTTTCCATTGAACGAAATTTGATTATTCCATGTTCTGATTTAGTAAGGCTATGCATCTATGCTATGTTATAAATGCACTATATACATCCCTCTAAAAGAATGCACTTTAGCTAATTTGGTTTATTTTTGCTTGTCGGTCCTTTTTCCAGCACTTCGCCCAGATCTTTTGGAAAAAATCAGGCATCGTGGTGCAGGATGAAATTTCGAGATTGAAAATTTGAAAAATAGATCGCCGTTAGTTACAGCCCGCAAGATATCGGCAAAGAATGGAAAATACTGCCTGCTACAAAACACGTAGCACAACGTAGGGTGGTGTGGAAAAACTGGACGATACGGCAAACAAGTGCAGATCGTACGCCCGTGCTCTTTGAGTACGTGGCTCCTCTTTCTCAATATGGTCTATGTGGCTCCGTACACGGGAGTAAAGTTAAGTTGATTTGATAGAGTGTTGCAATCAATTTAATTTTCCCTAATTGAGTGCATGTGTCACTATTGCAACGCAACATGTCGCCCACGGATAATTGATAGAAAAAGATCCGTTCAATTTCGTGCTGCATCTTGATAACGATACACTTACACTCGGAATAGGGTAGGGTAGGTGCGTGGATTGCCGTGACGTGTAGTGTACCGTTGAATTTTATTGCGTTAAGGGTTGTTGTTGGGGGTCTGTGGCCCATTGAAAAATGTTGCCATGTTGCGGGTGCATGTGTGTGCAGGAGTACTGCAGCTTGTGAACCACGCTCGAACGAAACTTCCGTAACACACGGACTCAATTGTGGCAAACAATAGATTCCGAGTGTGTGGCAATCACACTGTGAAGATAAATTATACATTATTGCATCCTCGGTGGATCAGTAGTCGCACGGTTCCGATAGTTGCCCACAGCTTCCTTGGAGGTGTAGTTCCATTGGAGTTGCACTGCACGATTGGAACTTTCTACGCTACCATTGAGCCAGTTGAGGTATGAAGGCAACATGTTTGAAAATACGGAAAGTGATTGAACAATGGCAATAGTTTGAAAACTGATCTACTGCAATATTCAATACAAGATTCAATGTATAGCAGTTTTATTTCAACAAATACTATTTTACTGCTCTACACGGCAATATTCCACTGTCACTTACATGACAGCAGGGTGCAGAGCAAGCCGTTTTTAATAAACATTCCTAATAAACACCCAACAATGGTTCTATCTGGCAGATGCAGCGAGTCTGTGCCGACCACAGTGCTGAGCTTCTATCTAAAGCCAATATCGCCCAATGGCAATCGATTTGGTTTAGCAACGTAGGTGTGCCCTGAAAGTAGGAAATGGGATTTTATGAACGTCTGTCATTGGCAGCGTGGTTGAGTAATATTGTCTGTGAAACCAGTAAACACAACACATTGCATTATGCTCCATAAATTCTCCTCACAAGCGTAGTCTGTGACGTGCGCCAGGCTTTGGGTTGGGAGCAGACGGTTATGGTGCTCGATAGTATCACAAAGTCAATATTAAATGATCAATATCGGCCATTGTCGTCTCTTTGGGTTTAGTTTTGCGTCCGAGCACTAGCGCGTCGGGTTGAATAGCTCCTGAAGCATGAACCATTATCATGCTGAGGTTGCTATGATTCGCCTAGACTGGAGCTAACCGCCGGGCTATGCCCATTGCAGATGCCGATTTCCTTCGGTGTTGCGGCAATTGAATAGGGATTTCGAGCAACCGTCTCCCAGGCAAGAAGCTAATGAAGGGAACCAGGATCGACTGTCGGTAGAATTTCACTCGTTTGCGTAACTGAA
>NC_064875.1:912500-917500 GCF_943734745.1 Anopheles darlingi | reverse complement strand
GAGCTGGAGGAGGCAGCTGAAGCTGAAGCTGATCCGGCGTCACGGGCCGTTCAATTTTTTTTTTGCCCCTATTTTCCGACAGTTGGAAATTGAATAATTTTCACTTCATTTTAAGTGACGTTCCTCGAGGCGGTCGCCGATCATCTGATCAGCCTACTTTGAGTTCTTTCCCTTGAGGGCTTGCCGTCGGTGCTCGGTCGTCGGTGTCAATGGTGATGCGATTAAGCTGTGTTTTGCGCCATTTTTGCTATCCACGCTTTTACTCGGTCGGAAAAATCAATTACACTAGCAGCGGAGCGTGGATTCAGGGATTTTGGAGCAAAATTGATACAAAACCTAATTAGTGATTGGACGCGGTCAGGCTTGAGCGGAAATTGTGATACGCCCGCGGAGAAGGAGGAAAATCGCTGTAATGAAGTTTTCACGAAAACAACAGAGCTGCCAAACACAGCAGCCACAGCTTGCACACCACATGATGGCGTCATCGTACAATCACCATTATCTTTCACTCAGAAACGGTGCTAATACAAAATGTGTCTCCTAATTCCAGTGCCTTCGTGTAGAGGATAGAGTGTAGTGTAGAAAGTAGAATTGTACGCTATGCTACACACTTCCGTAGGATATGTTTCGTTCCTTCCGGTTCACTGGTGACATGGTGACATTTTTATGGACTCCACCAGCTTGGCATATGGTGTATTTCGAATGTCTCGTCTTCGTGGCGGTGGTTGTGCTGGTGTTCTTTCGCCTTTTGTTGTCATTCAGCTACCATCGTCGGCAATGCCACTACCGCATAGTCTCGTAGTCCGCGATGGCCATTGTGATTGTATCCTGGCTCTTATCGACGGAAGAGCTGAAGCGTGGTGGTAACCGAATATCCTAAAAGCACCCGTTTCTCGCATCTTGCTTCTGTCGGTGGTGCTCATATGCACTCGGAGAGAGATAGAGTCCTGCCACAGCTTCGCCGGTTACAGTAAAACAATACGCGCGACGCTAAAAATAGTCGCCGGAGGGTTTTTGCTTTCACCGCCGCCTAGCTCACGGCGCGTCATTGTGCTTGGTTGAAAAACTCGTTTGGGTTTACCCCGTAATGGATCGATACGGATCGTCGTTTGTCGAGAGAAAGGATGGTATCGGTCCATCAATACAGTGTTGAGGCAGGAGAACCCGCGTGACCACACCAATGCTGCCATCGGAACAGAGTGGCGGTAAATTGCACGAATCGAAATCGAAAATGAAGCATGTGGACGATGCACGGTAGCGAATGGGCAAGAAGATCTCGTATTCATCCGGATAATTAAGCCGGCTTTTTGAAACCGAGATGGCGCATTTGTCTTCCCGTTAGACGATACTGTAGCTCACCAACATGGTTCTAAGAAAAATGAACAATATGCGGATATTGTCAACTCATCTTCTGAGTAAGATGAGCCCTTTAATGGATTATATGTTTTCTTGCACCAACGGACGATTTCAAAAGACGTATCGCTGTGTTGAGGTCGAACTTATGATCCTTGGAAGTAACGAACCAAAAATACGGCACAGAGCCATTCCCAGACAATGCACAGATAACGGTATTTTTCTGTTGTATTTGGCTCACTATGGTTTGTAGGCTTCTAGGGCAGCAAATTGCTATCCCGCTAGTCCTGGTGCCATTGTGACAAAGGCGCTGGAAGGAGCTGGATCCGTCTTAAAGTACACTTGCTTTGTGTGCCTGCCGCCGGTGAAAGATAGGCACCAACTAGGGCGCTAGCGATGACGATACCAATCAGAGGAATGAAGGAGCTTGCTTGGTAGCCCCAAATTCCCCCGCTCTTTTTCTCTTTGACCTGCTTGTGCAGTGCTACGGAAATTTTTGAAAAGCGATTCAATTTGCAGAAAATACGTCTTGTGCTGCATGCTTTTCGCTGACTGGTGCTGAGACAGATGCGCTTGCGAAAGGAGGAACGTTAAGGTGGTGGGAAGTTTATGGCTTCTCGGACTCGGTAGCCGCACATAAGCGTACCCAGGATACTGTACTGTTTCGAACATGTTCGATGATTCCGAACAGAAGCATCTCAAACGCCGGTCATGATGGACGGCTGACGAGCGGAAAAAATGGGTTGGAAAGAACATTTCTTTCACGATCGTCTCACCGCCCTCACCATCCTCCTTCATTGTGGAGGAAAAACAGGAAGCATCTTTCCCTTTCTACCGTTCTTGGGAAAAGCAAACGAAATGGTCAAGTCTAGAAAGAGAGAACCGAAAGTCAAGCAGAATGCTTCAGCAAAACGCTTGGCTACTCCGAAGCACTTGAATAGGAGGAATCTGTTCCGTAAGAGGATTCAGACGAAAGATTCCTGGGATCGGTTGAACGGTCAGTTTGTTGGTGGTAGAAATATAAGTCTCTCTTCACCCTTGTTCATTGTGAAATCACAACCAAGCGGCCCACGATACCATTGGATCCATAAACTTCCCAATGAGTGATAGAGACGAACGAATGGATTCTCTTTAAAGTGAGTGACATTCGATTATGCTCTAAGTAGAATTGGAAGTGGTAAATTATGATTGAAGCCCTCAGATAGACAGCGACAAGCTGAACCTTAGTCCAGAACACTTAGGATTGATAAGGATAAAAATGCGTTTTAACCAGTGCGATGAATGATAGACGATCTCGCTGCGATATTGATGCTTTGGGAGGAAAGTTTAAAAGTAACATTCGCGTTCTCAGCAAAGTTATCTCATTTCGTTCGTAGGAGGTCTAGTGAAAGATGTGCACATGTTTCAGCATCGCCCGTTTACCACTGTGTTCGATGTGAGCACCGCCTCGCTCTGTCACGATCTATTCATGCAAACGTATTTCGGAGAGGGTAAGAAACGGACATCTCCCCCTCCCTTTTTTTGGGGGATACGATGCGTGAGCAAGGGGAAAGGACTGAGAAAAACTTTGTGCTTAGCACATGGTTTTCAATGTTTTCTTGGTAAAGGACGACACTCGATGATAAATGATCCTCTCTTCCTTGGGTGCAAACACTGACCGAAAGCCGACCAGAGAGCAGGAGCTGAAGGAGTACGATGTTATAAGAATAAGAAGCGAATTCGTGTCCTTGTGCTGCTACTTATGCTGCTAATGTCGACGCCTCGCACAGGTACTGGGTACAGGGTGGAGAGTTACCAGTGGTGGCCGCAACCGACGACACGAGGGACGTGAGGCGTTGCCACAATGGCAAATGGTGCGTCCTGTATTGGTGGGGCGCCAATTTCGCCACCAAGAGGTGTGGCGGGCATAGTCGTAAATTATGAGTATCGTTTATCATCGCACCTTGCCGACACGTAGAAAAAGAAGAAGAAAAACACCGAGACAAGGCTCCGGTGGTCCGTGGTCTCGAGTATGCTCTAACTTTCGTCAGAGGCTTTTTCGACTGCCGAAAGTCACCTGTCGTGCGAAAGAAAAAACTTTTCATACTACTATATTAAGCCGAATTATTTAACAAAATTGCTTGCTGTAGACTGCACGGAGAGACGAACATACCACGGCTTGCAGCAGCAGCAGTCCATTTCATCTGGAAGAGACTTCATTGTCCACAAGACATGCGAGCATGACCTTGAATTCGGACGTGAGAATTGTTAGCGTACGCGACGAGAGCCATCAGTAGAGACAAGGCTATACAGATCAAGAATGATCCATGCTTGGACCGCAAAATCTGGCCGACAGATATGTGGATGTGGTTCTTTGCGTTTTTGGCGGTTATTAAATAGTTGGCAAACACTGGTTTGCGACATCCGTACGTGATACCGGTAGATGATGCGTGCAAAGGTGCCGGAGTTTCACTTACATCCATTCCAGACCTATCCTCCTTTAGGCCAATAATATCGCAAAATCAGTAGCCTGTACCGGCAGTGACTGGGAGTGTTGCTACACAAAGGGGGTTCCGACCGCATCTTCAAGGATTCGTTAACAATTCAGTAAACGTTTAGAGCGAAAGTACCAACTATACTTGATCCTTTATCCATGCTATCTCGCACCGTACCGTAATCAGGCGATGACGCGTGACTGAAGCAATCCAATCATTCGGCAAACGGAACGTAGATTGGGCCTAGCATAGAGGCTTTCGTAGCGGTTATCTTTTCCCCGCCAGCTTCCGGTCCCGGCGAGCTGGAAAGGTGTATAATCCGGATCCTAATGAAGATCCGGCAGATTAAGCAACCGCACCGCATCACATAATGTAGCGGACGTGGTTGATGGGTTTCAGATGACCATCGCTTTACCTTCGTTAACCGTTTTCAATTTAACAGGTATAACCGCTCTTCTGTTGTGCAATTTCATCCACCTGCTCGCTGAATGCTCTGTGTGGAATGGCCGTGTTAATGATCATGAAAGGACTACGATCTCAGGTCGGTGAGAATTTTATATTAGCTTGCATAGTTGAACGCTCTCAATGCTGGGGAAAGAGACTGAAATGAAATTCTTATAGAGCTCAAACGAGGCGTCCCAACACTCCTTCACGAACCCTGACTCTTTCCGGTGGCGGATGCGATGTTGTGGAAGGTATAATTATGATTAAAATTCTTCGCGCCCTTCTTTAGCGGAATTTTCGAAGAGAAATGGCTGAATGGATCAGCGGTACGAGAGTCGTATAGCAGCCACACCATTGTTACGATTGAATTTAGTTCTTTTTGGCCGATGTCGGAGTTTGCAAGCAACTTGAACGATCCGATACGTTCGTTGCTCCCACACCCAGTGCGCTATAAATTTGTCGACCGAAACGGAACGGATCCTCCCAGTTTCTAGAGGAATAGTTATCGCTTTCATCTTCTCGGACTTCGGGCTTCCTTCCCAAGGAGCATGGAATTTATGTTTTCCCACCAGCCGGACTGGAATGGTGACCGGAATTGATATTTATTGACTCGGTCCGATCTCACAGCGTTAAAAGAACGCAGCGTCTCCTACCCCGGAGCCGGATATTGCTGGAGGGTTCTAACCGCGACAAGTGTTGGGTTAGGTTGTTAGAATATATAAAAAAAAC
>NC_064875.1:885000-892500 GCF_943734745.1 Anopheles darlingi | reverse complement strand
GCGGTGCCAACGAACTTCACCGCAAAAATGTGGGTGCTAGCCCAACTCATCGAGACTCAGACAGGTTTCATAATGTGTTAAAATTATCATTTTCCTAGTGAATATTTTAGGATAAGAAAGGAGCTAGAGGAGAGAAGCATGTAACACGTGTAGTACCGTTGTTACGGCGAGTGGGATCCGTCAAAGCCAGAGGGCCCGGAAGAGATAAACCTACATAAAGCGGATGACATGTACCGAATGCGTTTGCCAAAGGGCATTTGGTACACGTGTGTGTGAGTGTGTGTGTTCTTCATGATCTCTGTCTCGGTCGGCAATCGGCAGACGCGTTAAGTGGTATCACTCTACGGTGGCGGTCTTTGTAGGAGGTCAAACAAGAACAAAAAGAGAAAGAAAATGAACAAAAAAGAAGACGTTGTAATAAAACTTGCTCTTTCTCCGAGCCACGGCTGGTGATGGTACGGTGGATTGAAACAGGGTAGTATGGTAGTAACGCGAGACAACAAGTGCTTGTTACTTAAAGTTGCCTCATAACTCCGGTAGGGTTTACCTGGCACGTTTCCCGCGAGATAGATGCTGCTATGTCGCTCGGGAGCCATCTTTAACGAGGTGGCCGCATAGCAACCAATGCAGTCACTATAGGCGACGCACGGCGGGTTGCACGTCGATTGCATGTAACTTCTGGGAAAAGATAGGGAAGGAAACAACTTGCCCGTAAACAAGCAGAAACAGGTCATGCTCGGTGAAACGATTGAGTCCATGATGGTGATGATGAGGAAAGTTAAAGGTCAAATAACGAATTCTTCGAACCCAAGCCGAGAAAAGGCGGAGTAAAGTGTGTATAATTCATGACTCAATAGATTGAAGCGTAAAAAAATGCATTTTAACAAGGTTGCTGCATCGATATAATTCGAGCACCTGCAGATCCTTTAGCCTTGTCCAAGAAGCTCAAAGACGGTCATAGAACTAGCAACAAGGTGTTGAAATGGAGCCAAAGTATGATAAAGTCCGGCAGCTAGGCGCTTATGATTGGCTTGTGTGATGATTCAATGTAGCATAAATGTTAGAATATTAGGTGCCATACCAGCGTCACTGGAATGAGCTTTCAGTAGCAATTGAACGAAACAACATTATCCCTCACCGCCTGATGTGTTATCAATGATGGTTATGCAGCAAATTCATTTGCCAAAAGGCCAATTATTCCAAACTGTATTATGTTGCTTTCATTTAATGCAGTACAAGAGTTACATAAGTTACGGGAAGAAACATTCCTAAGAATTGAAATGTTTATTGAATTCAACAACAGCTTTCTTCCAAAGCTGCCCGTTTGTATCGTGTGATACGTTAAGCTTCCCTATGTTGTTTTGCTCTTCTTTTCTGCATGGTCGATGTAACCTCAAGGGAAATCAACGCAATGATCCATCACGATGCCACAAGAATGCCAAAATCCGGGAGAGCCGCTTGAACGTTTAGCTTCTGGTTCTTGTGGTAATCCGTTAGATTAGTCTTTGTGTCCGATCGGGTGAGGAATTTTGTGGTGTTCCAATCATGGCAGCAACGTTCTTTGATTGGAAAACGGACAAAGTGATGAAGTGGGTTCTCAAAAATGGTAACCAACGGTATTGTACTAGAAGTAGGAATTCTTTTTTTTTTATTGGTCGGATGTTTGCCTTCAAAGGAATTCCAGTCTCATCTGTAACAAGCCAAATGGCGGCCTAAAGAGGTGGATAAGTCGAGCTGCTGTGATGTGACCCATGAGTCCCTCTTTTCTCGAGGCTTCGATTAAAGTGAGCCCCCAACATTCGGAAGTGTACCTTTGTGTTCACCGTTTTAACGGTGAAGAACCGTGTTTTGTTTTCGTTCCTGGCAAAAGGAGAAACTGTCCACTGATCACCCATAGTACCACGTAGTAAGGCAGGGCGAAACTTTCGACAAAGGCCACCACGCGGGTGAAGGCAGGTATGGATTGATTAAAAAAAGGAGAAAAATAAGAAACCTTGTCCACCATACGCGCCATTGTGCTTGTGCAACAAAACAACGTTTTGTTGTGTCGACGAAATCGACATGAAATTGGCCGAAAACTGAAAGGCTCCGGGGTTCACCTGGGATGCCATTCCGTTTCGGCTGAGTTTATCATTTTTTCGCCTGTGTTGACTCAACATAACAAGCTCTTGGTTACGGGGCGGAGTTGTTGGAAGTAGAAAAGCTCATCTGATCCCTTTTCCAATTGACCGTTTATGTTGCCTCTTCGCAAGGTGCGGGACCAAGAATAGAATTAGGCATAGGACCCCATTATGGAAGGGAAACTGAGTGGATGTTTATTTATGTATGTTGATCGTCGTAGCATCAGCAACGATGGGTAATTAATGCCCTCTACCGTGATTCTACGGATGGAAGTAAGGAAGACGGTGATTTTAGCTGAGCAAGTTAGAATAACGTATTGTACTGAGTCTTCATTTGATAAAAGAAGTAGTTATGGGTTAAGGAGACAAACATTTGAGATTTAATTTTTGATATCCTGTTGTTTGTGCTGTGGTCCAAAAGAAATGTTAGGAAAGCAGAGTAGGAAGGGTAAAACGAAAGAATCCGGATTGTTCGCCGAATGAACTTCTAAATAAAAAAATTCTCTCGTACCTTCAGGAATGTTTCGTTGGCTCTATCTTTGTGGCTCTCGATTTTTGATTACATTCTTAGTTCCTTTTCTAACTGCACAAAACAAGGCCTACAGAAAGCACCATCCAGCATCGCGAGAAAGCAGAAGAAAGAAAATATGACGATAAAGTCGTCTTGTTGGATAGCGCGCGGCAGTGGGTGTGGTGGACAATTTACTCTCTTGCAAAATGAAGGAATCAAGCGAGTGTAACACTTCCAATTTTGATTCTCGGTGCTTCGAGAAAACAACGGGGACTCAAGTCAGTCACTGATGTGCGTTTATTTATTTTTTACAGCGATTCTGTTCTATTGTTTTGTTTGATGAATAGCGAGAGCAAAAGCGCAGGGCAGAAGGAGCATTCTTCTAGTGTCGCCAGGGTGATTGCCATCGATGGTGCCGGAGTGTAAGAAGGAGGGGGAAGGGGAGCTCTTGAGTGCTCCGTTAGCTCGTGGAACTGAAAGCCGAGCAGTAGTTGCGATGCTTAAAGTATGTCTGTTTCATTACGATATACATTTCACTGAGCCTTCACCGTTGAACTTGAAGAGCTTCATCCTACGCGAGAAACCCTAGGCAGGATGTGCAGAGAATAGATAAAAAAAATCTGAATTTGTTATGCCCCAACGAGGCGCATTTAAGCGGGTGTATCAAAACTGTTTCGAAATTGGAGAAGCACGATGGAAAGTGTTGATAAAACAGCGCGGATTCACTCTACTCCCTGGTTCCGCAGATACTAGCATCGAAACGATTTCTCGCAGCCCAGTGAAACCATAAAGACAAAAGGGCATTGAAAGGAAAGTGCGGAAAGAGTGAGCATCAATACAAAAACTTTACTTCTTCCCTTTTACATGGAAGACCCTCCACAACGCAACAGATAAGAGGAAATGAGTTAAAAAGACAGCAAAACAACACGAAGCTGCTGGGGCGTGGGCGAGTAAATACTGAGGGAAACGTTGAGCTGTGCTCTATTTTGCTAGTCTGACTTCTGGTAGGTCTGGTAGTAGAATGCTCAATTTACGCCACAAGCACTTTTTGGAACCGGGATTGTTTTGTTGGCATTCGTTCGACTATTTGAACAGTTGTTGTATGGATGCTGAGAAAGTTTGTGTATAGTTTGGTGTAAGGACGCAAAGAGATTTCACGCTTTCTTCCATTTAAAACGTAAGTCTTTTACTGAGCACCACTGTGAACCGGCGAAAGAGAGGGCAAACAAAAATCGTCAAAAGCAGCATGTATTTATGTTGCAACCGATAAATACAACTACGCCGAACCATCGTTCGATCATGTTTTCTGCAGTTTACGAGCCAAAGATACCGGTGTCCTTACGATCCACGATGTCATCAATTTCCAAAGTCGTGCGTTGTAGATTATCGTTGCTGGCAATACGTACACCTGACTCTAGCAGATAGGAAACAAAAAATCAATATTCAATAGAGCCCCGTATTTGAGGGCTCATCTAAGGCTGCAAGACGCCTTTCCAGATAAAAGGCAGGTTGCTCGTCTTGGTAGGAAAGCAACAAAAATGGTGGAAAATAAAATAAAAACTTTCTTCATTACAACGTAGCTTCATATGGTGTAGCTATCAGAAGCAACGAAATATGGTCGTCATTTACGACTACATACTGGAAAACACACGTTCGGGGTGCCCATATTGCTCCTTACCTGTCTGTTGACCTCGGAGG
This sequence comes from Anopheles darlingi, assembly GCF_943734745.1. Classification (NCBI taxonomy): domain Eukaryota; kingdom Metazoa; phylum Arthropoda; class Insecta; order Diptera; family Culicidae; genus Anopheles; species Anopheles darlingi. The sequence goes on along the minus strand of NC_064875.1, from coordinate 888,171 downwards.
CCCAAAACATTGATCGCGTATCCTGCCGTAAGCCAATACGCATTGAGCATGTCGGTTTTTGACGAATGTGACAATCAGCGGTTCGTATGAGGTGTAATTCTGTGGGTAGATATTGATTCTACACCATCTGCGTGACCAGAACCTGCATCACAATGCCACGTATTGGCAGTTGGTTCTATAAAGGAACGGAATTCGTCAGAATCGAAACCAACATTGATAACCCCCCTCCACGGTTGAGGCCTGTTGGGGCAATAAAAGAGAACAATAAGCCTACTTTGGGAGCGCTGACATTTGTGATGTGTGACATTTGAAGCGTCATGGTAGGCAATGTGGCAGCTAGGTAACTCACAACATAGCGAGCGACCCTGCTAAAACTGTTTTGCGTACTAAAATGGATCATGAATTTTATACAACCAAGCGTCGCTTTACGAGCAAACCAGCGTTGTCATGTAAGCGAGCAGCAACGTACCTAGCTCCAACTCCACTGGTACACTCGTCGAAGTTGCTAATGGCGGTCGAAATAACCGCTACAGGAGCATAGACGAATAAAGCGAATTTCGATTGTTATTGCCCATGTAATTTAGGCTTTTTGCTACATTAGCACTGGTACAGTTTGGTAGAGTTTGCAGGGCACATTGCCAGCATTGACGTTCTGGTTGCATTTTGTGTCAATTGAACTGTAGCGGATGGATTGGGCAATATAAGCATCAATGAATATAATTTGGAGAGCTGGCTACATTTTCATTTCAATACTTTTACATAAACTTCCTTCCCATACCTGTGTGTATAATAGAAAGTGACTGATTTCGTACTATATGAGGGGTAACACAGTAGATGTGCCCTTGTTTCAAGAAACTCCTCGTAATTGTAGCTTGATAGTGTATGCATGTATTATGCAAAAATCAATAGATGCTAATGTCTCATGATGGACAAACTCCTTATTTAACTCATAGGCTGTTGATGATAAAAATGGGTGTCCAAAGATAAGTAAATGGAACCAATTGCTACAAGAGGTGTACGCACCACTTTGCAAAAGCAGCGGTTTTAGGTTTATGTTATTACAATTGTGTCAAATACTCAATGCGCTTTGTTATTACTCAGCTTACTCACAATAGGAGAAAATTACTGTTGAATTTAAGTCCTTATATCGAATTGTAGACTGCATTGTAGCTAATAAACATAAACCAAACTAAGAACATTTAAAGCATTTGAGGGTGCGGATAGTAAAGTAAATGGTGTAGCGATTAGAAAGTAAAACATTATTGACATAAGTAGAAACATATGACAACGTGAACGAAAAGAAACGAAAGCTAAAGTGAGAGAGTAGCCGGTAAGACAATGAGAGGAAGCAGTTTGTTAATAAATCAGTTCCATAACTTTACTAGTTACTATGTGAGGTTCACCAGGAATGAACCAGAAGACGAAACGAAGGAAACTGATATCTCGAACAGTATGATATTACAGACGCTGTCGTAGGGCAGCGTAGTTAAGGTATTCGATATGAGTATTGAGCTACTTGAAAGGACTATGAGAGCAAAGCAGAATAAGATGTTTTCGAGCTATTCGTCAATAAGCTAGTCATCTGAATTGAAGCGAATGAAGCAAATCGCAACGCATTCTACATGGCAGATGTAAAAAGGAAAAAAATAAATATAATTACATGACCGATTACACGTTTTACATGGACGAGCTTTGTCTTCATATCTCCCAGGAGCAATGGGTTGTTGTCCGAAATGTGTTGTATCTTCAGCGTTACTCATCGTGTAATGTTATGCGGCGGCTTTTAAGCATAACGTCACTGCAGCTTGGATGCCAATCCAGTGTAACGGATTCTTCGCGAGTACTTAATCCTTAGCCCCGCTGATGATGACCCCGAACAGGAAACAGAATTAATTGAAATTAATCCACTGCTGCACACGGCAAACGCTTTCGGTAATGGAAAGCACAGCACATTAGCATAAATTATGCGATTATCACTGGTAGCAACGAGGACGCACAGTAAAAGCGTGGTTTCGCCGGTGTGTGCCTGCCGTTAAGAGCAATTTGCAATGGCCGTTTTCCGTCCTGTAAGAGCTTATTAACGGTGCTTGCTAACCAACCACTTGCTGGCTATCCTGTGTGAATGTCCAGCTGCTTTGTTGGGATCTCGGTAATTAATGGTAATGATTGCCGGCATGCCCTTCGGTTCTAGGTCAGCTGGCATGATAGCTGCCAACTCTGGTGCTATACGGAACTAGTGCTCGGCTTCAGCTTAACCTGTTGGTCACCATAATTGCTTGTATCACCGCATGGAGCAAGTGAGCAATCGCCGAAACATAGACGAATATTTCGGGCACCAATGGCGTACCGAGGTAGAGTGCGTCGTGTAAATGGAAGCCAATTCGAAATTATTGCTACGTGTTGTTAAATGTTTCTAGTACTTCTTCTGATGAGCCCACATCGTCTATTTTTAAATTTTTCAAAATATTGTTTATATTTTTCGTAAATTTTTGTGAGAATTGTTTGTATAATATCTTGGTTCTAGATTATATAGAACAGACAATTCGAGAAAAGTCCATTTACATAACCTTCCCCAAAGACAAACCATATACTAACAAAGCGATAAACGCCTACGGGTTTACAATTTTCCTCGTCACACTAGCGTCCTCTATTTCTGGCCGCTCGAATGAACGCAAACGCGGCGTAAGGTTGTTTTCACCAAAGCGGCACGAGTTTTCCAGAGTTTGAGATCGAAAAGATCACGGAAAGATATGCGGTATCCGGTGTTCTCGGGCAAAAATCTCGGGTTTGTGGTGGTTAATTAATGCTGTTGCGGAGGATGATAGGGGTCGATCTCGATGGCAAGACATTTTTTCAGTTATAGCGCCAGATAAGGAAGAAAAAAAAATATTTACATACAATTCGGATCATTTTTTTTTATTCATTGTCTTTGGATCATTCTACGAACCGTTCTAAAGCAAAAGTTTTCGTCAGATCAAGAACACTACATTCGAACGGTAAAAGTTTTCCAATTATTAGCCTCGATTTAGCTTTCAAATTGTTCTTCCGAGCTATCGGATAACGACGAGTTATCTGCGTCTGGAGATTAATTTGTCGATTAACTTTAGCTCCAAGAGGCTGACCATTGGCAATTGTAGGCCGAAGTTAAAGTGGTTAGTTATCGCAGCCTGA
>NC_064875.1:872500-877500 GCF_943734745.1 Anopheles darlingi | reverse complement strand
ATATGGTATTTTTAATTGCTTCCTGGGGCAGGTTTCTCAATTCATACGCATGTTATAGCTTGTTCTTCAACACGGTGTACGAGTAACCTGAAAGACCGTCAACCATCAGTGAATCGAATGCACTTGATTACTTTCCAATCCCGTGATGGCCCCGCTATCTACCGCCATCTCTTGCCGTTTTTACATATTCCCGGTTTTTCCTGACTAATCGAGTAGCCTCAGCAGCCACAGTATCGGGCTAGTAATCCGTTGCATCTAGTCGTCTCGTTTTTGCCAGTTTCTCGCTTCGCTTCGTGGTAGGTGCATGGCACAGGTTTTTCCTCCGATTTTCTAGAATCGTGGGAGTAGAGTAGTGTGCGTGTCATCGTGTCGTGTGGAAAGCGGGTGGAAAAGAGCAAGCGCACGCGACTCGGCCGGCACATCTCTAGTTTAAGCGGCAAGACATCCAGCGTTGATCGCGCATATCCAATGCGCATAGAGACTCGCACACTCACACAGCCACACCGTCTGAAAACCCGTGGTAATTCAGTCAAAGGTGGCGTTGGAGAAATTTTGTTCGATCGGAAAATCGGAAGGAACCTTTACCTCGCGTATCCGCTGCTACCGTCAGTTTGTTGGAACACGTCAAGTCGTAAGCTTTGCTGGCTGCACGAGCATTAGCATCGGAGTGTAGAATTTTCCAATGGCGAATCGCGCGAGATCATAACGGCCTGGCATCGCGGTGTAAATCTAGCGGTGAAGTGTGCACAAGTTACTCGAAATCGAATCGAACGTGGACAAACAACTTTAGAAGGAAACTTTAGCAGGAGACTCGTGCTACATAAATCGTGGAAAAGTGTACAAAAATTATCCAATATTTTTTGAAAGGGATCCGCAAAACACCAAAGAGATTCGAGTGAAAAAAATTCTTATTTGGTACACTGGATTTTATTTAACTGAGGATGATCAGTAAAAGAAAATGATGTCCATAGAAACGGGTGCGGAACGGAAACCGAATTTTTCACCAATTAACAGTTACGGTTTCAGTTGCCATGGTGACTGATGCATAGGTTGCTCGAAGTGTAGAAATGCCTGGTAAGTCTTTTGTATTTTATTCAATTCAGTAACATTTGCGCTCAAATCAACGCTCTAGGTGCTCTACGCCTAGCATGGTCTGTTCTCCGACCAATAGCAAGGAACGACGCAAGATGACTGCCTTGAGAATCAATGTGGTAATCTGGTTGCAGCCACTTGAGGTATCTATCCCATGGTCATGGGTGTTTGAATTGGCAATATATCGGCGATCGCCGTGCTTCCAAGGAGACGATCATCGAAAAGATTGAGATGCTGTTATTTCTGGCCTACGGTTCGGTTTTCCGAATGGAGCAATCCGTTGTTTGGTAATGTACGATCCGGGAAGCTCTCACCCCGCCCCGGGGATCCCCATTTCCAGCAGCTCGTACCAGCACAGTCGTCGTACCACGAGAACGTGAGTGAGTGAGTGGCTGGCGATTGAATTTCATTTCACGCCCGACAACCGGGGTCGAATGTAAACATTCAAACTAGTCGAAAGGCAATTCCAAATGACGATAGAACCGAGGAAAAACCGGGGAACCATCACTTCGGCAAAGGATTGGAAAATATCATTTAACTATTTACAAAGCCATTAATGCCAGAAGCAGCACCAGCAACTCACAGCCAGCTCAGCAACAGCAGTAGCCAGGGAGCATCAATAGATTACCTCATGTGCCGGCTGGCGAACAAAAGCAATGGAACGCAAGGTAGGAAGGAGTCTTGCTGTGGCCATGCATGCATGCCGTGCGCCGTTTCCTGTATCTGCGTTGCCAGCGACGATCAAGACCTTCGTGGAACTGTTTCGTCTTGCAAAAGAGAGTGTTTACACACTCGTTCCATCGCACCACGCCTCGGCTAGCCATATGGCCAGTGGTAAAGAAAATATTTTTCTTTCTTTGTTGCTCGCGGCACGGCCCGGCTTTAAGAACGTGATGATCCCTGTATTTCATGGGGTAGAATGGGCACAAATCCAACGCCCCGTAAGATGCACGCACTAGAGCACTAAGCAGGTGAACGGAATGATAAGCAAAAAGGCGACCGAAGGTGTCTTTTTCGGGTGGCGCTCGTGGCGAAGATTTAGTCCAGCCTCAGAAGCTTCCACGGACCTTCGTCGTTAGCTTAATTAAAAGAAAAATGAAACGGCCCATTAACGTATCATCAATTCTAATGTTGAGCTAATCGCTTGTTCAAAGAAACCGACGGAAAGTCAGCGGCACAGAGAGAGAAGAGAGAGAGAGAGAGAGAGAGAGAGAGAGAGAGAGAGAGAGAGGAAAGAAAAAAGGCAAAAGAGAGGAAGCGGCACTGTGCAAAGAAGTCGAATTTCAGGGAAATGGTTATGTACCCTGCTCCCGGCTTATGTTTGCACGTGCACTTGAAACGAAGTAATTCATTAGCGCTTTACGCCACATTGAGTAAATGTAGGAACCAGCGTCCTCGTTCACATTACGGAAGCCCGAGTGGAGAGGTCATCGCTGCAAACTCGAAACATCGGCCACACGGGTGCTTTACTTTTTGTTCAATCTATTTATGACGGATGTGCATCATTTCACTCGATACGGGGTGTGAAAACCGCAACGAAGGCACGTTGTACTGTGGCGCAAATTGTTTCTACATTCCAGCACACATGCTGTGCAAGCTGTACATCAAATTTGACCTGCCCTGAGAGTCTACTTACATTCACACTTACATACACAACACTACTTTGCCACTAAAACTGTGCTACTAAACTGTGCTGCTGCTGCTGAGGCTGTAGATCATTCTACTAGCCAAGGCAGGCAGTGCTTTTCATACAATTCAACCCAAGCAGTGCCTGAGTGGTAGAATGTTTGGAAAACTTAACGCAAAAAAGTTACCATCCAAGTAAAAGCTCCTTCCGCAGCAAACACTTGATTTCCTCTTTTCACAAAACAAGCAAAGTCACGCCCTCGGCATACACAATACACAAATTTTGGAGGGTCAAACTTTAGTCCTGCGCCATGTTGTAGAGAGGATGCTGCCTGGTTTTGCCACTCAATTAGCTCTCGAGTTTTCTGTCCGCTCACTCACCCGTTCCGGCGCAGAAATTGACATTGACGAAACGTTAATTACATCTCTTGGACGTACTTTTCATTTGCAACATACTTTCGCACGAGCCACTATCTTTAACGGCATTTAGTACTTCAGCTCGATCCTACTAAACGCTGCAATGACGAAGGGCAGAGCACAGGTCTGTGACAACTTTTGACATCAATGTACGAGACACGTAGTGCCGGTACCGGGCACCCTCCCCTTTCTCTATCTCTGCCGAGTACTGAAAGTAATCAACAAGTTAACTTTTTCCTTACGTATACCCATCACTAACGTGCGGCGAAGAAGTGTCTCTCGGAAACTGTGCGGTACGAATACACTTTTTTTTTAATCCTGCTTCAAAACTCGGTGGCAGGTGGTTTCACCACGAAGATATAGTACGTGTAGAGCAATGCTGTTCCGTTGGATCAGTAGGTGTCACGCCCAGCCCTTGCTACTCATCGTGCAAAAGTGAAACGTTGTTGTGGCTTTGGAGGTGGGCCGAGAGGGGGGGGGGGGGGGGGTGCGCAATACAGCAGCAACGAAAGACAAAGTAGAAACGGTTGACGATCGAGGAACGATCGTGACGTAGGAAGCACATAATCCTCGCGTTCATCTTGAACAGCTGAAGAAGGTGTGTTTGTATGTGTGTTTGTGTGTGTGTTGTGCTCGCTGAAAGAGGCAATGCACTTGGTGGAAGGATCGGATCGGATCAACTCCAGTATTATTAGGGTCACGGAATGTTTCCGAACGCGGGCTTATTTGTGTTTGCTCGCTCAAGCATCACAGTTTCCTCAAATGCCTACGCATAATGCAGAAATACACGTTTTCGGTTGGTCGGTCGGTTGGTCGACTGGTTGGCGCCACACTCGCTCGTTATCCACGAACGAGCGCGCAATTTAGCGCGCCAAGAGGCGGCCGACCAAGGTTTTAAATCAAATTAAATTGTCAGCTGCTCGGTGCGGGTGCCACTAGCAGCAGCAGCAGCAGCAGCAGCAGCAGCAACAGCGGCTCGGTTTGCATTTTTCACACATCCCCCTTGACTGCAGAGAGGTCAACGATTTGTGTGGTGCTCCGGAACTCTTCTGCTACATCCGTCATTGCATCCGTACGTGCAGACGTGGCCGTTCGTACATGGCGTGTGCGTGTGTGTACGTGTGTGGTGATGGCGTTCTGCAAATGTAAATGCAATTCACTTAGTCAAATGAGATGAGCGGTGGTGGTTGCCTGCTGCACCACGTAGGACCCCGCTTGCATGCTCAAATTAAGAAACGCACGCATCGTCATCGTTCGGCTGTCCACGACCATTCGTGGCACGCGGACGGGCGTCTCCATCGTGCGCCTCCATCGGCGGTATCGGGGTGCTTCTGCATAGCATTTGTCACGCGCTCCTTGAAAACACGGCGCACACGGCGGAATCAAGCGGTACCGAAACGAAGGAATGAATGAATTTTTTGGGAACAGAATTGGATGGCACGTTAATGGCGTATATGCCTGGGTATGGGGACAGAGGGCAAAGAGGGAGAGAGAGAGAGAGAGAGTCTCTCAGTGGTAGTGTTTAGCTGTTGCTGCCATTCTTCGCGTGCTACAGGGAGTTGGGATCATGCCAAAAATGTCGCTTGACATGAATGTGGGTTGCGGTTTTACTACTGTTGTTTCACGTGCAATGAATGACAGTGGGTTTCGTTGCCCTCTCTCTGTCTCTTTCTCTCTCTCGCTTTCTCTCGCTCTCTTCACTCGCCTCGTATTGTTCCATCAGACCAAATTAATCTCGATCATGCGCTGCCTGCGCATGCCGGGTAAGCGAAGGATGTCTGAACTGTCTCATAACTCGTTCGCCCGGTCGCCGCGCTCGCTTTCGTGACAACTTCTGACAAGGCATTATCAAAGACAAAGGTCCG
>NC_064875.1:855000-867500 GCF_943734745.1 Anopheles darlingi | reverse complement strand
ACCCTTGCGAGTCCCCTGGGTCCTGGGAACACGTAAAGGTACCTCTATGTGGTCACAATTAATTGAAGCCATTTTATTTCACCAAAACGTTTGCACCGGCTGACGGAAGACCTGAGAATCGTCGCATGTACGCGTCGTTTGCAGACGCGTGACTAGAACATGGCCGCTGACACGGTCGGTGAGACTGTAATGTGCGTGCGACAAACGAAGAACAACGCATATCATTAAAAGCGACATCGTACGGTGCGGCGAGGAAGGATAAGCTCTAATGAGCCGTCAGATTTACGTCCGCTGTGTCCGCCGTCCTGTTGCCGGTGATACGTGATACAGTTGCCGTTCGTGTGCGCTCCATACACCCAGGCTCATCACGACCAGGAGTCGCACAACAAGTCGGGACAACAATGTAAGGCAAAACCCAGGTTTAATTACGATTATTAAAAACCATTTGAGCGGGACGATCAAAATTAAAACCAAGACCCATAAATTACCAGCAGCCTCGGCTGTGGTGAGGGATGGGTACCCGGTAGGCATCCTAGGCGATGTCACGCATCGGCTGTGGCAGCGGATTTTGTCACTTCCACCGTGCTTCATTTCGTGCGTTTGAAGGTTTCGCCGTTAAAGGCCGGTGGCATATAGGGGGTCGTGCAACTGAATACACTGCCATTAAATCGGATGAATGCCGTTTTTGAGGCGGTTGTCTTACCACATAAAACGAGATGAGACACCTCCTCCGTCGTAGTGTACGCGGTCCGCGCACGACGAGCCGGTAAACATGAAAAATCTCCCGAGAAGTTACCGTCGGACCGTCGGTCGGATGGAAGTTGAAACAATTGATGTCGAAATGATGACGTCTAGCATTCTACACCACATCATCATAAATTATGGTCTCACAAGTGGTACGAGAGAAAGAGACAGGGAGAGACCTCCTGTGCGTGTGCGTGTGTGTGTGTGTGTCTTGTCTAGAGCAAGGTGAAGCATTAGAGGGCGGCCCAACCGTGACAGCGCATCGCGACAAATACATGACGCGGGAGTAGTTCAATAAATTAAAATGAAAATACCCCCAACATGTCATCCTCAGGACGGATTGCTTTCCCTCCCATTGTCGGCATCGCTTCGGTCGGTTTGGTCGGTTGCCGGTCGCTTCCGTTCCGCCAGTGCAAGACCACCAGCACAGCACAGACTGCGACTGGTGGGAGGAAACTAGAAACGACACAGAGGGAGATGAGGGATAATAAATTGATTTTTATTTACAGTTACAGACATTGCGGGCATATACTATTTAAAGAATGTGCCGTGCTCCTGTTTCGATTTCTGTCCGTTCGACGAAGTCTTTCGAACCGTTGCCGGTGGGATTTCAATTATCCATCATTATGTCGCCTTGAATGGTGGTCTCGACAGTGTGCATCACAACCGCATGATAGGAAGTAATTGCCGTCCGTCACCGTAACATTCAACAACCATCATGATGAAGGTGTATTGTCTTCGAGTTTGAGATCTCGCATATGCTCTATGCAGGATTGAGAAGCAACATTACACTGCTGCTGCCAGCAGAATATAACAAATTTAAGCAGATACCATGAGAGTTCGAGCATGGAATGGATTAACCACATTTTCAGATTTTATATAAACTACCAATGGAAGGAGCCAAAGACAAAGCTACCACCGAGGGTGCCCTCCCTCATCCAAATTCATTATGTTCGTTGAATTTAAAGCAGCGTGATTCCGAAGCTCCACGAAAGACACCGACGCAGGGAACGAGTGTTAAAGGCTTTTCGCATTATTGAAAAGCGAACACCGGTACCGGCATGGCATTTCCAATTTTCGCGCCCTAACCTACTTAAATACTTAACCCCAGCACAGGGGACCCCCTGAAGGGCTCGTTGCGATTGAGTAGGTCTTCATTTCGCGAGATAGCGAGGATCGGGTCCTTTTACAATTTTCACCGGATTAAAAAAAAACGAAAGCAGCTGGAGTGGTGGTACCATCACTGCGAAACCACAACGCTCTCTTCTCTCTCTTTCTCTGTGGAATACTTATTCGGGGCTCGATTTTTTCCGATCTCGCATACCAGGGCGTACAAACCGGGAGCCAAACGGCCCAAAAGGAAATATGAAATGTTAAATATTTGAAACACAAACACAAATGCGTTGTGGTAGGAGAAACCAACCCGGACTGCACAATGGAGAAGCGGAGGAAACGGCAAAAAGTAAACGACAACAGCTGCTACTGAACAACACTTAAAATTCATTGTTATACACGAAAAGCGTGTGCTAGTGACGGTGGAGTAGAGGTGCCGAGAGCACACCTCGGAAGCGTAAACGTCATCACACGCAAGTGCCCACACCGAACCATCCTGGACCACCAGCAGTACCCAACACTTTGGAAACTGGCGCATAAACCGAAGCGACGAGCGGAGTACTTTATTTTTACTGGCCGCACGGAACTATCGAACTCTCTGCTTGTCTTATCTTCCGTGTGCTTATCCATGGGGACAGAGTAGGATATCCGTACGCATGACACCACGGGGCCATCTTATATTGCTGCAGCCCTTGGCCGCTAGTTGACCCCTTTTTTGCTGGTCTTTTATTAAATTGTTCCACTGGCATCAGAGATAATATGCCCTTAAGCGGGGGGAAAGGAACAAATGGCTGATACAGAGGCATTGAACGAAACAAAGACATTCCTCGGAACTAACCAACCGGGGCCATGCGTTTCATATCAGCTTAAAGCCATTGCAATCTGGCTGGCCGTGTAGTGGAAGAAGAGGTCCCCGAAGAGTGGAGACTGGAGTATGCTGGGCATTTACCAACGGTGTTCTCAACATTTAAACCATGATTTCATCATGGAGTTGAGAGTTTGCGGTCTTTCTTCCTTGCCAGGACATAATCGTATTCGTTGAAATCATGGAACACGACAAAAAGCATTCCCTTGTTCTAGCTCTAGTGTTATGCATGAAAAGGATTAAAAAAAAACCCGGCACTACTGGGTGCGTAGCTGGACAGGACATACTATGCGAGCAGGAATGACCATAAATTGTCACGAAGACGATACCACCACCGTCAGTGCCTTTGTCATTTCTCTTTCAGCCTTTCGAAGCCACTCAACCATGTGATATCGTCGTCGCCTCGTACTCACGAATCCCTGTGACGGCGAGCAAAAATTCTGGCTTTTTTTGTATTTTCTCTTTATCGCGTACGATGGTAGATTGGCTGCCGACTTCATCTGCTTAACATTCGTTTCATAGTTTGGCTAGCGACAAACATTTTGCCTCCTAATTTATAACCCTAAGGCTGATAGCCACGAGTTTGAGGTCAGTTCTCTTTGCGTTGGGATGGTTCGATGGAAATTAGATTGTCTTGCGTGCCTTGTGGCCATTTCGTTTAACTATCGATGATCAATTGCTTGTTTATGCAGTATCTTTAAAGAGAGCGGACCTCTAGTTTATAGTATCCGTTTTCTTGGAAGTGCGTCATCGATAATAGGTAACATAAAAACCAACGAAAGGTCGGTTTTTGAAGACAAAATTCCTTCCTCTTCGGTGACATTCCTTTGCTACAATAATCCAATAGGGCAAGCGTGCAGGCGAAACATCATGCTGGCGAACACACCTTCCGTTGCTTTCCGCTTCCACGCTGTCGCCTTCCCCTTCCACGTCCCAATCGCTCATGGCAAACGGTCGTGCCGGGAGGGTGTGGGGGGCTGAGCTTTGATTCAATTATGTTTGCCACTTATCCGCGACAACATTTTATGCTCGTACCGTCAGCGCTCTCTGCTAGCTCGTAAATGTGCTGTGGCAGACGATTCTTCTCGAACACGGCCAATCCCTAGACCGGGAGAAATGACTTGTTTACCGTTCGCGAATCGTCGCGGCTTTCTCAGTACGCTACAGCATCTCCTGTTCCATCCTCCTCTTCCTATCCATCCACCATCGCACAATTTACGAGCATCAGTCCGTTCAGCTATGCTAGGTAAAAGTGACAAATACCTTCATAAATTTGTACGCCCAAAAGGAAGCGGCCAGAGGAATCTTTCTTCGATCGTACTTTGCCATCTCGTTGTTTTTGCTCATCAGGGCTGGTCTGGAGTCAGTGGCCGGAGTCGTAGAGTAGTAGTAGCCTAACCAAACAGCCGCTCCAAATGGAGACAGGATGCCGGAAAATCTCAGCTTCCAGGCGACAATCCTTTGGCGACGCTTTCAAACAAACATATTGTAACTTGATGGTGGGGCCGATTCATGGTCCAGCGATTTCAGCTTTGATGAGCCATTTCCTACTTCTCGCCAACATTATCTAGCCTTTCTCTCTCTCTCTCTCTCTCTCTCTCTCTCTCTCTCTCTCTCTCTCTCTCTCTCTTTCTTTCTCCATCACAGAATGGAACTGTTTCTCGAGCTGCTCCATCTTTCACTCGGACGCGCCCAGTGATAACATCATTAACATCGTTTCACGACCCACTTTTGTCGACGTGTAAGACATGGGCAGTGGAATCGCCAGGTCGACCACCAGGATTCGACTTACTCCACGCACCAGCCGCACCAAACGATTTGGCAATTTTCCACGGTGCTTCCAGGTTAAAGAATGATGCTGCACGTCTGCAGTAATTGTGATCATTCGTTTCAATTTGACTACGAGACGAGACGGAAGGCAAATCGCTTATCACGCCACAACTAGGTCAGATGAGTGGTGGAGAGGTGATCGGGCCGTTCGAAGGCTACCGACGAAAAGGACAAACAAACAAACCATCACACCGGAAACAATTCATCACGTGGAAGACGGATGGGAAGGAAAGGTGCCCCTGCTCTACCTCATTCGGAATGCAGTTTGGAATGGTTGGAGCATTGGAGTCAATCGCGCGATGCTGCGGTTGAAGAAGTTAAGTCCATCAATTTGAACTGATAATCATCCACTATCCCTATCGTTCGATCGAATTCAGTGCGAGCCCAATTTACGATTCTCATCATCATCAACGTCATCATCTGTACGACCACAAACGGGGGGAATCCGGGACTTTTGTGGTTCCGCTTTGTTAGATTGATGTGACTGGCGGACCACACGCCACGCGTGTTTCTTGGTTTTTATGCTGCCGTTTTCCACGCACGTACGTTCGTACGTACGGCGATGATGCAGCCAGTTTTACAGCTCGTCTTCCCCCCCCCCCCCCCCCCTGGCGACTCGCAGGCCAGATGGTAATCGGGCCAAGCTAGAGCTCGTGCCGTAGAGAAATCTGAGAAGCGAAATCATTTGTCTTGTTTGCTGCATGTCGTTCTCCGACCGTCGCCGTCGTCGTAACGTGACGTGCGTGCGTCTGGTAGTCCTCTCAAGTACATTTTTCGAATGCTCACCGAAGCAATTTAAATACCTCGGAATAATTAAAATTTACCAGCTACTAGGTAGTAGTCCCCGTGGACACGAGCTAATGATGAGTTTCTGGGGTGGGAGATAAATTACCATTTGTTGTACTGCACGCACACACACGCACATGAATATTTACGAGGACCCTAATTCCTAGAACCATAGAAAATTCTCTTCGGCACACCAACATTCATTTTTGATAAACGATGGATTCCATTCTATCCTATCGTGATATCGAGGTGATTGGCGACATATAGGGGTAACGCGGGCACGCTGCGAGGCCCCCTTCGCGCTTCGCACTTCGTCGATGGAGGTGAAGGTGGATGTATGCGAAAGGAAATACATAAATGTATGTTATTATTTTTAGCATTAAACTAAATATTAATAGTACTCGAAGCCAGGTTCGCCTCGGGGCAGATGAGATCAATGGACCTCTCTTTGCCGGCCTCTACGCTACTGCTGCTGTTGGACCTGGTTTCGTTTGGTTCGGTGTTGATCCTGCGTATTGGATCCCAATCCCTAGCGTGTCTGTGTGTGTGTGTGTGTGTATGTGTGTGTTGGTGTGATAGAAACGGAAGATTGACGACGAAACCACCCTCTACAGCAGGCGGACCCGGCACACAGTGCTTCTGCTGCTACTACACGCTTCGCCCTCCAAGGAATCCAAACAGACGAACATGCGATGCGCTGGGTTTTGGGATTTTCCTTTGTTTTGCTTTCGATAATTTTACGCTTTTTAATGTTTTCAGTATGCGCGCGATGATCTCGCGACGCGACGAGTCCATGCGCCACGCCAGCGCGGCCGCCGTGTGTCCGCGAGTGCCGGCGTGTTGCTCCCGTTGTTGGTGTTGTTGTTGTTGTTGTTGTTGTTTGGCAGTTATTTTTGGCCGTCCGGCTGAAGAGTGGCCCCGCAGAAGACGCTCCTTCCCCCTAGTGGTGCCTGTGTGCGTGGCGGGCGTTGCGATTGAACCGACTTTTCTTTTTCACAAACACTTTCTTCCATTCCAAGCTACTTTTTGGTGTGTCGCTTATGGGCTCTGGCGTGTTTACGCCTTCGACCGTAATCCGACTTGGTCCACAGAGATTTCTTTAAAACCCTTCAAATGGCCACGTAATTCAAATGCCGTCGCGTGCTGCTGGCTGCTACGAGTGATTTAGATCCATCCTTCTTCTGCCCAGACGCCTTTCTCCGTCACCCTTGTCCTCTCCCAGAAACAGGCAGACGGGCTACGACAGGTTTCTTAAGCTATTTCGCTCCTAAATCTTTGGTAAAGGAATAATTTGTATTCGTAGTTTCGAGGGCCCCTCGGTGCCAAGGGCGGGAGGGGGAGGGGGGATGTATTAACAATGGCGATCATCTGTGGCGATCATCATGCGGTGCACGAGCTACACTTACACGCGCGCTCAGGGTGGTTTAGATTTATGTAGAAATAATTGAAATTTACGACACAGAGAGTGAGCCCGAGAGAGAGAGAGAGAGAGAGAGAGGGTTTGTGGCAATGGTGGTATTCTATTCCAATTAGATCTCATGATAAATTGTTGATAGATTTGATAAAACCCCTGCGTTACCTTAAAGCTATTGTTGATAGCGAAAAATTCCCAAAATTAATGTTATAAATCGAGGTCAAGCTCGATGTATGGTTTTAATACCATTGCATAAAAACGAACGTTCGAAAGTTTCTTTTACTGTCGACGAGAATGAGGATCATAAAGCGAGAGAGAGAAAGAGAGAGAACAACGACGACCACCAACTAACGACGCCCTAGTCAACCATTTCAGCAAAAGCAAATGATTGTTTGGACGGCCGTTTTGGAGTGCGAGGGAAATTAGCAAAGACAAGAGGCAAACGCCGCGGCTAAAATGATATGGCCCGGTTCGCGTGTTGCCTCCCGAAACGAGTTGCGAATTATGGTTTAAAGCAATTTGTATGAAACGAAACGAAAGGAGATGTGAACGGCTTTATGATGGCTGTTGGGTTCTCATTGCCAAAAAGCTAATTTTGCTGCGGCCGACGATCGTTGCTGCACCGGCGGGTTGGCGGAAAGTTTGGGTGTTGTTTTTTTTCTCGTCTTCTTCATTCGTATCTCTTATAATAGCATCGCCTTCGTGAGATGGCCACTTGCTGTGTGCTAGGTAGTAATAAAATCCGGCTCTTTATTATTATGATCTAATTTAAGTTTTCACGGGACCACAACTTCATCGTTACCGCCGTGTCGCTGCCGGTGCGTTAGTTTTCCAGCGATGCGGACGGCGCGGATAGAATGCGTCTTCCCATCAGGCTAGCCCCTCGTAAAACCATGTTTTCCGCCTAACCCTTCCACGGTGCACGGTATCTAAATTACAAGAACGCGAGAAAGCAACTTGCCAAAAGCTGCCGCCGAGGGGCGCAGTGCTAGTAGTGCAGTGGTCCAGGGACGAAGGGACGAACCCCACGGAGATTCAACAGATCTTGTGCCTAGATTTATAGTGATTTGAATTTGACGAGCGGAAAAAATTAACGCCATAATTCTCCGTTTATTCCACCATTGGCAGCCAGTGGCCTAGGGGGTACTGGGGACTTGGAGAGTGTGTTTCGCTCCAAAAACATGACCGAAAACGATTGGAATTCAAGGGGAGGCGGGGGGGGGGGGGTTTGATGTGTTGAGGGAACTTTGAAAAATATGAAATCGTTCAAGCCACCGTGATTTTCGGGCACGCGTCAACGGCACAAACCGACGAGGAAATGCCTTCCGGGATTCGGTAAACCTCTCCAAGGGACCAGCAACAGACCTTCCCAGCCTTGCTTGTCTGCCTCGCCAAGCGGTTGCCGCGAAGAGAAGACAGATCCAGTGTTATAAATTTTGTTTATGACTTCTCGTGGAGAAGCGTGCGACAGACAGACGGAGCATAAGCATGCGAGCATGCGTATGGGGTGGGTGGCTGGATGAGGATGGGGAGAACATGGTCCAAAAAAAAGGGGTTTTCCATTTCCCGATTTTAATGAAATGGGTTCCATCTGAAAAGGCCCCCGGTGTAAAGAGCGATGCCGAATGTATGTGTGTGAACGAACAAACGAATCGACATCGTCAAAGGGGAATAAAACGTTCAGCCACCAACTCAACGGCACCATCGTAAACTCACAAGCCTGAGCAGGTGTGTGTTGTGGCCACCGGTGGCCTGGTGTGGCCACACGGTACATTTAATCTTTCATCATTTTTCAATAAGCAAGTCTAAAGTGGCCCCTAAGCAAAGTGATCGTAAATCATCGCGGCGACAGCGCCAATTTTTGAGATTTCATCCCCCCTCCCCCTCCTCCCCCACATATCATGTGTGAGGTAGGACGAGGAGCAGCGCGACGATGCGGATGTGGCGGAGTGCGCATTGTCACATTGTGGTATCACCTTCTTCCTTTTCGGTGGCATTCACCTTCCATGATTTCTCCCACTCGATTGTGGAGTGTTGACTGTGGAGTGATAAATTAGAAATGGTGGATACCGGTAGTGGGTGAGTTCAGATCTCGACGCTACACAGGACAGAGAAGACTGATAGCTCGAGAGACAAGGAATCTAGCGTCACATTTGTTTTGCTGTTATCATGAAACACGGGGGCAGTAAAATGAGTGAGTTCTTCTCTCCACTCGTGAACCATTTCCAGCTGTCACTAGCAGTCACAGTCGGACTCCGAGCCAGTCACAGTGTGCTGTGGTACACCAGAACCAGTTGATTCTATCCCATTTTTTGTTTCGATTTTAGCCATCGTGAAAGAAAAGCGTATGTATACGGGGTAATTAATAACGCGCCTGCACATCCGTCCGGATACGAATGAGTATGTGTGTGTGTGTGTGTGTGTGCGGATGATGGTGCGGATCCAGGTTGCACACGGTAGAGAAGGAGAAAAAAACCGTTATTTATTGCCATCATCGAAGCATTCACTGGAAGATAAGCTGGCATAAATGCTTAATCACGCGAACGTTCACGGATCTAGTAACCAACGGGGTCCTAGCCTACTGAAGCGTACCATGCCGTCAAGTAATACAGCACGACCAGCCAGTATGATCGAAGTTGCCGAAACTTTCGCCTTCAAAACCATATTAACAATAAGTATTTTAGAAAAGATTCAATCGGAAAACTTTTCAAATCACACGCCCTCCTCGGAACGTTTACTCGCCATTTAGCATTGTAGCGGGTCCCTTTGAAGTCGCGGCTTCGAGATTCGTTGGCTCCTATTAAAGAAAATGCCTTATTTGAGTTTAGAAAACAAATTTGTAAACCCGCCTGTGCACGACCATCACCACACCGAGCGTAATGTAGCGAACAGCCTAAAAATAGTCAAACAACTGCCGCGTGGGACGGACGGTACGTGCAATAGCGATATCATCATGCAGCACTTCACAAATTGGATGGAAACGAAAGACGCTCTCATTTGTATGCTAAACATTTTCGTGGAGATTGAAGATGAAATTAAATCGATCACTTCACACGGCCACGGCACACTTTAAATCCATGAGGATCCGGAGCGTACTTGCGGTAGCGGGGTTTGGTATTGGCAACAGAAAAGCATTCCCAGCTGCTGTACTAGGTCAGGAGTTCAACATTGCTTTCCCTCCGCATTTAGGAGCTCCGACTATGATTGTTGCCTTTGCTGCAAAATTAAAGCCCTTCTGTCCCTCGAGGGGACCAATCGATAGTGAGCCGGAGGACGTACATCTATCATCGGTTATCCACCACCATCATCACGGTCACCACAACCAGCACCATAGGAACCAGCACGTCAATAATCTGTTTATCACTCGAAAGGATGGAAGCAACTTCGAAGCCTTCTGCAAGATTGACTCACAAGATGCCAAGAGTGAAGTCCACAAGAGCCCCATTCGGTTGCTTCTTAGTAAGGATTCCCTGAAGAAAGGCCAACGTCTGCTCAATGGCTATTTAGCCAAATGGCAACGGTGCTCGTTCGAGTGTCCAGCAAAAGGAGGACAGGGACCTGATGCTCGATTCATGGCAGAAGAAGAAAACTTTTCTCCATTGCCATCGGCAACCAACCAACCATCAGGTCTCAGTCGGTACGCTCTGTGCGCACGGTCGTCGAGTTGAAAATTGCTCGGGAGAAACGGAGCTGTGGTTGTGGGGCCTTTCGTCCAAGAAACCGGATGGTCAATTGTTGGCCACAACAGCCCCTCGTGCTCGTGCAAGCTTGTTCAAGATGTGAAAGGTTCACTTTTCCCATCCCCGACCGATGGAGCATAAGCACCGGCGGCAAGGATACATTAATTAGCCTGCCGGCCTGCCTCACTTCACTTCGCACTCACCGTTTCTATAGCCATTCGACCGCAATTATGTCGTATGCTACGTAACCGCTGTCCCGGAGCACGTGAAAGGTGGGGAGTGGTGCGGTACAGGAGGGGTTGGGAAGAGAGAAATTCATTTACGAAACGAAGAGGTTCCTGTAAAGCATATGAAGCCAAACGCGGGCACTATTGAGCGACAACTTTGCTCGTTGAATCGTGAGTGGACTACAACATGGATGGAACGCTGGCTGCTTCACTAGGCTAGGCTAGACTCGACGACGAGCACGGCCACGTGCTCGATACCATGGACGCCATACGAGGACGAGGCACTCGCTAATTAATTACCCCCCGGATCTGTTGTATTAATTAAAAAACAAACAACCGTGCGTCTCCACCGGCTGGCCAGCATCGGTTCGCTATCGTTAGGTTCCGTGGCAGCAAAGGTGGCAGCAGCAGCAGCAGCAGCAACAGCTCTCCAAACGCAAAGATGAGATTCCGGATCGGTCAAAATTAAGTGCGAACAATAGGATTGTTTATTGTTTCAGTTTGCTGAGGCTGCCGAGAGAGCGAAAGGAGAATCCTCCGGTCCAAGTAGCGCGTCCTGTTGGCTGCTTCTTCCTCCAAGAACCGGACATTTGGTCCGATCAGAAACCCGGACCGATGATTGCTTACGGCTGTTTGCAACGAGGATTGAAGTGGAAAACGATTTTTAAACAAAGCATCACCTTTGCCCCGTGGATTCGCAACAAATGATCGCATTCGCGCAGGAGGGATCGCGTTATTTTTAGGTTCATTGTGTTGGCCGCCAACAGGCCTCCTCTCTCACACAACTCGGCCGTCCGTGGCGGAATGAAGAATGAAATATCATCCGAAATGTGTTGTTGTGAGTTGCAAAGTGTCTCGCTACAAACGATCGAGCAATGTTCGAGGATCGGGCGGCAAACGGTCGGTCACCATCTGGAGAGGCGAATCGCTGCCAGGCGGGCCACACGCGGAAGTACCGACCCATGCGGAAGAAGGAATGTTCTCCGAAAAAAACACACATCCTACGTGCATGCATTTGGGCTTGGGAAGGGCGAACAGAGGACGACGAACGAAGACGAGAAATGACACGTCGACGATATTCATAACATGCTAATTTATTTTGATAAACATTAGTACATACGAGCTGTTGGAGAATGGTCCCCATATCCGGGCGGACAACGACTCCGATGTGGGAGGAAAGATTCCAAAATATTGCTCTCACTCAAGGCGCATCTCGACCGCTAATAATGAATGTTCAACAGGTGCAGGTTCCGCCGCGGTTCGCTTTCACCTTTCTCTTTTTTTTTAGTCAGTGGGTCGCCTTTGCATCTAATTCGTTCGTTAGATTGCGAAAAACGCGTTAAAAGATTGCTTTCGAGTTCTGCACAATTCGAACAATTGGCATTTTTTTTCAATTCTCATATAACGCTACGCGCTTCTGTACGGTACGGTATTATCGTTTCACGCACCATGACCTATGGCATCAACACGCGCGCCAAGAGAGTTCAGGTTTCCCCCGGAGGCGAACATGGTGCATTTATCTTGTTACAACTTTTACTTCACAGGAGTAGCTTTCTGCAGCTTTCAGCCGGCTGTTGCCAGTGGTGTCGGTGCAGGAAAACGATGTTAATTTTCCAACTGATTTGTTTTACGTGCTTGCATCGCCAGCGAAAGGATGGACATCTCCGGTTACACGGGAGTAGGTTCTTTGTCCATAATAGTGAGTAAGCTCCGATCGATCGGCTGCGCATTTCAACGAACAACCGTCTGAAGTAAGTTTTAATCAAATCCCTGATGTATGGCTTTTGGAACAGGAGCAACAAAGCACCGCAAGGGCAGCTCTTGATGGTGTAATCAAATAA
>NC_064875.1:835000-850000 GCF_943734745.1 Anopheles darlingi | reverse complement strand
GATTGATATAGGCACCCGGGTATGGCCGTCGGTTAGCACGCGGTAGAGTTCTACAAAACGAACGGAATTGTTTCAAACGGATTCCCGTCCAAAAAAGGAAACAACCTCCAGGCTCTGCCCTGTAGCAATTAGGTAAGTTCACATTCCCTGCTGTAGATCCGCGCCATTTCCCTCAAACGTATCCACGAATGGTATCTGCGGAATTGATGTCTTCAATCGATCGGAATGATTCAGCAGGATGGTCGGGTTCGTCATTGCCTAAATTTAACACATAATGTAAACACGTTTTTCTTCGCATCAAGCCTCGCTGGTCCGTAAAACGTGACGACGAACTAGGTAGACTGGGATGTGGTTTCTTACCTGCGCAGCAGAACGTAGCAGGCAACGAAGACGTAAAATTCTATTTCTTCGCACCTTCTCGCCTCTATCTCTCCACCTCCCAAATTCGGGTTTCAATCCATTTTGTAGCATTTGATGGGTTTTTATGAATAAAAAAAAACCCATCATAGCTCTATGTAGTCGTCTCCCTGAATTCATTTATCTCACACAGCACAACCAGCAATCATCATCAAATTCTATAATCGTGTCTACATTTGGATCAACAGCCTACTCTGCTCTCTGTTCAAGTGCAGAGACCAACAACCAACATCCTTCCAGTAGTAGGGTCGTCCAAGGTTTGCCATCGACTATTCCCAGGATGTCATTTCCAGGTCCATTAAATGGGGGACCAGTTTTGGGGTCGATTCGGAAGCCTAGTACACATTAAATATACATAAAATCTCTTGCACACAGGTTACATTCCCGGGACTTTTACGACATTTCGTTCCTGCCTCACCAGTCGCCGTGACCCGCTTTCTAGGATTGTTCGAGTGAGTTTTCCCGCTAGATCGGTCCGGGTTCAACAAAAAGAGACCCCTTTTTGGTTGCACTCAAAAGCAAGTCCAGAAAACCGGATTACTCCTTCGGCGTGAGGGGGTGTTTAAAACTAACCCAACGGAAAGAAACTCCCATACTAACGAGGTAATCAAGGGGTTTTCTTGAGTCCCACGAGGACCCTAGGCGGTCGTAAAATTTCTCACATTCGTGTCAGACGTAGTAAGCCTCGAATCATCCATCTGAATGCATGCCATTCCTGTGTTTGAAGTCTTTTCAATTAATGTAGTCCCTCCCGGGTCCCATGTTCTCCTTGCAGAAACACTCTATTATCCATTAACCGCAAGCTGTTCGATGGAGCGACGGATTATCATAAATAATCCCATCGACCGTCGAATCTCAGGAGTCGATGCACTGCCCTTGCCGGGCTAGAACACGTGGATGCAATGGGCTGTCACGAGAAAACGCTTCACTGATCGTAAAAGTAAAAGTAGCGGCAACGGCCTATCTCTGTAGGTGGAGAGCGAAGGGAAACGCAAGAAAAGAAGAAACCGAAACGACTCCCCACAAGTCCCGCGGTGGTTCGTTTCCATACCAGCACGCGGTGCGGTCACATCTTTCGGCGTGCCGCTGCGTGACAGTTTTATAGGAATTTCTCACATTCTTCCTCTCTTATGCTTCTTCCCACCTAGGACTCCCACCACAGGAGAGCGCACGACGTCTCAATTCCCCCAGCTAGGATAGCTGCGGTGATGGGATGGGTGATGATCATCTGCTGTACACTCTACCGACCTACCGGCTCTGGCACGTGGACCGAGTTAATGAATCACTACAAACTAACGAGTGTGGCTGGTTGCCGGTACTGCTTGCGATGCTATTCCCTCAAGGAATTCAAACATAAGAACCGACCTGCCTGTCCGAATACCTCCGTACGTTCGTTGTAAACACAATAATTCTTCCTTCAACAGTCACCCCTCTTTGATAGCTTTAGGGCGATGAGATTTCCTTTCAGGTGCAGCAATTTCGGAGGCAGTTATTGCAACAGACTTTAAATTCTGCTGAACTCGCTCAATCCAGCGCCTAACCATCCATCCATTGTCGATTTGTCTTTTCCTGCTTACTGCCGATAGTATTTGAAAATCCTTCGACAGCAATCAGAAAAAGGCGCCTCGACTGGAAACTGAACAACGGTTCGCGGTCTTCACCGTCCTCACCATGCTCCAACAGTACACGTGACCAATCATTGCCATCTCGACGGAAGTTAGAGCATTGCTGATACTGTGATTGGATAACGTTAGCCATGGTTGGCTGGTGGTCTCTGCTATCAAATGGGTGACATCTCAAACCATTTGCTGGCTCTTGAAGAGCTTCTGAAGTTCTGGAGCTCACCAAATGCGAGGAAATGAAATCGAAAACTGCAAATGTGCTTAAAGGGTATTTTATTTAATGTATACTAATACACGTGCGGTACAGCAACACAGTAAGAGAGCTTTGGCCGTAATCTCATTATCACACTGCTTCTATTCCCTAGTGCTGCTTGGTGGCATCTCGTCAAACTCTGGATACATCTCAGCTAGCAGAATATCAAACAGGCAGTACATTAAATGCTTGTTTAGTGCCGGTGATTGTAGCACATCGGCCAAGTTCCCCAGTCCGGTACGAAGCTCCTCCAGTCGTTTGCGGGCTTCCTGCTGTCGCTTTAACAAGGTGGCCGGTGTCGGTTCCGAAAGCTTGCGCAGAAACACGTGCTCGCGTAGTAAAGTAATTAAAAACGCAAGCCGGCTCTGCTTTAACCCCGCCCGAATCAATCTCGCCGTTAGCGAGTTGATTAGTGTATCGACAGTTTTGCGCGAGACACAGCAGAACGCTAGTGCTAGCCGGACGATTATGAACGGAGCGTTCAGCACTTTAACCACTGAAAAGAAATACAAAATAAATGGAAATCCGTTGAATATGAGTAAGCTGATTTTTTAAATAAAAAACCTCCTAAGCATAGCGTTACTTACGAATGTAAACGAAACACTGCGAAGGACCACGAACGCTGTGCGAAAGCAATGTTGTCGTGTGAGTATTTTTGGAAGCTTTCTTAAGTTCGAACAGATCACCAAAAACCATACTTTGGCCTGGTTTTTTCGTTCTCTTTTTAGCAGGTTCCTTCTCCATGGCAACGTCTTCACCAATGTCGGGACTGTGTGCAAAGAAGATACAATAAGATAACGATTTTTGAAGGGCACCGGGGAACGTTTCCGCATACCTTTGCTCAATGGAATGCATAAACGTGGCCATAAATACGTCCAAGCTTTGTCCTTTCTCTTTTCGCAGCTTCTGTGTGACCGAGTTGTAGATATTGTTGCTAGGTATTGCATGCACATCATTCAATGCGTCCCACACAGTAGGCGCCTCGGTTGCTTCGATCGGTGCTCCATCAACGGCACCTCGGATAACTTCCTTGAATTTTGTACTTAACTTGTTCCCTGCGGATCCAGCCGAATCGCCTCTTAAGAAAAAGAGAAGCGAACGTTAGCGCTACTTGACAAGCCTTAGCGCTGCAATGACCTACCGTTTGTCCGTACTCTCGGTAATATCTCGACTTCCGTACACCAGCTCAAAGTATTCGGAGGTTTTGCTAAACTGTTTGGCCCATTTCTCCTCCAGCTTGGCACGCACTCGTTCGTGTGCCTCGGTGAGGGTGTTCACCTTCGATGCATTCTCTTCGCCACCATCCGCCTGTATCATAGCGTGATAGGCGCGCAGTAGTCGTTCCGATTGTTGATGCAAGGACGAGAGCTTCGTTGGGTCTGTGGTTATGTGAGGATCTTCAAGTTCCTTGTTTAGAATATCTAGAACCGGGACAAGCAAATGCATTAGCGTGCAGGCAGTGGTTGTATCCCGCATTTGGCGTACCAACATCCAGATAGAAGCGCAACAATTCCACGGATCCTTCCTTGATGAGAAACTGCATAAAGTAGTACAGTTTGTTTTGATCGTTCCAGAAGTTCTCCTGTCGAGCAACAGACACCGTTACACCACAGTCCACCTTACGCAAGCTGCGCTCCACAAAGTCACGCAATATTTCGACTGTTTCCCCCCGGGCTTTACTTTTCGTACTGGCATCCACTGGGCCTCGTGGCCCGTCTTTCGTTCGCTTATCGGTTGCCGTGACTATGAGCAGGTTAATCAGGTTCGGATCCGCAATCACATCCATAATCGGAAGCAGTACCCAAAACGTGAGCAACTCCTTGACGAGATTGAAAAAGATCTTGCAGCTTGTGTTTTCCACGGTAAAGAGTCGTGGAATGAGCACCTTTGCAATGCCCCGCAAGTAGTTTAGCTCAGCCGCACGGTTTAGTACTGCCGGATGCAAAGGATACTCGTCGATGACGAACGTTTTTGCCAGCTTATCCATCGGTACTCGATCGACGAGCAGCATTTTCGAAATGATTTCATAGTGTATGAAGACGGTCGGTAGTAACCGATTCATGATGACACCGGGCGCATCGATCTCTCGTGCGCGTAGCAACAATCGGCACAGTCCATCACGGAGATTTACCTTCAAATGGTAAAGGAATTCTTCGTCTGGTGTCACCTGATTATACCAGCTGCGAATAAATGTGTCCAGTATGTGAGTAAGCAGCTTATCAACGGCCTCGTCCAACGACCGTTCGATCGTAAACCCTCTCGACGGTTCCGGTTGCAGCGTTTTCCGGTTATGCCGTGGACAGCGCTCGTTTCCGCACACGTCACATTCATGGCCACTGCTTGCATCCTGGATGGAGAATGGTCGTCATGAGGAAACGCTAAGACGGGTGCCAAGACCACGGCTACTCACATAATCTTTGATACCGAAGAAGTCCTTCACTTTCTGGATGTACCTGCCGAACGTGTCCTTGTGGTTGAGGACGAAAACGGCCGCTGCACAGCCATTAACGAAAAACAACAGCACCGTCAACCCGATAATGGAGCTGTTTGAATAAGGAATTAGCTGAATTATTGAAATTGAACTATTGAACATTCCTGGCCACGGTCTACCTTAAATACAAACTGCACACCAGCGAAAACACCAGAACGGAGGCGGCAACAATACGTGCAATATCATCTTGGTAAAATTTGAACAGCACCTCCTTCACATGATAAAACAGCATACTCGTTGGATTAAGGAGCACAGCGATAAAAAGCCGGAAATCGCGATAAAAATCCGGAAAATCCAAAGAAAGAAGTAAACAAGTATAACAGTAACAGCTGCAGTATAACAGTATGACTTGTCAGACCGCCTCATTAAGCCGTGGCTAGACGAGGCGTAAGCTTTTTGCGTATTTTAAATTTATTACTATCAATACTTTTCTACCTTTGCTTTTACAATCTTTACCGCCTCAACGGGGCGATCATTCTTGTCCGTTTCCACCAACCCTATGCGCTTCGCTATCTGCATCCCAGAATGTATCCGCCCGAAGATCGAATGCTTTCCATCCAGCCACTGTGTGGGCCCGAGGGTGATGAAAAACTGCGACCCGTTGGTATCTGGGCCTGAGTTGGCCATCGAAACGATGCCCGCTCCCGTGTGTTTCAGATCAGCGTGAATCTCATCCGCGAACGTTGCGCCATAGATGGACTGGCCACCGCGGCCGGTTCCCGTCGGATCTCCTCCCTGTATCATGAAGTCACGGATGATGCGGTGGAACTGCGTGCCGTTGTAGTAGCCTCGTCGTGCCAGTTCCGCAAAGTTTCGACAGGTATTTGGAGCATGTTTCCAATACAGTTCAATCGTCAGCTCTCCCATGCTGTGAAAGGTGTACCGTTACAGTTGGTGGTTCAATGAACGCCTTAGTGCGTACTTACGTGGTTTCGAAGGTCACAAAGTGAGGCTGCCATAGTTTGTCCGGGATTCCACCAGCATTTCCCGGCTGGATTGCTAACATTTTCACCAAAGTACGATTCGCCAGGTGCAAAAATTTTAGTTTTAAAGAAAGCGTTCCGCGGATTGTTTACGTTTTGCGGCCTTTGAACGACGACCCGGTAACGGGGGGCTATTCAATTTCGACGAAGAACACCTGTAAAAGAAAATGTTTTCCTGGGCATTAAAATGGACTTCAACTAACTGTAATTGATTGTAAAATCATACGAACTCTCAGAGGAACAGTTTATTTCCTTCAAACGAGAATTTTCACCTTGATTCACACAAAAAAGATAAAAACGATGCTCTAGGGGGATCGCTCGGAACTGTCAACAGTTTTCCCCGCTTTCAAACTCCAACGGAAACATCAACGGAAACTGAACGCTTGGTACTTTTACTTCGTAGGGTAAAAGAAGTTGCGAATAACTTTTCGCTCTAGTTAACTCTGTGATAATGGAACGCGGGGGCTTTCTGTGACGACTGATAGTTGTGTTTTACCTGTTTTTTGTGTTGTGTTCTGTAATGCCTTTTATACAAACCGTTTTTATCTGTTGATCGATTTTGGTCTGTGCCCCCACACATTTCTGAAGCAGCTTTTCCGCGGATTCAGAACGCTAGGATGGATTCGGACAGCTTTTTAACGCCACGGAAGTTGTTGCAAAACGCCCTGGCCAGAACCTCATCGCGCCAATCGATGACCTCTTCACCGTCGATCATGGCGGTTCGAACGCCGCGTACGGCCACAAACAACGCCAGTACCGCGAGTCGCTTTAACCTGTTTCCCGTCCTCCAAACACCACCATCGAGAATATTGAGCGGCCGTGTGGTGAACCCGTTCGAGCCACATCTAACCGAACGTTTGCACCTGCCCATGATTGCTAGCCCCTCGTTGTTTCATCGGCCAAGCACCCCGCAGAACCACA
Organism: Anopheles darlingi; assembly: GCF_943734745.1. Classification (NCBI taxonomy): domain Eukaryota; kingdom Metazoa; phylum Arthropoda; class Insecta; order Diptera; family Culicidae; genus Anopheles; species Anopheles darlingi. Next base: position 843,313 of record NC_064875.1, on the reverse strand, counting down.
ACAGCAGCGTTTGCCAATTCGAGTGGACCATCGATGAGGTATCGTCGCTGGGACCGGCTCACGTCGAACCGCACGAAACGCAATTCCTCGAGACGCCGGATCCGGTGGCAGAGGCTCGCGTTCAGGCTGCTATCAGCAGCTTCTTCAAAGAGAATAGCATCGTTCCTAGTCCGATCGATAACAACCAGCGAAAACAGAAGGTTGATCTGCTTAAGCAATCCAACGAACCCAGCGGAAGCCTTGGACAGCCGGCGAAGCGAAGGCAGCGCGATGGTATCGCCCAAACGGTTCTTACTCTACCACCAGTTTTGCCCGCAGAGGTAGAAGCGGTTCTCAGCAAATTCCTAACATTCAATGAGGTAAATACCGGAGTAAGACAGACGGGGAGAGCGAGCGTACTATACTGTGTCCTTGTTTCTTGGCGGCAGGATCAACAACAGAAAAACAATGTTCCGACGCTGGATGAGTCCTTGGCCAGCAGCATTGATCACGATGCTCGTGATGCTTCCCTGCGTCGCAAGCTCTTTAACATCATCTCTCCTGATGGGGAGGCAGAGGAAAGCGAAACGGAGGGAGCGGATCGGTTTCCTAACTCACTGGATGATCTCGATCTCATTGCGCTTAGTCCGGCGCCCGTTTCCCCGGAAGTGTTGACTGGTAGCCAGGAAGCAGAGGGAGCACTTCAGCAAGACCTTAAACGATCGCGATATTTTGGCTCGCACGAAGGCTTAGGGGATGTTTCGTTGAGCCCGGTGATAGAGAGTGATAGCGAAAGTTCTTTCGGAGCCTTGTCACCTATTTCGCGAAATTCAATGAGCCCATCTCCGGCCAAATCAAACGATCTGCATCATTCCGATTTGGATGCCATCTATCGTAGCACCCCGGAGCCATCAGCTTGCAGCCAGACGGATGGTGATCATTACTATTCACTGCAGCAGAACGACCCGGGCAACCAGCAAGGTAACTAGCAAGAACTGTACGCTGCAGATAGTGGTACGTAGGGTTTTATCATTCGCTTTGCTATTTTACCAGGTTCCATAAGGCACACCGAACTCACCAACGTTCTGGCCGAGACGAATCTTTCAAATGATTCAGGCGAAACGATGGTTAGTTGCTTGTCCCTGGAGTTATCCCAAAAATCCCAACATTCCATGACACCTTTGCGCCGCATGCGAAGAACGGAACACAGGCGTAGCAACCGCAAAAACCTTTCTCAGTCCTTTATGCTGGAAACAACTTGCACTACCTCTAGCGACGGCGATCAGGAGCAGCGGCACAAATCAGGCGACGCTTCGATGTGCGAGACGGCGAAAGGATTGTCACCGATAAAGGAAGCCGGCACAAATATCCCGGAGCCGGAAAAGGTGGAGCTGCGGGATGTGAATTTTTATCGAACCGATAGCGGATTTAATGAAGAAAGTCAAGGTAACGGCGATCTCTCCGATGTGTCGATGCTTTCAGAAGACCGGAGAAGCACCACACCCGGACGGAAAGAAGCGATAAGTGAGATCAAACGCTCTAATCATGGTTCCTCCCCTTTGAGACTGTAAAATGTGGACCCTCAACAGACTGCTCTTTGGAAAAAGTGGAGAAAGTAATGCTCAAAATTAGCTGAAATAGCTCATAGGTTCGCAATATTTAGACAATTTATTTGTTCAATTAACAAAACACGCATAGGAGGAAGGAGGCAAATAGCTCAAATGTTTCATAGACTGCGAATCCAAGTGCCACTAGGGTTTAATTAGGCAACTTTTTTTCAATCATTTTTAACTGTTAATTGTACCGTGTAAAAAGAATAAACGATTTTAATTTAACCCTTCCTTGCTTTTGGCCATATTACGTGTGGCTTATACAGCCAAACTGTCGCCTAAGGGACCTTAAACCGGGTTCAGGAGTCGGCAGTTCCAGGAAACGAAAACCGCACCTGCCGACTCCTGAACCCGATTTAAAAGCCTATGTGTATAGTTTATGGTGGCGAGTTGAAATTGGCAGCTCTGGGTGAAAAAAAACCCAAATCGATCGACCGAGCCGTGAAAATATTCAGCCAGAATTTAGGATTTCCAGCCATTTTTTAGCTTTCCTGGTAAGATTAATCCTTCCTGGATATCGACCGCTGCTTGGATAACATTAGGCTATGCTCTTTTCTCTTCCCTGCTCCCGGGAACATCCTTATGTAATGCCGACCGCTGCCGCTGGAACGTCGTTTGTTTTGATCATCAGCAGCGAATTCTGAGGCGGACGATATGGGACACGGTCACGGCCATGGACCACCGTACAAGGTACCGGATGCATCGATCTACAAGGTAGCCGATGCGCCGGAACTGGTCGAAGTGGAGCGCGCCCTGGCTCGTCGGGGCCTGAAAGATCCGTGGCTAAGGAACGAAGTGTGGCGCTACAACGTCTCCCAGTTTTCGACCCACCGTTCGCGCCTGATCACCTTCTTGTTCAAGGGTTTTCCCCTCGGTTTCGCCGCTTTTGTCGCCACACTCGGAGTGGAGTATGCGCTTGGTGTAGACTACCACGGCCATGGTCACGGCAATGGGCACGGCGACAATAAGGGCCACGGCCATGGAGACGGTGGTCATCATTAGGATGGAGAGCGAGTGCGGTGTTGGTTCATGCTGTCATGCATTAGAGTTTATTTTCAAAATAATTCTGCCAGGAATCTGAATAAATCGCTTCCGAGCAGTGAATGCAAGATGAAGGATGCGCCGTTTAGCTGGAAACTCGGGGCTTCAATTCTTCGTAGCACGAGCGAAGAAAGATACAGGTCTTCTTCTGCGGATTGTAGTACTCGTGACCTTTGGACCAATCGTAACCGACGGCGTACGCAAAGATCTGGCCATTGCTGTTGAAGCAGCACTTCGTGATTGACTGGTCGATGGTATCGGATGATTTCAGCTTCGTACGAGCATCCTTGTCCCAGAAGCTGAACGTACCATCCGATCCAACCGTTGCCAGCGTTCCGTGAATCGGATGGAATGCGATATCGTTGACGGCGTAGATATCCTGATAACCGGTGGATCCATTCGATCGATGGCATTTGAAGGTAAAATTGTCCTTGGGATTCATCGGACTCACATACTGGATGGCAACGCGTCCCTCGATGCTGCCGAGTGCATAACCTGTGGGAGCCTTCTTCTTATCGCGGAACACGGAAACTGTCCGGTGTTGATACTTTAACGGGCTTTCCTGTTGCTTGAACTGCGTTGGTTTGTTTTCCAGCGAGTAGATCAGAACGTGGCGTCCGGCAGTACCGACGACCGCCATCGGGTAGTCCACATCGGCGCAGTAGCAGCGTTCCGGCAGCTGAATCGACATCATCGGTTGCGGTGTTCGAGTGTCCCAGAACTTGAGCGTTTTGTCCCATGAACCCGTCATCAAACAAGTGTAGCTCGTTCCCTTGACCCAGTGGCATGTCTTTACGGCCGCGTCATGCTGGGCAACTTGGACGACCTGATCCGATGCCAAGTCCCAGCATTTCACCTGCTTGTCCGTGCTGGCGATGAATACTTTGCTGCCATCGTCGGCCCAGCATACGTCCAGCACCGGTCCGCCCATTGTTTTGATGGATTTGGGAACGGTTTTGCCGGATTGTTCCACTTCCCAGCAGCGTACACTGCAGTCCCAGCTGCCGGCGATCAGGAAGTTCTGCTGCAGTGTGGCCGGGCTGAATTCCATCGCGGAAACCGTATCTTCCGGCGGCGAGGTTACCTCGAAATCCTTCATCGGGTTGCTGGTCGTCGTTGCGGTAGGGGTGCCGAAGCCCGTATTGGCTCCAAGTGTTTGCGTGCCGAACATGTCGGTGGTTAATCTGTGAACTTTTCTGGTGAAGATTAATGGCCAATTTAGCGAAAATAACCCGTTTTTTGTTTCAACAGCAGCAAAAAATACCGCGCGGCGACAAAACGATTTTCAAAACAACATTTTCCGCGTTAAAATGCTGTCAAAACTTAAGATGCCCTGCTACATGGAGCGTGCATTTCCGCGTTTTGGTAATAATTTTTACGTTTACGCTAGAGTTTACGCTCCGTCTGGCAGGGCCTCTTAAGTTTTTCTACAGTGTGCTGCAATCTTATCTCAACACGCCATTATAATTTAAAAAACTGTTTTTTTTAAGAAGAGAGTACATAAAAGTGAGGCCTTATTAACTCTAACGAAGGCCAGTAATTACTTATGATAATCGCGCATTCGGGCCCGTGTTTATAGTACCGCCCGTTTTATACTTTCACCCTTATTCATCCGCTTCCAGACCTCTGTGCAACCAGCACGGCACTAAAAATTTAAAAAGAGGACGACGAAGCGACAAAGGTATCCCACCCGATCAACTAGCGATACTGGGAATGATAAAACGTAGAAAATATTAGGCAATCGACAGAGCTATTGGTATAATAATCCAAGCAACCTTAGGGTAAGAATTACGATTCCGCTTTTAAATTAATGTTGTACACGGTTTTTTTTTATTGCAGGACCGAGGACGAGGTTCCAGATGAGCGTCAATATTCAACTCAATACTCGACCATACGTATGTTCTTTTCTGCGGGATGAATGTTATGCCTCTTTTACCAGCCGTCTTACACACTTCTTTCAGCTCTTTCATCAGCGATACGGGGAAACCGAGAGAGCTTCTGAATGTGCTCATCTTTATGCTATTGCGACCAAGAGAATCCCGTACTATGCTACTACTACATGTATATAGTACGTGCCAACGAAAGGCCCCGCCGCCGGATTGTGGTCGATCCGATGTCGGTTGTTGCTCCGAAGAACCGCCGACCAAACGACGAACAACCGACGAAACACGAAATCGGTCCACCAACGGTCGCGGCACCAGGGGATGCATAACTCACAGCAGCAACCCTCGAACAACCCTCGTATTCTCGGGAGGTATCTGTTCGAGAACGTCGACGCATGCCTGGCACTCGTGTTGTCGTTCATTCAAAATTGTTCCGTTGGCGGATGAGCACGTGCTCGTCTACAGGGCGCAACCGCCACCCTTCATTCGCGTCACTACGAGCACGAGAGCTTGTATGTGTTTCTCTATACCTGGTATACCTGCTCCCGATTAGTGCGTCTGTATAATTTGTCGGCTTATTGGCTTGTTGTTGCATCGCGGCATCCTGTATCTAGCGCTAGAGTTTTGAAAATCGCGGATATTTCGTATTTTGACCCTTATGCCGTTCTTCAGTAGGCGGCGATGGGGTCGAAACTCGTTTTGTCATCGTGGTTCGTCCGTGCCGCGTAACGGGCGCGTTTCTTCGTCTCGCGTGTGAAATGTTGTATCCCTCGTGTCTTCTCCCTTCTAGTTCTACTGTTTGAGCGTCAAAATTGTGTGGCACGTGTGTGAAAAAAATAGGTAAAACCCAAGTTCTTATGCTCGCTTCCCACTGGTGGTTATGCTGCGGGGCTCATCCGCGGTCGAAGGATGCTGCGACCACCGCCGAGCCATATACGAGTGAAAAAGACGGAGAAAAGTGCGAATTGATGTACCCGAGACAAAGGAGCAGAGAGCGGGAGAGAGAAAGAATGAGAGTTGGCCCATCATGTTGAAGCAGATGATCGGATGTTGGTAATATTGGGTCGTCGAAAAAGTCTTTTCGTATTTTGGCAATAGCTCTACCTCCACCGTTGTTTATCACATTATCTCATATCATACTGGAGCGTTTTGGGTGACATTTTAAGTGTCATTTAGTCAAAAAGTGAAAGTTTAGTCATTTAGTGAAAGATGCACGCCGCACTGGTCGACCTATCGTTGCAAAAGTTGATGAAATTTTAGAAAAGATTGACCAGGACCGTCACATAACGAGCTAGGACATAGCCAAGGAACAAAATATTTATCATCAGCTGGCTTTGGACCATTTAAAAATGGCCGGCTTCAGAAAGAAGATCGATGTGCGGAAATTATGAAATGTCTGTGAAGGTTTTATTGGACTGAATTAACATGCTGTGCAAGGTTATGCTGTGCTGTGGATTGGAAAAGAATCATCCATTATGAGGTTCTCTAGCTTGGCCAAACGATTGATCCCTTGATAGAGTAATCCCTGGCTTTAAGAGATGCATGTAAAAAATACGTTTCAAAGTTTTTCACCGATAACTCACGGAATTTTTACACGAAAAGAATAATGTTATCAGCCGAAAAATGGCAAAATATGGCTAACCTTTGGCTAAGATGTTTGGTTGAATAAAGTTATTAAGAAATAATGAAAAACATCGTTTGAAGTTTGATAAAAAAAACGAAAAGACTTTTTCGACCACACAATATAAGAAGCGGTGGATCGAGAGTGGACCAAGGGTCGGCGACGGAGGCCAGGATCGTATCAATGTGTAGGTCGATTGGGATGCAGCTGCGAACCAAAGTCCAACCTCTCCCCCCAAGACGGGATGAAAACAACAAAATGGTTCTCTAGGATCCTGTTTTCCCCGTAATTCGCCACCATGGCAACGCGAAACGGCCAGGCAGGATACGTGCCCCCCACCAACGCTGCTCCTCCCCTTACGTGCATTGCAGAAAGCAAGTTTATATGAACGGCTGTTCAATTAAAAATGGCTCGAATGGCCTGCAGCAAACCACCGCGTTCTGGCCATTTAGAAGTGCGTATGTCTCGTGGTGCGTGTATGTTGCGGGGCTAATGGCGATAGAAGAAACGGGGAAGAAAACGCACTCGGAATGGGTTGTTTTGGTGTTTTTTCTTCTTCTGAGCGACCATCAAAGCACACGTCGTCGTAACCGTCGCTTTAAACTCTCGTTGCCTTAACGACCGCGTGCCGGCGGCGGTTATGGCGGCTGCGGCGGTGGCTGGTAGAGAAGCGAAGCGGCCTGCGAAGTGAGGCTTCTTTATTGCTTTTTCCACCTTTTCGTTTCGCTTTTGTCGAGAGATGTTCCGCCGGTTCAGGGATCAGCAAACAGCATCAGGGGGAGGAGAGGGGAGGGGGGGGGGGGTGGTGAAGAGGGAAGCAAAAGGTAGAACCGGCTGTTTTCAGACCTTCGACCAGCATCGGAGTGTGAGCGAGCAAGGAACAGTGGGCGAAGATGGGTGAGAGCATGCTGCTTGGCGTGATTTCACGTTTCGATTGCGTGTTTTCGACATGAAATCGAATTCGAACACACGAACGGCTGCACCAAGCAAGCATGATGGCGTTACCATGGCGAACCAGGCGGGTCCAGTGAAAAAGGTGATGCGCCCGATTTAGAATCGAATTTCTCTCGAGTTTGTGTTCCGTTCCTTCCTGCTTTTGGAAGCCGCCATCGGTTACGTATGTGTCAGCAAATCGTTTGCGCAGCACGGCGTTCGAATTGCGCAACAAGCGCTTCTGTGTATCGCGGTGGGCGGCATGTTGCGGTGATGATCAAGTGCACGACTCTCAATAGCCAGGACCAGTAAACAACGGAACCGCCATCGCATGTTGCACGGACTGATTCGTGAATTCATAGATGATCCTTATCATCTCAACCGGTTCTGGCTTTTTCCTTCTTCTTCTTAGATTCCTCCCCGTACGCGCATCCTCGGGTTCGCAGTTTGGTTTGGCGAGGCAGATAATTGCCGAATAGAGTAGTGTGGTGTTGCTGGGTGGTGCTGCCCCATGCTTTACGATCATCCCGCCGCAGATCGTGGTTAATTGCGAAACGTGTTTGTGAAGCGGCAGTGTTTGTGTTTAACCGGGCATTGAAAGTGAAGAACGGGGAGCGTCTTGCGCCGAGACGCCGAGAAACCGAAAAAGGCGCCAAGAAGATGTGTAACGGCATGGCCGATCGGTCGAGTGAGTGTTCGAGGCCACGATGCAGAACCTCTTTTGCGTCGGCGGCCACTCCTCCGCAAATGGTCGGAACCTGCCTGGTGGCTGACGTCAAGGGCAACGTAAGCGCGGTGTCCCTCCTGCTGCTAGTGGCGTTCATAATCTCGACGACGGCAACGATGTCCGTGGCAGCGACGGGCTTGTCAACGACCGGCCATGACATTGATGGTGAGCAAATTTCAGGTGCAACTGCTGCATCGACGACTTCGAAGGTCGCCACAACCGAAACCGGTCCCGAGGGGCTGAGGCGAGTGTTGCGAACGTTGAGTAGCAGCACGACAACGACCACCGTACGATCTACGACGTCCATCGGCACCAGAGCGACAGAAGAACCGCAAGGTAAGTGAAGCAAGATCCGATTAACTCCCCTGGGTTGGAAAATCTAAAATTCGATTAGAAACCATTTCGTCCGAAAGTTTGCGCGAGTCGCAGCGTTCGCTGGACCTTATCTGCTTCGTGTTTCTCTGGTCGAAACCGAATCCAGATTACTCCGTTGTTTCGTTATATGGGGCCAAGGTCCTC
>NC_064875.1:822500-830000 GCF_943734745.1 Anopheles darlingi | reverse complement strand
AATTCCACGGCTCTTCCGGCGCCCTCCGATGCTTCATCATGAGCCGTGCCTCCATCGTTCGGTCGCCATCGGTATGGTCGAATCATGTTAAGCGAAAACCTTCTCCAGCCGTTGGGTTCCAGGGGCCATATCACGTATGTCGTGTCATGCTCGTTCTCATACTTAATGTGGTCATCGTCTGCCAGCGCGAGAGCAGCGCATACACACATACTCGAGTCGACGAAGAATGACGAAGAGTCTCTTCTTACAAGGATTAGGAAGCAGAAACGTAAGAAGCAACAAGAAAGAAGCGTTGGAATACGAATGTGATGCACACTTCATGCGCCTCTGGCAGGCCGACAGACGCCTGACTCCCCGCTTGATTCTCCGCTGTGCGGTGAAAGTTGGTTTTCCCGGAGGAAAGCGCCATCACTTGGTATGAGCTGCACGGATAGCCGCACGTTCTGTTCTGTGTGTATGTGTCCTGTACGTGTGTTTTCCGTGGTCTCGCCCGTGCCACTGGCAAGAATGTTTGCTTTGCCATGTTTCTGAGGGACGTTTCTTTACGGAATGACTCACTCTGTACACCAGGGCCCAAGGATAGTTTAAACTACTAGGACAATATTAGAAAAAAGAAATAACAGAGGGACTCGTGAGCATTTGCCAAACAGACGCAAGACAGAAAAGTAGAAGTTTTTTCCTTCTTTGGATAATAATTTTTACTGGCGCTGTTGCCTGGTACCAAAAGGGGTATCCCACTCGCCTGATGATTAAACTATCACTGGCCGAGCTCATCTTCCAGCCAGTTGTTGGTCAGCGGAGTATGAATCATCATCATCCATCCGCTTCATTGGGGGAATCACATTTGGCGACGCATTCAGTGCCGTTTATTATTCTTGCCCATCTGACGAGTTCTCCTTATTTGATTCCGCATGTTACGATGAACAATGACCAACGAAGCTTCATTGCGTAATGCGCTATATAAATTCTAATTAGCATACGGATGGATGCGCTGTATGTAACGTTAGCTGGGTAGGACTGCATTTTCTATGGATGATAGCTTCGGTTGACTTCATTGAATGTGCATGTTCGTCACCATTAGCGCGATTTCTGCTTCCATGCTGCTTCATAATTGCTGAACCGTGTCAACGGAAGACACACGTTTTATATAAAATGATAGAAATCCATTTGCATGCCAGCGCTCAATCGCAAATAGTGACACCATTTGTAGTAAAGCTGAGCAATAGAGAGACATAGAGAGATGGAGAGAATACGTTTGGCGCATATTGGCTTGAGCATGTATGCCGAACCTACTCCTCCCTCGCTCCTTATCCCAATTGTGGCCAGGACAAACAACCTCTTCCTCCAAAACACCTTTCCCTGTACTGCATGATGGTTCAGTTGTTGCGCACGTGTCCCAGGAAGCTGGGCGCATGTTTTGTGCAAGAAAATTGGTACGGTTTTTGAAAACCGATGAATGGTTCCATTTAAATATTCACCAACACCAACCACCAGCCCATTGTGTAGCGTACGGTTTCTTTAAAGCATTTCAACCACAATATGTCGTTCATGGTCTCGATGGGAGTTTGAGACTTTTGGCTGGAGGTTTACAACAGTTTACCCATGAAAGCAAACGGCTCCAGATTACAATACTCTAGCGCAGACGTTTTCCTTTTGTTAGCAGAACGACCGAGAATCGAGCGCATATCACCCGAGGGAAATGGTACCAATGCTGAGATCAGAGCGCGCGGGGTGTGCGGAATTGAGTTTCAAGTACATACTTATTTCATCTGCAGCTAGATTCTTCATGCTGCTCCAGAAACTCCAATATCTTACGCACTCGCTGGACCGTTCTTCTCTGCGCGTGTCCCAGCAGCACTCCAGCTCCAGATGGATAGGCACCATTTACGCAGTTGGGCTCGTCAATTGAAGTAAATTGATTGAAGTCGTTTCGGTAGCACAGAGGTCGCGTTGCGGGGCAATGTGTGCCATAGAAACTCAAAGCATAGAACCGAGCGTACGTGGTTTATTATCCACTTGGCACACCAGACAAGATCTGCTAAGGCGCAAAACGTTTACAAAGAACCGAGAAACCTCCAAGAGACCGCGAGTGGGCTAAAAGCAGGCGGTCGAGTGAGTGAGCGATAGGGTGTAAGTAAATCTTTAATTATCATACTTTTCCATCGCGACTTTGATGTTGCAAATGACACAACAAGTCGGGCGCGAGTTGGGAGCAGGGGTTCTTAATGACCCACTTAATAATCAGCCGGCAGCATCTTAACCCCCAGCCTTAACCCTTGTGTTGTTGATTGATGCTTCACAAAGGTAGCGTGGCTTGATTTCCTTCCGGTTGTTATCTTACTGGGAATGTTGCTCTGCCTTTGTCACAAAGGCTGACGGTGCCACAGGGCATAAGATACGGCCACCAACCAACCATGCCACCATAATCCAACTATACTGATAAGAAGCGGTAGAGAGCCGGTAGCTGCTGTTAAGAAAGATGCACCCTCTGCTTGATTTGATAAAAAAGCGAGGACAATTACCCGTTCACTCGGATGACGTGCTGGGCCTGGATGTTATTTGAATTCTGATACGTAGCAGCCTTTGGGGCACTTAGCTCTATTCAGGCTAATGATTCTATTTTTTTTAATAAAGGCATTAGGGCACGTTCGTCTTCCAATTAAAAATGAGAGTAACAAACAAATTTGAATCATTATCCTGTGCAGTAGAAAATAAAATCAACAATCCAATCCTTTCAACAGCTTAATTCGCAAACCACATTATGTTGCTTTTGCGTCGCATCTAGATTGTGTGGCTACATCAGCCCGTTTTTTTTCGTGATTAATATCAGCCCAAACCCTCTTTTCCATATAGCTTCCAAAGTAAAATCGCAGGTCATGAACTTAGTGTGGGTGATTCGTTTGGATTCGTTTGAATACTCCATCTTCATCCAGCTCGAAGACCTATCTTTCTAGATGCTTACCCACCTGTCTGCCCGTCTGCCTGTCTGTCTGACTGTCTGTCTGTTGGATTTGTCCTATCTGGTCGCGCAAGGAATTGCGCTGACGCGATACCGTCCACGGTATCGGTGTAAGTGTGCTGCATTCCAGAGGTGGCGGTTCTGGTCTGCTCGTAACGGTGACCTGCTTTCGGTAAATACAGCAGCGATCTGTTGGTGCTGCCCCGCTAATCAACCCTCTAGTTTACTTGAATTTGATGTGTTTTGAAGTTCATACTGAGTCCGAAGGATCACTAGTAGCACCGCACTCTGTCACAGGTACACCGTTCGTTCCGCGCCAAATAGTCTCGACTTCGTTCCCCGAATGACACTTTCTATCTTTTGCTCGTTTCTGCTCTCTAGCTGGTCCAGCGGTCTGTTTACTCCGTGCTTGCCCCCCCCCCCCCTCTCGCCACCCCCTGTGACAGGGATGTTTCCATCAGCCACCGTTTGCTACCGTCTATTTGCGGAATCCGGCTGCTCGAAACAGACGTTGAGCAAACGTAATGCAATACATTGCGACGTAATGAAATCGTGCTACACAGTATTTGACCTCGCGGGGCCGCCTGGTTCGGATTCTTGTCCGTTGGTTTCATTTTGTATTTATGTTGGATACAGTTATTAAATAACAACATATTTCAACATTTTATATTGTCTAAAACATACCATAACATACATACAAAGACAGAAGACTTTTCCATCAGTATTTCTTGCGAAATCATTGGTTTCCTCACTCCCATTCGAAGGGAATTTCGCAAAATTCCCACTTATCTGACCGGATTGCTGGCGTATAATCCAGTCCTTTGATAGTACCGTTGCTGATCCGTCGGCTTTTGGTTGGTTTTAAGGATGGGTTGAAGATAAATCAAAGCGACACATCATAAATAGTCACTTTTTCCCGTCATCATCGGCATCAGCCGCCTCAGCAACATCATCACATTATCAGCCTTCACTTTATCAGCTGAAGCACCTCCGCAGTCATCTTCCGTCATGTAATCGTTTCGAGGAAGATGAAGAAATGAAGCGACCGCTTACCGCCGACCGTGGTCTATTTGTGCGTCGGATGCGGTGGGAAATAATGATGCTAATAACAGTAACATCATAGCGCATCATTCGAGATGGCTATAGCGCCATCATGGCGCCCACCGTTTTTGGCGCTATTGGGTGCTTTAAGACGGTACACTATGTTTGGCACGGTTTGATTCAGTTAGTATGTGGCTAGACTGGGCCTTTGTTTTATTGGCACTTTGAGCGACGGGGCGATAACAGCGAACACACATAAGCGGTCGGAAGGTAAGTCACTGTGGACGACAGCGATGGTGGCGATGAAATTCACCAACGGTAACCTTGGCAAGATGGCTTTCTATAAAGAGGTGATCCCAGTTTTTGCACCATTTTTGTGTGAAATCTCTGAAGTGATTTTTCACACATTTTCCCGGAACTTTACGTCCTGCTATTGTTGCCGATAAGAGGATTTTTCATAAATGCAAATAGCTGCGCTGTAATCGGAGGCTTTATCTTGGAGGATGGATCTCGGTAATGATGCTATCACCATTATCATCCACACCTTACATCGTCGTACCGATCCACAGTAGATAAACATTTCAGGGCTGAAGCAGTTGAAGCTGATTGGTGGGTGGTTGGGTACTTTAATTTATGTAGAATTCGATTTAGCAGCTCCGCTGCTACTACATAATGCACATTGAGAACATTATCCTTTGCTTTTTTCGAAACGAAACGCTTGTAAGAACGAGAGTCATGGAGTGACAGAACGGAAAATCATCACAATTAAATTAGCAAGTTGTGGAGGGGCTGCTGAGGGCTGCCGAAATTTATACACAAAACGGCATTTAAGTAATTTAGCTCCTGTCGGTTTCAGCGGTTGATGTCACTCAGATGAAATTCCATTGCATGAAATTCCAAAAGAATGCGATGGATAACTCATTCGGTGCACGAACGAATTTAAGTTGAGAAAAAGTTCCCCGCAAGAATACGCCAAGATGTGCCACACTATGCTCGTGTAATTAATTTTTCTCCCCAAGAAAAAGGCAAGAAGCGAGGGAAAAACGCAAAGACGTATCGTCGCAGCGCATGGTGGGGTTTCTTTTTCAGAGGGAATGTTTTAATCCAAACCATATAAGAAGATGGCTTCATTCCCTCATTTTCCGTGTCCCTTCCACATCGCACGTAGTGAAAAATCGTTTAGGCAAAATGACGCTTTGTTTGGGCGGTGGTCGAGGACGGCGAAACGGATGAAAAGTTTGCCCATAAATCTCACTTCTCTTGAGCCCGAGACCCCGTTATCCTGGGCACACCAGCATACTCGGTCCGGAGACAATATTGATTATTGAACCGCTGCCCGACCCAACTCTGAACGCCCCTCACAGGTCATGGATGCAGGACAACATGACCGGTCCCACGGCCTTTGATTCATTGGCGCTACGGCTCCATCGATATGACCCAGTTTGTTTCGGTTGGCCTTTTGTCAGTTTTGGTAGCTTCTTGCGAACATTGTGCCCTACCGGAATGCCAAAGCTTGCTTTTTGTTTTCCCAAGGTACACCCACAGTACCATTCCACTAGAAGTTTGGGCTCCGGTGAGTGGCGCTACGGTACTGCTGACCGTTTCTGCGGATCGTACCCGCCTTCGCCGAACTGGTGACAATTGAGTTGCTGATGTTGTGATGTTTAAATTCTTCTCAACGCTATAAGAACTGCAGACATGATTGGCAAGCTAATGATCCTTGCAATTGTCCTCATAATGATACACGAGGGTTCGCTTTATGGGACAATAACACCATCAATTTCTTTCATCATTGGGCGGAAGCCAAATTAAACAGAGCTTGTTTATTGGGCGAACGAGTGTGTTTTCTCTGTATTAAGTTCTTTGGCAGGACGCGCTCGTATGAATGACTTTTTATTGCTTTTGTGATCACTCGCCCAGCACTTTATGTTTAGAGATGGCAGCTCACTGCGCCATTTGAACCCCTTGGTGCAATTCATTTGCTGGTGTGTTTCGGAGATGCTAAAAGTGTAGTGGTTATAGCAGTTACAAGTATCACTGCTATTGTCCATTATTTTTTAAATTTTAAACGTCTTGGGACTTTTTCTTTTTATAGCCTTTTCACATGTCTCTCAGCTACCATTTCATCTTGTTGTTATCCATGCTCCATTCTTGTAGCATTCTTTTTGATGAAAATACACCGAAATGAGAAACAGCTCCTTTCAAATAACGTCATGCCGCTATCGTGTTGTTAGAGTCTCATACACCTGTGTGCAGGCTATTGTTTTAAAATGAGAATCGCATAGGACAGCTGCAGAAAGTGTCTCGAAGCTGAGAGCACCGCTATGCCAGAGATGTTGGTGTTTCTTTTTACTAGAACAAACAGCTCCGTAGTGGTGCAGCTGCGCTTTTTCATTTCACTAAAGCTTATTGTGAGACCGCAACCATTACAAAAATGCTTTCAAATACTTCAGGTGTTACGGGCTTGTGTGTATGCTTACCTGTTTTTGTGTGGAAAGGTTATAATCATCCTTATCTTATGAAAGGGAAAAGGGTAAAAAATCGTTTTCCTATATAGCTACCATCGCCGGAAAACATGGTGCATAATATGCACATTATTTAGATCCGATTAGAAATGATCCTTGCTCCTTAAACTGCTGGGTAACCACACGATGGGTTAGTTTTGTACTTGTGCATCCCACAAGTTGAGGGTTTCGTGTAAAGTCTGATCGGTCTGATTGAAATTCAAGCTTGTTATAATCATGTTAACCTGCCTGGGTGAGGATGGGCTTTGCATTTGTGTGGTCAAAGTGCTAGCTTCATCCGACCAATGAGGACGAAATCGGTGTCAACTGAGGAAGAGGAGGGTGGTTCGTTTGCTGGTCAAATCTGCTCGGAGGAAACTTTTTCAATTTCCTCTAGGGAAGTATGGAGTGGTGTTGCTGCAATACCGTGGCAGGCCACAACCTGCTCAACAAAAGTGCGCTCCGTGGTTTTTGCCTAGGATGCTGCGTATCTTGCACCGAGGAAGTGCAGTTAAGACAAGTAGAATTCATCAGGAGCATGTCGAGAGCAGTGCAATGTGGCAAGAGACAGGAGATGGGAACCGGGTACAAGGGCAGGGCAGAGGGCGAGTGTGACTTTTGTCTTTTCTGTCGTTCGGTCGGTAGTGAAAGGCCAACAGAACATTTCAACGTGAAAAGTGAACAGAAGGACGGTTATGTCGGGTTACCAGGTAGTTTGTGTCCTTTATTGCGAGACGTGCTATACGTTTGACTCTACGTACGGCAAGCAAAATCATCCTGCAATGCATGGTTGTGGCATCACAGAGCTTAATGAAAATGTAAATAGCAAACCAATCCATTCCACGCATGTTCACTACCGGGATAACTCGAGGGAGGGGCTATTCGCTGATCTACATAAAAACAGCTCCATGTGTGCATACAAGACGCCCTTCCACACAACTGTTAATGGAAGGCTGAAATGATCATCCTTATACCTTCGGCTTAACCAACTAATCA
>NC_064875.1:810000-815000 GCF_943734745.1 Anopheles darlingi | reverse complement strand
TTCCATAGTTTGATAGTTCTTTATGTCACGTCAACGCATAGCTAGAAGCCCCTCGCTCCCCACTTCCTTCCACCAACAAAAAAAAAAAAAACCAGACAACCGGAACGAATCTTTCCTCGGTATGGCTCGCTCTGCATAGCCGTGAACGAATGAGTACCACCACCAGGTACCGGTGTGCCGTATCGCAAACCAAACGTTTGCACGTGGTCTCCTTCAGGAAGGATATTGCGGTATGGTTGGGATGGAATTGCGAGAGTAGGCTAACGACCACTTGCACTGTTCTGACGCGTCTGTTACGATTATTCCTAGTTCGTTCGAGTTAATCGTTCTTTTCTGTTTCTCTGCTGCTCTCGATACAAAAAAAAAGGTCATAATTGCACTCTTGGGCGTTGTGGTAAGAAAGGCAAAAAAGCGGCAAATTATAGACTATCATCCATCTAATTCCTTTTCCGAGATCTCTTTGATACATTCACATTGATTTATTTTGCCACGGAGTACAAGAATTCACACCAACTGTTATAGTCTTTTCTGAGTAACACATACTTGCTAGATAAAGACTTTTACCGATCAGCTTTTAAAGAGAAAGTTGCGCAAAAGTTTGCGAAAATCCTGAAGCTGGAAAATGGAGATAAAGCAAAAAAGGTAAATTGCCAGTATAGATTGACGCACTGGCGGTTGGCGGGTTCTACCAGCTACTAGAATAGGCATAAGCAGTGCAACCCGGCTTAGCAAGGAGTTAAACCGAAAGGCACGTAAGGAAGTGCTTATCGTACCATTCGCACAAGCTTGAACTTGGGCCAAAGTTTTACAAAATAAAATCCCTCGTCTTGTTTGCGCATGTTGTTAGTTTGAACATTTTCCTTCTTCTGTTTCTCGTTCGTTGCGAGAATGCTACAAACACCCCTTTTTCCATTCCATCGTTTCCATTTCCGCGATCCTTTTGTTCTTCCCTGTTTTGTGGGAACTTCGAGATGCGACACATAAAAAATGTAAAAACCTTTGTTTGATGTTATCGAACCGGGAGCGCACCGCATCGTATGATTGAACGTGACTAATCTTTAAATTCATAGTCCTTTCTGTTGAGATAAGAAAATATTTAGGCTCGTTGGTTGTTCCAGTTTGTTTTACAGAAATTTCAATCCACAATCAATACTCAGGTTTGCTCAGATTTATTCGATGTTGTTGATGTTGTGTGTTGTCGATAGTAGTCCTGTTCATGGAAGGAAACAACTCGTACCGTACCATGCCTGGTACTGTATTGTAAACAGCACAGTCCAACCGACATAACCGTTGTGGTTTGGCCTAACAGGCAAGTTGCGAAATCAACAGCAGCTCTAGCAGTGATGAAGAATATTTCCAAACCCCTGGAAACATTTCTGTGTTTGGGTTTGATACCCCGGCCAAACCGCATGGCTTCGGGAGCGTGGCAGGAGGGAGTGAGGGTTGGAGAGGGAGGGAGTGAGGGTTGGAGAGGGAGGAAGAGGGGCTTACTAACCTCAAGGCTGCTTCGAACTTCCTTCGCTCCATCGTGTTTCATCCGAGAGCCGCTCGAGATCATCTTTGCCACATGGATAGAGAGCATGAGAAGAGGGCGTTGGGAAGATGTACTTGATTTAATTAAGGTCCGATCGTACGCTCCTTGGTGCGCCAACTTTTCGGACCAACTAGAAGATAATAGTTAAATGGGCTGTTTCATGAGTTTTTATGACTTAACTTCTAACCCATCGAGTGCTGCGAGTTCAGTATCGCACCAAATTACGCCGCGTACTCTGGGACGCCGCAGATTGGCACGCGCTAGGTCAAGGAACAAGGAAGAGAAAGAGGACGAAATCAGCAGTAGCAGCAGCAGCAGGGCAGGGCAGGGCAGAGCAAGGCCGGATCGGGTTGGTTTAATTTTTGGAACAGTCTAATTGGCACACATACTTTGCCTTAGGTAGAGAGTAGCATCGCGCACAAGTGTACCGAGCCGGGTTGGCTGATTTAGAATTGAGGTTAAGACTGGGTGCTCCTAGAGGTGCTCCGGGTCGAGCTGCTTGCTTGTTTGCCATACGTTACTAGGCGACCGAACGAACCGTTGTTGGTATTTTTCGCTAGATCGTTATCAAAATGTCTTGCAAAGTACCTTCCCTTGGCTCAAACACCACTAACTAATGGAGGCTTGTCACGTGAGGACATGGCGTGTGGGCGGGGGAGGCTAGTACTGCGTAGTGCTTCCGTGGCTGACGCTTGATTGTTTAAATAATTGGCTGTTTGCAGTGTTCCCGGTTTCCCCCGCCATCAATATTCTTATTTTATTTTCCCTCGCAACAATAACGCACCAAGCCAAAAAGAAATGGTAAGCGGATTGTTGTTAGAAATGGTACCGTAACAACGAAGCAATGGAACATTGTTCCTATTTTGTCAGAATCGTCTTCCATCGTGCTTGGTTTGGTGCGTCTTTCGCCTAAAACGGTTCGCGCGTTCTCGTTACGTAATACGGTGGGATTGGAAATTTGATATCGCCCGGTTTGATCAACTTAGAGCAGACGCTAGCGCCAGTGTACAAGGTTCATTGAATCCTGAGCGTTTGTTTATGCTTTCTACCGATATATACTGCACATAAACTATGCACATAGTTTACCAAATCACTCACGACTTGGTTGCTCTGTTCCACGAGCGTGCAGTGTTGAAGCGTGTGCGCTTCTTTCAGATCAATTAAACGTCCGCTCAGTAGGCACTAGTCAATCACCGAGCTCTAGAATATGTTAACGATGGCGCACCGGACTCGATCCCGTTAAGTCGGTATTACGCTCAACGGAGACGGAGGTTCAAGAGGTTTATGCTTCTTTGTTCGTAAGGTTGATGTCATCACGGGCGGTGCGGTGCGTAGCGTAGGAGGGAATAAACACAGCAATTTATGGCTTGCACGCAGACGGTAAAGTACTCTAAGAAAAATCGTTTACCGAAGCCAAGCAGGGTGTTACTGGCGTTCTCAACACCCCCTCCTCCCCCCCGGCTTACATCTCCTTTTCCCATTGATCTTCCGCATCGTATCGCACAAGCGAATTGAACCGGTAATTATCATGACAATTTTCACGAAGCAAGACACAAACAAACAAATAGTATTAATGTCACGGCACGTACTCCAGCTGCCGATGTGCTGTCGACTGATAATGCGTATCGATTGGGTTGTGTCTAGTGTATGCTGCCGATATGCTGAATGGATCTTCAGTGATGGATGCATCTTGACAAGCAAACATCGCATCGGTGTTTGGATTGTTTTTACATATCATAGATGGTATAATGGTTGTAGGAAGCTTGAGTTATTCATCACCATGTTCAGATTCATCAGCTGGTCAGGGCCAGGCAGTAGTAAGATGGCGAAAGAAAACCAATCAAGGAATGCGATTAAATCTGATTGCGTCATAACTGCTGGCAGTGCGGAGAACGATACTCAGAACGATACGCCCTTTTTCTGTTCCTGTTGTTGGCATATCTGTTTTTCTAGTGTTGAAATCAGCGTTAGCATCTACTGTATGTAATGGGATTACGGTTTGCTGGAAGAAATCGTAGCTACACATCAACAAACGATATCATTATGTGGGTGCAAATGATCTGATGAATCTTAAAGCTAGTTTATGTAACTATATCCTTGGAAATTCGATGACAATATTCCACTGTGGTTCACTGTCTATGCATCCATTCCAATTCGCTGAATTGCTATTGCTATTCATCGTGATGGAGAGTTAAATTTCGTTCCACAAATAATGGGACACATTCTTGATGAGAACTAAGATGAGCCCATTTTGCTGAGAAGAGGGGGTGCTGCTGGGCGTCTTCGTGAACTCGGTTCGAGAGTGTGAAGTGTTGCCACCCATTAAATCTAATTTCCACCCTTCTGTGAAACGGTACTGCAGTAAGCAAGCCAAACCAAACCACGCAGCGAACACAACCACATAGCCGCTGAGTAGTGCGAGCAAAACTCATAGTGCATACTAATGTCATTTGAAATGGTTGTAAATTAAGGCGGCAATGAATTGATTAGACAGTGTCAAGATTAATGCCCCAATTCCTAGCGCTACGCTCTAAACACACACTCTTCCCTTTAGCCGGTTCGAACGTAAGTGCGAGTGGCTTGGCTTGACGCTACTGATAATCACAGGAATCGCAGATTGACGAGACATGGTGTTGTGCGGGTTAACAGAGAAAATACCATTCATAAATATGTGTATGGAACCACTTACGCGCTCTATTTTATTCAGCAGATTTGAATGGGGCAAACATTGGGGACAGCCATAACCGTAAGCACTGCGCACTGCAGTTGATGTCATTTCTATGAGCACAATATCACGATACGACACGCTTTCAACATAACATATTGATGGCAATTAGCCAATCTTGGAACGGAAGCCTTCCATTTTACCCACATAGTTGAATGTTTTGTAACAATTCGCTACTTGAGCTCACGTTGAGGGCATTGAGAAACAACAGGGCACTTAACTTGGCGCCCACTTGGGTTTCTCCTCCGTGTGCATCAAGTTGGCATTCCTCTCCGCGTTCTTATTCCTCATTTTCCAAAGAAAAGAGGTGCCATGTCCTACACTAAAAGGGGCCTACTTTCTGCTATGCACTTTCCTTCGACCACCAACGGTTCGACTCTCCGAGGGTTCTTAGGGGAGACTCTCCGGGGGATGGCGCGTTACTCGTTGTTTCTATGGAATTGGATTTTTCGATCGTAGTAGTCGGAGTCGTAGTTGTTGTCGCACCGCATAACAGAGTAGCACTTGACATCGCTCACTATGACGACGATCAAAAGTGATTCAGCGTCAGAAAAAGGCTTCTTCTATTGAAACGATTTATGCTTGCGACACGACGAATCCAGTGCACCATTCGCCTTTCGCTTTTTCACCCACTTTATGCGCTGTTCGTCTGCTGGCCCATAACACGGATAACAGACGTATGTTTTATTCGAACATGTTCTCCTCAATTGTTCCATATTCTCCGCTGGAGACGGAGCGAAT
>NC_064875.1:802500-805000 GCF_943734745.1 Anopheles darlingi | reverse complement strand
TAGAGCTTATTTGTACGTTACTCACTGATTAGCTTGAAGGTTACGCGCCGGGAAATTGTCTTCATTTGTGCTTTTAACTTTTTAAAAAGTTGGGATTTGTTTCGCATCATCGGTAACGGTGCCGAGAGCGGAGCGGATTGCACTTACTTTAACTAATTGTTCGTCTAATTGGATCATTCATCAGGAACATATCATAAGCAAATGGCACAAAAGAGCTGCTCGCGACTTCTCGCTGATATCACAAACCGAAGCGAAGCCGGAACGGAAGCAAAAGCAAGAGCAACAAGAGTCAGTACTCCGGTCAGTGGAGCACACAACATGAATTTTCCCTATTCCACGCGGAACAATAAATCTTGAAGGTTTCTTTAACGATACCGGCCAGTCCTTCGCCTTCTTTCTTCGTCTATCACTTAAGGACAAGTTATGTTCCATTTCACAGAGCGTTTTCATTCTTCTGTTCTTGTTTTGCTCCCCCACCACCTCAGGCTCTGGTGGGAGGGATACAAAAAAGTGAGACTTGGCGGGTTCCAGCACTTCCGGTCCATCCAATAAATTTTCCGTGAAGATCAGTGACGAGTGCAATCTCCTTGCTGAAACGGATGTCGTTCATTAAACATTCATTTGCAACAAGCACCTCAGTAAATTACGTTCACGTTTGAAGCGCATGAAACATGGTTCGTCGGAGGCCGACTGCTAGCAAGAGCCATGCTCTTCCGCGCCTGAACGGTTTGCTGGTTATGTGCATGTCGGTTCGCCACATGGAATACAACATGGTTCTTGACGGAAGCACTCATTAAAAGTATACCACGTTGATAATCCGTCAGTCATGGTTTCCAACGCTCTCGGCCGAAGATTGCACATTTTCTCGTCCTGCATTAATTATGCTCTGTTCTGATTGAAAGCCGTATTGGTGCGGACAGTTGCGAAAGGCATCCATACAACAAAGCACTTTACACACATTCCTCTGATACGCTGCAACACAAAATTATGTACGTTTGCAAGCATCATCATCATCATCATCATCACCAAAGGGAAAAGGGAGAATCCCTGCAGACCATCGAAAGAATGAAAAGGGATTCTCCTTATGCGTCGATTGTTTTGAAGCACCACTCACGTTGTGTTTCGGCTGCGAACAACCATAATCGTTATTAGTCCGTTGTAATCTGTTCGAGGATTCGACCACACGATGAGCACAGAATTTGCTGAAAGCGCGTTATGATCTTCTCTGGGTTCTACCGGGGTTGCTTGTTGGTTTGACCATCGAAATGCAAACCCTACTTCGAGTCCTTTCCCAGGATTAGGGGAGGGAGAGGGATGTGAGTGGGTGAAAAGGAAATACCATGACCAGCAGCCGGCTTTCGATACCGTCCGCTCTAGGCTCAACTGGTAGTAGACCGGCTCGATCCCTGAGGAGTCTTATGTGACCGTCAAGCATACACAGTGTCGGTCGTAATCCACTTCGTCACGAGTTTGTTGCTTCATCAGCATATATTGAATGAGATATAGCATTAGCTTCCGGGCATAACCAACCGTGGTTTCAGTGAAAACAAGGCATTCTACGCGAGAATCCACTTCTGGCCCGTAGCAGCTGCCAGGCGTCTCCATTTGTTGCTTTAACTTCAATGCAACCCGATGAAGCAAATATTTAAGGCATCGTTAGCATCATCATACTAATGTCTTCCAATACCTAAACCAAATACGCCTATAGGCCTCAAAGTATATTCTACTTTGACCAGCGACAAGACATAGAGATTAAAAGGATGAGAGTCCTTTGTGCAAGAGGGACATGATTAATGAAGCTAATCGTACCCTTTTTTTCTGTCTCGTAACTACCGAACCAATCAATCACATTAGCCCAGTTTGTTAATCAGAATTTCATTAAGAAGATGTAGAAGAAGCAATGGCCGCAAAAGTCCGAAACATCGACTGCTTTTTAATTACTTTGTCACTTTCGTTCTTATATCCACATTCTGCGTCAGTTTTTTTTTGAAGATACGAGTGAGATAAAAGGATAAGGGCAGTAAATAAGGTACGGTTTTTTAAAAACCATCCGTTGCACAAAAACGTGAAACCGCTCCAGTTGTTTTCTTATAGCACCTCTAGGAAAAACACAAACCTAGCCCTGAGGTGAACCCATAAGTCCTTTTTGTCCCCAACATGTCAACCGAACCTCTAGCTGCTGACCTTAATTCTTAAGCAGCACAAGCAGTTGTTAAGCGGAGCTCTTTAGTAACCGCATCTAAATTTAGCTTACAGATTTTAATTGTACACTCTCTAACCCCAGACTTCACCATTTGACCACTACAAAGCCGCTCGCTCTGGTGACCTTTCATCTGCTTACAAACCTCTTTCATTTCTTACCGCAAAGGAGCTGTTTTTTGTTATACAGATTGACTTCATCATGGGTACTTTTGCAGCATTTTCTTCACGCTCTTCTATTGTTGACATAGTGGAAGCGTTTGCGTAATTAGATACCGCATTCGCAAGCAGCGAACGGTGG
>NC_064875.1:792500-795000 GCF_943734745.1 Anopheles darlingi | reverse complement strand
AAAGCGATGAGGATTACGCGAACTGTCCGAGCTTGACATGCAAAGAGAACTTTTTCCAGTGCAACATCAGCCGAAGGTGCATCCCGAATGCCTGGGTCTGCGATCGACATCTTGATTGTGGTCCAAACGATAGGTCGGACGAACCGGAACACTGCAACCAGTGCCCGGAGTTCGAGTGCAAGAACAACGTTTGTGTGCCGTACGAGTTTCTATGCGATGGAGTCAACAACTGTGGGTAAGTTGTGTGTCCTTTTTCGTCATGTATGTACTCCTATTGATCAACTAACCCCCTTCAAAAACCACTCGCCCTTCCACAGTGACCTCTCCGACGAGCAACAATGTGATGTGCAGTGTGGGCCGGACGAGTTCTTCTGCAGTCCGCACGGTTGCATCGACAAATCCTTGTGCAATCCGAGCTTAAACTGTCTCAATGCTTTCAACGAGTGTGAGAAGCTGATGAAACCGACCAACAGCGGTGATGGTCACTCCGCCAATGGTACGCAGGATCGCCCTACATCGGCACTGCCATCGGAATCGGAACTAAAAGAAGCATGCCGTGTCGATTTGAGGATCATCTGTGGATCAGATCAGCGTTGCATACAGAACTACAATCGTGTATGCTCCCGGATGGACTTTGCACCAACGACCAATGAGACCGTTATCTGCCAGCATCCCGATCGGCTCTGCCGGGTAACGAACCAATGCATAACGGTGGCACAGCTTTGCAACGGTCGCACCGATTGTCCCGATGGCACGGATGAGGGATTCCGCTGTTTAGAGAAATTGTGCGATTCGCGCGATCACGAGTGTTCCCACACGTGCCATAATGCACCGGAGGGAGTTGTTTGCTCCTGTCCGCCACATTTGTTCCTGCAGCCAAATGGACGCGATTGTTCCCACGCGCATGCATGTGAAGCCTGGGGAACTTGTTCCCAGAATTGCCTCGTAAAAGCTCGGCACTATCGGTGTGATTGTGTCGAAGGTTATTCGCTCATGTACGATAAGTTCAGTTGCCGCAGTAACGCACGCGATTCCCCCTACGTGATCTTTAGCAATCGCCAAGAGATACTCGGTGTCGATCTGAATACGCATGCGGTGAAAAGCTTCTACACTTCGTTGCGCAATACGATCGCACTGGACTTCCTGTACCGCAATGATTCCATACAGATATTCTGGTCCGATGTGCTGGATGACAAAATCTATCGGGGCACGCTGCGGAATGATACCCTGAGCAATGTAGAGGCCGTCGTACAGTCGGGGCTCTCAACTGCCGAAGGCTTGGCAGTGGATTGGGTTGGCCTGAATATCTACTGGATCGATTCGAATCTCGATCAGATCGAGGTAGCCAAGACGAATGGTAGCTTCCGCCGAACGCTGGTTGCTGGCGACATGGTCAATCCACGCGCGATCGCTCTAGATCCCCTGCAGGGGGTACTGTTTTGGACGGATTGGGAGGAAGGATCACCGCGACTGGAACGGTGCACGATGGCCGGTGAGAACCGAACGGTGATCATGTACGTCGGCTCGGACGGTGGTTGGCCGAATGGGATCGCACTCGATTATGTGCTGAACCGCGTCTACTGGATCGATGCTCGATCTGATTCGATCCACACGATCATGTACGACGGTAGCGATCATCATCTGGTAATCAAGGATCAGTCCGTCTTGGCCCATCCGTTCAGTATAACCGTGTTCGATAACTACGTCTACTGGACAGATTGGCGGACGTACTCGGTGATTCGGGCCAACAAGTGGGACGGTTCCAACGTGACGGTAATCCAGAAAACGCAAAGTCAACCGTTCGGTATTCAAATTTTGCACTCGAGCCGACAGCCCAACTCACAGCCTAATCCCTGTGGCGACAATAACGGAGGCTGCTCTCATCTTTGCCTGCTCAGCATCGGATTCCGGCACGAGTGTGCCTGTCCACATGTTATGCGATTGCACGCCGATCGTAAACAGTGCGTGCCAAATGAGGAAATTCTCCTGTTTGTCGTGTTGACGGAGATCCGTGGCGTGGATCTACAGCAACCAGCTCACTACACCATTCCAACAATCAGCCACCAGACGCAGGTGGTAAATCCGGCCGTGCTCGATTACGACATTAGCGCAACACGCCTCTATTGGAACGATATTCAGCTGAATGAAATCAAATCATCCGGACTAGCCACCGGACCAATCGAAACCGTGCTCGATACGGACATCGCGAATTCGTTGGGCTTTGCCGTCGATTGGATTTCCAAACTGCTGTACTTCTCCACCGGCAACGAGACGCACAGTCGCATTATGGTGTGCAATCTGCATGGCGAGTACGTGACGGAGTTGGCGCGCGATCTGCTACTAGTCAACAGTCTCGTCGTTTACCCTACAAGGTATGTTCCGTATCACAGACACTTCCCTAGGAGTTTAGATTAACGCATTTCCTATTGACTCTTCCAGAGGAATGATGTACTTTGCAACAAAGCGTGACACACCGAAGCTATACGAACTGTACGCTAGT
>NC_064875.1:775000-790000 GCF_943734745.1 Anopheles darlingi | reverse complement strand
AATGGTAACTGTATACCGTTTCACTTGACCTGCGATTCCATCGATCACTGCGAGGATGGCTCGGACGAGCTGATCAGCTACTGTTCCCATCGATCCTGTCCGGCTGGATTTTTCCGTTGCAACAATGCACGCTGCATTGCCCAAAGTGCACGGTGCAATGGGGTGCAGGACTGTGGCGATGGCAGCGATGAGCTGATCTGTCCATGTAACAATGCGACCCAGTTCACCTGTACCAATGGGCAGTGCATAGCGAAGGCCCTGCGCTGTGACATTGAACCGGATTGTAGGGATGCATCGGATGAGATCGGATGCACGGTGATGCGTAACTGTGGGGCCGGGTTCATCAAGTGCCCGAACACGACCGCCTGCTACCTGCCAAAATGGCGCTGTGATGGCGAGAACGATTGCTGGGATAATGCGGACGAACTGGACTGTCCGACGGCCATACCGACCTGCCCGGAGGATAAGTTCCTGTGTGCCAATGGACGTTGTATACCGCAAACGTGGCGTTGTGACGGTGAAGATGACTGCAACGATGCGGGCCACGGTGGTGCGGATCACCGTCACATCAGCTCGGATGAGATCGCTTGCGTGCAACACTGCAAGACGAACCAGTTTAAATGCACCAATACGTCGGAGTGCATCTCGAACAGTTGGCAATGCGATGGAACGCCGGACTGTGGCGATGGTTCGGATGAGGGAGAGCACTGTTCCCGGCTGCACTGTCTTGAGAACGAGTTCCAGTGTTCGCCCACGAATCGCTGCATCCCGCACCAGTGGGTCTGCGATGGTGAGGTAGATTGCAAAGGCTCGGAGGACGATGAGAAGGGGTGCGATCAACGGGCAACTATGCTGCCAGTGTGCGATAAGACGGAGTTCCGCTGCGAGAACGGAGAGTGCATCAGCGCGCTGCACTTTTGCGATACCGAGGTGGACTGTGTGGATGGATCGGATGAACCGGCAGACTGTGTGTACGATGAGGATGAGGAGTCAACTGGTGGAGCTGCTCATGGGAGCTGTAACGATCCCGATCAGTTCCGGTGTGCCAATGGGAGGTGTATCGAGCGGAATCTTACCTGCAACGTGAACGATGATTGTGGCGATGGTTCGGATGAGGATGTGCCACTGTGCCGTAACACAACCTTCATCTGTGCCGGTCCCGATCTGTTCCGGTGCGAGAGCGGTGCCTGCATTCCCAGCAGTATGCTCTGCGATGGGGCCAACGATTGCGGTGATTGGAAAGATGAAAAGTTGTGCGAGGTGAACGAGTGCGAGGTGTTACCCAACCTGTGCGATCATCACTGCCAAGATCGACCGGTCGGGTACGAATGTAGCTGTCGGCCTGGGTACGTCGTGGACAAGAACGATCATCACCGGTGTGTGGATCTGGACGAGTGCAATGATCAGCATAACCCAAGGCCCTGTAGCCAGACGTGCATCAACACGCACGGTTCGTATCACTGTGCTTGTCTGGAGGGCTTTGAGCTTCGCAGTAATGGAACCTGTCGTGCGAATAGCTTCGATCGAACGAAGCTGATCTTCTCCAATCGCTACTACCTTCGGGAGGTGGACCTTAACGGTACGATGAGCATCTTGGCCCACAATCTGACCAACGCGATCACACTCGATCACGATTGGCAGGAACAGTGCTACTACTGGTCGGATGTTACGCGCCTTGTTACCTCGATCAAGCGAATGTGCGTGAATGAGAGCGACACCAGCGGCACCGGTGCGATCGAGGTGGTGCATCGTCGAAACCTAAAAAACCCCGAAGGACTGGCGGTGGACTGGGTCGGACGTAATTTGTACTGGTGCGATAAGGGCCACGATACGATCGAGGTGTCCAGGTTGGATGGTCGCTACCGGCGCGTCATCATCGACCGTGACCTGCAAAAACCGCGTGCAATCGCACTCGATCCCTATCGACGGTATATGTACTGGACGGATTGGGGTGATCGGCCCCACATTGGACGGGCCGGTATGGATGGAAGCAATCAGACGATCCTCATCAAAGAGCAGCTCGGTTGGCCGAATGCCCTGACGATCAGTTTCGAGACGAATCAGTTGTTCTGGGGTGACGCACGGGAAGATTATATCGGAGTCAGCGATCTCGATGGGCGCAATGTACGGATTCTGTTGTCGAAGAGCGCGCAACCAACACTTAATCTGCACCACGTGTTTGCGATCGCCGTTTGGGAGGATCGTATCTATTGGTCCGATTTGGATTCCAAGTCGATCGAGTATTGTCACAAGTATCGCGGCGATCAGTGTGGTACGCTGATCAACACGATCCACCGGCCGATGGACATTCGCATCTACCATCCGTTGCGGCAAGTTCAGCCCAAGGTCAACCCGTGTCGGAATGGGGCCGGTTGCCAAGGACTATGTATCCTGTCACCCACCCATCCGGACGGTTATCGGTGTCTGTGTCCGGACAACTATCTGCTGGCGACCGATGGGAAGAGCTGTAAGGCCAACTGCTCGGCCGCACACTTCCAGTGCCGATCGACGCTGAAGTGCATTCCGTTCTACTGGCGATGTGATCGACAGGATGATTGTGGCGATGGTAGCGATGAACCGGCCAGCTGTCCACCGTTCGAATGTGAAGCCGGACAGTTCCAATGCGATAGCAAGCAGTGCATCAACCCGAGTCAAATCTGCGACGGGATGGATCAGTGTGGTGATCGATCGGATGAGCGTGACTGCGATGCGTACGAGTGCTTTGCCTCGCATTTTCGCTGTAGCGCCTCGGCGGAGCGTAATACCAGCGCCTTCTGTATCGAGGGAGCGCGCCGATGTGACGAACATGTGGATTGTCCGAATGGCGAGGATGAGCAGGACTGCGAACGAAAGAACTGTACCTACACCCAGTTCCGTTGTGCCAGCGGAGGTAAGTGTATCGATCGGACGTGGGTATGCGATAACGTGCCCGATTGTCATGACCATTCTGATGAGCTGGTCTGTGGACCGTCGGCTACTTGTCCACCGAATGAGTTTCGGTGTAGCGAAGGACGCTGCATACCGCAGTCATGGCGTTGTGATAATGAACCCGACTGTGCGAACGGTGAGGATGAGTTGCCTGAGCACTGTAACAAGACCACCACCTGTGAACCGACGCACTTCCGGTGTAACAACTCGAAGTGCATCCCGGGACGCTGGCGCTGTGACTTCGAGAACGATTGCGGGGACAACTCAGACGAGCTGAACTGCGAGCTGCGCAACTGTTCCGAGTCGGAGTTCCGCTGCCGCGATGGCCACTGCATCCGGGGCATACTGAGGTGCGACGGTGAAGTCAACTGTCCCGATCACAGCGACGAGGAGAACTGTAACGTTACCTGCAGTGCCAACCAGTTCCGGTGCCACACTAACCCAGCCTGTATTAGCAAGTAAGCAGAAACAGGCAGTGTCCTCATCCTCTACAGTCCAGTTCTGGCCAACTAATCCTCATCGCATGTTCCATTCTTTTGCAGTAAATTCAAGTGCGACGGCGATAACGATTGTATCGATGAGTCGGATGAGAAGGATTGCGCGTGTGCCGAGGGTGAGTATCGGTGCAAGAACGGAAAGTGCATCCTCGGCAGCTGGGTCTGCGACGGTATCGACGATTGTCTGGACAATTCGGACGAAATGGGTGAATACTGTAAGAAGCATGGGTGCAACAAGCGAGCGTTCCGGTGTGCGAACCGGAACTGCATCCGCAAGAGCTTGCTGTGCGACAATAAGGACGACTGCGGGGACAGTAGCGACGAGAAGAGTGGCCTTTGCCAGAAGTGTCCACCGAATTCGTTCCGCTGTGCGAGCGACTCGAAGTGCATCGATGCGGCGCTCCGCTGCGACCAGACACCGCACTGTCTGGATGAGTCGGATGAGATTGGTTGCATCAAAACGGGATGCGGATTTGGGGCTTGCAGTCAGATTTGCGTGGAAAAGAAGGGCCACTTCACTTGCCGGTGTGCCGAGGGTTATGCCAAGAATGGTACCGGCCGTAATGCGTCGTGCGTAGCAATTGAAGAGCCGGGTATACTGTTGCTTGCCTCGGAATCGGATTTCCGCAGCCTGTACATCGATACACCGGTGATGGGGTATCTGCAGACGTCATCGTTGAAGATCGATCGGTTCGATTTCGCGATCACGCGCCATAACATCACGCTCTTCTGGATCGATAGCTACGATGCGAGTATTAATAAGATACTGATGGACACGACGGTGAAGGCCGAATCGTCTGATCGCCGGCATCCCGGGAAGGTAATGATATCGCGTCGCGAGACGTACGATCGAATCAAGACGCTCGATGGGAAGCACTCGTCGGTGGTGCTGAAGGGTGACGCTGATAATGGTGATATCCACCCGATAGCCATTGCCTGCGACTGGCTAACGGAGCGGCTGTACGTGATCAACAAGAAGCGCAGCAACATCTTCGTAATGAGCTATAATGGCACGGAACTTACGACGCTAACCGCTACCGGGAAGCATCCGATCGATCTGGTGGTGGATCCGGTGAACCGGCTATTGATCTGGTCCATCATGGAAACCATCATTAGCTCGGGCATGGATGGACTTGGCAAGCGGAAACTTGTCCACACCAACATCGAGTGGGCTTCCGGGCTGGCGATCGATACCACTACGAAGCGATTGTACTGGGCCGATTATCGAAAGTCCACGATCGAAACGTGTCTTCTGCTGACGGGCGGTGATCGACACGTGATTGCCGAGCTGCACGATTACTCCAAACCCAAGCTGCTCGATGTGTTCGAAGACAGTGTGTACGTCATTCTCTACAACCAGGCCGTGCTGAAGCTGAACAAGTATGGCCGTGACAATGGTACCTACATGAACGAACAGAACCGTGGCGGATATCGATCGTCCGATGTACACTTCATCCATCCTCTGAAGCATGATCGCAGTGGTGAGTAGGGGGAGCTCTTCCATCGTGCAATTCGATTGACCGTTTGATTTCATTCCAGTGTCAAATCCGTGTCTGCTACATCCTTGCCATTCAACGGCCGTTTGTCTGTTGTCGATCGAGCATTCACTGAATCGAAGCTGCGTCTGCCCGGATAGTCTGCCTCATTCGGAGGTACCCGCGGAGGGTGACGAAGCGAAACGTGTCTGCATTGAAACGCCCGTCCCACCGGCGAAGGGACCAGGTGCCGAGTGCCACCTGCAGTGCAACGATGGGAAGTGCGTCGTAGGTCCGGATGGTCAGCAGCGCTGTGAGTGTGGAGCTAACTTTGATGGCAAATACTGTGAGCACTACATCTGCTCGGGTTACTGCAAGAACAAGGGTTTCTGCTATATCGTGAACAAGGAACCGAAGTGTAACTGCCAGCCACAGTGGACGGGAAGGAAGTGCGAGATATCGACGAACAAGTGTCTGGGTTATTGCCACAATGGAGGTAACTGTACGATTGTGCCACGCGATGGAGGCTCACTCGTCTGCCACTGCCCGGCCGGTTACAGAGGGGATCAGTGTGAGCATTGTGCGAATCTGCGTTGTGAAAATGGCGGAGTTTGCCGAAAGACGGCCACCGATCGGAGCCAGTGCCAGTGTGCGGAAGGATTTGCGGGACATAACTGCGAGATTAACCTGTGCACCGACTTTTGCGCCAACGGGGGCCAATGTACGATCGAGCGTGGTGCCGCCAAATGCAATTGTCCGGTTGGAACATTCGGCGAACGGTGCCAGGACCTCGGATGTCCTGATCTCTGCCAAAACGGTGGAGAGTGCATTGACGGCGAGCGGCCGTTCTGCAAATGCCCCCGTGGCTACGAGGGACGCTTTTGTGAAGTCGATCTGTGCGTCAGACCGGAAGGAGTGCGACCAAGCTGTAAGAATAACAGAACTCGCTCAGCAAGAGGACATCAATGATTCTAACGACTCGTTTCGTTGTTTCCTTTTTTTGCAGATTGTCCACCAAGCAACACAGTACCGGGGCTCACACCGACGACAAACCCTTCGTCGTGTAATGCGTACTATTGCAACAACGGTGGACACTGTCTGGAGATCCGTGGTGCACCGATCTGCAACTGCACGGTGCAGTACGCCGGGGAGCATTGTGAGAACTACGTCACGTATCGCAATCCATGCAACAATTTCTGCCACAACAACGGCATCTGTCGATTGGATCTGTTCTCCTCCTCGAACGTTACCTACATCCCCTCGTGCGTCTGTATCGGCGAGTGGACGGGAAAGCAGTGTGAGCGGCCACCGCGATGTATCGATGAATGCGGAACGTGCATCGAGGGTAGCTCGATCAACGAGTGTACCTGCGAGGACAATCAGATCAGCACCTGCCTGAGGGAGGTTACGCTGGCCGAGCTGGAAAGTGGGGACGGTAACAGCACCACTAGCTACACCCTAACGATCCTTGGGATCTTCTTCTGTGTGATACTCATCGTAGCGGCCGGCATCCTTGGTGCTCTGTATGGACTCAAGTAAGCGACCAAAACCATCAATGCTGTCACTCCGCTCCGATATAACACCCTTGCCACCTTTACTCAACAGAAAACGTCGTACCGGACAACCATTCCTACACGCTCGGCTAACGGATAACGTGGAGATTACGAACCCTATGTACCTGGGCGATGCGGACGAAGGGCCGGCCTTTGTGCACGAAGATGATAAGGTTGGGATTACACAGCTTCTGATACTCGTCGGAAAAGACC
Organism: Anopheles darlingi; assembly: GCF_943734745.1. Taxonomy (NCBI): domain Eukaryota; kingdom Metazoa; phylum Arthropoda; class Insecta; order Diptera; family Culicidae; genus Anopheles; species Anopheles darlingi. Next base: position 783,334 of record NC_064875.1, on the reverse strand, counting down.
GATCTTCATTCCACTTTCTCTTCTCCCCGTCTCTCAGGTTCACTTTGGTAATCCAGTGTACGAACAAATGTATGCAGGAGGTGTGAACGTGCACACCGATTCCGCAACGATTGCTGCCGGCAATAGCGCGCACCCGTTGCTGACCGGCACCGCACAGCCACCGGAAGAGAAGAAGGGTCTGCTGCAGCATCCCCAGGAGGACACGATCGCAGCTGATCTGTTATGATGTAAGGCCAAATAGTTGCAGCTACTGAAGCAACGGTTCTAAAATCGGTCGAACCGGAACCGTTGCTTCACGGCGTTGCGCTTGACTATGCAGATGCTATGTCCGGTCCAGTAGTGTGATCTACAACTCATCTTGGACCCATATAGCTCGATATCTCTTTGCTCGCAGCTATTAGGATAAGAAGGGAAGGAGGAGACATGGTATCAAGATAGCCACCATAAGAACATCACGCGACCGTAGCCGTAGTGGGTGGGGTGCGTGGAGCTAAAAGCACCCAACGGCTTCCTCGCCATAAGCTTTAACGTAACAGGGGGTTTACTATTAATCTTATTATTATTATTAATATTATTATTTTTATTGTTTTACTTTACAACCGCTAAGTCAACACACCGGCGACGGTCGAGATTCCCCGATCCCCGATCCTCCCCTACCGCTACAGGAACAGAGAGAGACTAACACAATAACGCACCTAGTGAGTAATGTAAGGAGCGAGAGGCAGTTACAACCAAAAGATGTTGTAGAGTACGGACGCGGGGGAGGATAGTGATATGTGGTAGTAGCAGCTTCCGGTATCGAACCAAACCTCTTACATACAACGACAAGGACACGCGCCGGAAAATGCAGGGTGTGTGCGTAACCCGTGTACAGGGCAGCAGCAGCATAAGGGTGCACAGGACGAATGGCAGAGTGTAGATAATGTAATACTTTTTCAGGCTGTTTCCTTGATTAATTTCTGCGAATCGATTCTAATCGAAACGGGCGAGCGAGCGAGATGGGCGTGTTTTATATATCTGTAAGTAGAGAAACAACAGCTATGCAGGGTTTGCACGCACGTGGTGCAGTTCTCTAGTTCATTCGAAAACGTAACCCCGCGATCACATGCATGTAGTAGAGAAGAGGAAGAAGAAGAGCCGTCGAGGATGGTTTTTGTTACTTTTAACGCAATTACAAGATGGTTTAGCGATACCGAGCATAAACGCAATTTTAGATAAAAACCAACCAGCCAGGCAGCCAGCGGGTAGCTGTAGCAGCAGCAACGGAATTCCTTGCTCGCTCAATGGCTAACAGAACCTCGAAACGCTGGGCAGCATGGTGCTGGTGGTGTTGTGCTTGCTGTGCGCGATATAAGCGATATGCTCGAGTCGAATGACGAATGAAATGTTACGAAAAATATAAAGACTGTAATTTTTAACAAACATGGGGTTTTCTCTCTCATAAATATATGCTTCTCTTTATTTCGTGGCACCAGTTTCGAGTATCAAGAAGAGTTGAACACCTTGGGCGTTTCGGTGGGCGGTGGCGATCGCTTTCGGTGGCATCGACGCAAGTACACGAGCTCCGCCGTCCACATGAGCAGCGTGACGATGGTGAACGCATTGATGAGGATGATGCTTTTCGAGTAGCTGCCGGTCCAGTCGCGCAACGCTCCAACGCACGGACCGATCGTCATAAGGATGATCCCATTCGTCGTCATCTGTATGCTGGAAGCCGACGGAAGCCGTTCCAACGGAATATAGCTCGGTATGACGAGACTCATGTACACCGAGCGTACACCCTTGGCGATTCCGAGCCCAACGGCCACACACATCATCTCCCTGTAGTCTCGCGCCAGCAATATGCTAAACCGAAACACGATCAGCAGCGTGAGCGCAAACATGTACATGGTACGCGGGCTAAGCTTCAGGCAATCGCCAACGAACGGGCTGATGAAGCGAAACAACAGATCTGCCACGGCTAGGGTGGACATGATGGAGGCTATCTGAAGCGTACCATAGCCCAGATCGCCCAGGATGAATGGGGTCAGCAGAGAAAAGTTGATCTCGGCAAAAACGGCGATCGACATGCCGAGCATCATGTTGAGGTACACTTTATCTCGCAGCAGTGTGAGATCGAAGAAGTGGATCAGCTTTTTGGCAAAACTGTCGTGTTTGGAAGACGCGGTGGGCCCCCCATCTGACGTTGCAGTGGGAGGCGGTTTGGTATTTTCTAGCTGTCGCATAATCATTGGGAGATGAGTGGACTCATCCGTAAGACCCTGGTTTTCGCTCAACGCCGGAAGTCGATTCATTCCACCGATGACTTGTGAGCCCTCCATCCCGAGCGCTGCTCCACTGGTCAGTGACCCGGAGCGTGTTGGACCGTCAAATATCTTCATCGAGCTGCTCAGATGTACCGTGTCGGCTGATCCCTCGAACCAACGCTTCTGCAGCGGTGAAAAGCGTACGTTGATGAAGCTCGAGAAGCGCCGCTGAGATGGTGTGGTTCGGGGAAGCTGCTGAACCGTTCCGGCTTCACCATTACTACGATGTTCCTCCCAGATGCCGAGTGAACTGCCGAGATTTACGGATTCCGTCGATCCGGATTGAAACCAGCGCAACGGTCGCTCACATGTTTCATTCTGCAGCGAACGCGTCTCCGAGGGACACCGGAGGACTGGAAGAGGAAGCACTGGAACAAGGAAACCTATATTAGACGATCATGCCCTACATTCGAAAGTTCCACTCCTTTCGATACTTTACCTTCACTCTTCGCTCTCGGCATTTGTGTGGCTCGCGGGACAGAAAACGATTCCCGTTGGCGAAGCTGGGAGGTTAACTCAAAGCCATAAATACTCTGTGTATCGACATCGTGATTGATGAACCGATCGCTTCGCTTCTCCAGGAACTCCTCCGCTTCGCCGTGGATCACAGGTACACCGTTACTTTGCTCCTGTTCTTTGGGAACGATCACTTCAATCGAAGGAGGAGGCGCCATCGCAGTAACCGCGCCTTCGTTCGATCGCTCAACCTGCAGCAGCATTGTGCGAATCTGCGTTGTGAAAATGGCGGAGTTTGCCGAAAGACGGCCACCGATCGGAGCCAGTGCCAGTGTGCGGAAGGATTTGCGGGACATAACTGCGAGATTAACCTGTGCACCGACTTTTGCGCCAACGGGGGCCAATGTACGATCGAGCGTGGTGCCGCCAAATGCAATTGTCCGGTTGGAACATTCGGCGAACGGTGCCAGGACCTCGGATGTCCTGATCTCTGCCAAAACGGTGGAGAGTGCATTGACGGCGAGCGGCCGTTCTGCAAATGCCCCCGTGGCTACGAGGGACGCTTTTGTGAAGTCGATCTGTGCGTCAGACCGGAAGGAGTGCGACCAAGCTGTAAGAATAACAGAACTCGCTCAGCAAGAGGACATCAATGATTCTAACGACTCGTTTCGTTGTTTCCTTTTTTTGCAGATTGTCCACCAAGCAACACAGTACCGGGGCTCACACCGACGACAAACCCTTCGTCGTGTAATGCGTACTATTGCAACAACGGTGGACACTGTCTGGAGATCCGTGGTGCACCGATCTGCAACTGCACGGTGCAGTACGCCGGGGAGCATTGTGAGAACTACGTCACGTATCGCAATCCATGCAACAATTTCTGCCACAACAACGGCATCTGTCGATTGGATCTGTTCTCCTCCTCGAACGTTACCTACATCCCCTCGTGCGTCTGTATCGGCGAGTGGACGGGAAAGCAGTGTGAGCGGCCACCGCGATGTATCGATGAATGCGGAACGTGCATCGAGGGTAGCTCGATCAACGAGTGTACCTGCGAGGACAATCAGATCAGCACCTGCCTGAGGGAGGTTACGCTGGCCGAGCTGGAAAGTGGGGACGGTAACAGCACCACTAGCTACACCCTAACGATCCTTGGGATCTTCTTCTGTGTGATACTCATCGTAGCGGCCGGCATCCTTGGTGCTCTGTATGGACTCAAGTAAGCGACCAAAACCATCAATGCTGTCACTCCGCTCCGATATAACACCCTTGCCACCTTTACTCAACAGAAAACGTCGTACCGGACAACCATTCCTACACGCTCGGCTAACGGATAACGTGGAGATTACGAACCCTATGTACCTGGGCGATGCGGACGAAGGGCCGGCCTTTGTGCACGAAGATGATAAGGTTGGGATTACACAGCTTCTGATACTCGTCGGAAAAGACCGATCTTCATTCCACTTTCTCTTCTCCCCGTCTCTCAGGTTCACTTTGGTAATCCAGTGTACGAACAAATGTATGCAGGAGGTGTGAACGTGCACACCGATTCCGCAACGATTGCTGCCGGCAATAGCGCGCACCCGTTGCTGACCGGCACCGCACAGCCACCGGAAGAGAAGAAGGGTCTGCTGCAGCATCCCCAGGAGGACACGATCGCAGCTGATCTGTTATGATGTAAGGCCAAATAGTTGCAGCTACTGAAGCAACGGTTCTAAAATCGGTCGAACCGGAACCGTTGCTTCACGGCGTTGCGCTTGACTATGCAGATGCTATGTCCGGTCCAGTAGTGTGATCTACAACTCATCTTGGACCCATATAGCTCGATATCTCTTTGCTCGCAGCTATTAGGATAAGAAGGGAAGGAGGAGACATGGTATCAAGATAGCCACCATAAGAACATCACGCGACCGTAGCCGTAGTGGGTGGGGTGCGTGGAGCTAAAAGCACCCAACGGCTTCCTCGCCATAAGCTTTAACGTAACAGGGGGTTTACTATTAATCTTATTATTATTATTAATATTATTATTTTTATTGTTTTACTTTACAACCGCTAAGTCAACACACCGGCGACGGTCGAGATTCCCCGATCCCCGATCCTCCCCTACCGCTACAGGAACAGAGAGAGACTAACACAATAACGCACCTAGTGAGTAATGTAAGGAGCGAGAGGCAGTTACAACCAAAAGATGTTGTAGAGTACGGACGCGGGGGAGGATAGTGATATGTGGTAGTAGCAGCTTCCGGTATCGAACCAAACCTCTTACATACAACGACAAGGACACGCGCCGGAAAATGCAGGGTGTGTGCGTAACCCGTGTACAGGGCAGCAGCAGCATAAGGGTGCACAGGACGAATGGCAGAGTGTAGATAATGTAATACTTTTTCAGGCTGTTTCCTTGATTAATTTCTGCGAATCGATTCTAATCGAAACGGGCGAGCGAGCGAGATGGGCGTGTTTTATATATCTGTAAGTAGAGAAACAACAGCTATGCAGGGTTTGCACGCACGTGGTGCAGTTCTCTAGTTCATTCGAAAACGTAACCCCGCGATCACATGCATGTAGTAGAGAAGAGGAAGAAGAAGAGCCGTCGAGGATGGTTTTTGTTACTTTTAACGCAATTACAAGATGGTTTAGCGATACCGAGCATAAACGCAATTTTAGATAAAAACCAACCAGCCAGGCAGCCAGCGGGTAGCTGTAGCAGCAGCAACGGAATTCCTTGCTCGCTCAATGGCTAACAGAACCTCGAAACGCAGGGCAGCATGGTGCTGGTGGTGTTGTGCTTGCTGTGCGCGATATAAGCGATATGCTCGAGTCGAATGACGAATGAAATGTTACGAAAAATATAAAGACTGTAATTTTTAACAAACATGGGGTTTTCTCTCTCATAAATATATGCTTCTCTTTATTTCGTGGCACCAGTTTCGAGTATCAAGAAGAGTTGAACACCTTGGGCGTTTCGGTGGGCGGTGGCGATCGCTTTCGGTGGCATCGACGCAAGTACACGAGCTCCGCCGTCCACATGAGCAGCGTGACGATGGTGAACGCATTGATGAGGATGATGCTTTTCGAGTAGCTGCCGGTCCAGTCGCGCAACGCTCCAACGCACGGACCGATCGTCATAAGGATGATCCCATTCGTCGTCATCTGTATGCTGGAAGCCGACGGAAGCCGTTCCAACGGAATATAGCTCGGTATGACGAGACTCATGTACACCGAGCGTACACCCTTGGCGATTCCGAGCCCAACGGCCACACACATCATCTCCCTGTAGTCTCGCGCCAGCAATATGCTAAACCGAAACACGATCAGCAGCGTGAGCGCAAACATGTACATGGTACGCGGGCTAAGCTTCAGGCAATCGCCAACGAACGGGCTGATGAAGCGAAACAACAGATCTGCCACGGCTAGGGTGGACATGATGGAGGCTATCTGAAGCGTACCATAGCCCAGATCGCCCAGGATGAATGGGGTCAGCAGAGAAAAGTTGATCTCGGCAAAAACGGCGATCGACATGCCGAGCATCATGTTGAGGTACACTTTATCTCGCAGCAGTGTGAGATCGAAGAAGTGGATCAGCTTTTTGGCAAAACTGTCGTGTTTGGAAGACGCGGTGGGCCCCCCATCTGACGTTGCAGTGGGAGGCGGTTTGGTATTTTCTAGCTGTCGCATGATCATTGGGAGATGAGTGGACTCATCCGTAAGACCCTGGTTTTCGCTCAACGCCGGAAGTCGATTCATTCCACCGATGACTTGTGAGCCCTCCATCCCGAGCGCTGCTCCACTGGTCAGTGACCCGGAGCGTGTTGGACCGTCAAATATCTTCATCGAGCTGCTCAGATGTACCGTGTCGGCTGATCCCTCGAACCAACGCTTCTGCAGCGGTGAAAAGCGTACGTTGATGAAGCTCGAGAAGCGCCGCTGAGATGGTGTGGTTCGGGGAAGCTGCTGAACCGTTCCGGCTTCACCATTACTACGATGTTCCTCCCAGATGCCGAGTGAACTGCCGAGATTTACGGATTCCGTCGATCCGGATTGAAACCAGCGCAACGGTCGCTCACAAGTTTCATTCTGCAGCGAACGCGTCTCCGAGGGACACCGGAGGACTGGAAGAGGAAGCACTGGAACAAGGAAACCTATATTAGACGATCATGCCCTACATTCGAAAGTTCCACTCCTTTCAATATTTTACCTTCACTCTTCGCTCTCGGCATTTGTGTTACTCGCGGGACAGAAAACGATTCCCGTTGGCGAAGCTGGGAGGTTAACTCAAAGCCATAAATACTCTGTGTATCGACATCGTGATTGATGAACCGATCGCTTCGCTTCTCCAGAAACTCCTCCTCTTCGCCGTGGATCACAGGTACACCGTTACTTTGCTCCTGTTCTTTGGGAACGATCACTTCAATCGAAGGAGGAGGCGCCATCGCAGTAACCGCGCCTTCGTTCGATCGCTCAACCTGCAGCACGTGCCACTTGACCGGTTGCAGTAGCAACGCGGCGGCAATTATGTGCGTTGCTAGGGCACCGATTATGAGCAAGCAATTTCGGGGACCGTACAGTCCGAGTAGCAGTGAGACCAGCTGCGGAAGCATAATCGGGCCCAGCCCGGTGATGGTCATCGCAATACCGGCCGCCTTATTACGGCGTACCTTGAAGTAAGTGTTAAGAGCTAGCGAAAACGATGAATTACAGAATCCCATACCGAGAGCTGCAACAGACAGAAGCATGGCGTTTGTGTATGAGAGAGAGAGAGAGAAAGGGAGGGAGCAAGAAAAAGAGCCCTGGCCACATATAAAACCCTAACTTACATGCGATAATACTGTAGGTAATGATGAAATGCGCAAAATATGTCGCCGATGAGGTTAGCATTAGACCAGCGGAGAACAGAAACCCACCGGCGACGGCTAGCTTCCGGAAACCGTACTTTCGTAACAGTGGTCCGTTGAACAGACCCAGCGCCATCCCAACCGCCGAGGCGAGGTTTATGATAATCGATGCTTTGGTGGCCGATATGTTAATCTCGTTAAACGTATCTCTAAATATCAATCCGAAGCTCTGCAGCACCGGTACTATCATAATCTGTAGGAGAAACGGAATCATTTTTTGGAAATAAGTAAAAACAAAGCATGCTTTGCGGAACCTCCTTTCCAATTCGTTCGAACGCGCTGGCTACTGTGGCGATGCGCGTCATGTTTGTTTCTCGGACGGCGGCGCCGCCGAGTCAAGGCCAATGGCTTAAGGAGGTAAGTCTAGCGTGGTACGGGCTCAGTGAATCCGTGGATTTATCAATTATCTCTCGTCCCTTCGAGCGGGTGTTCGCGGTCACGGTCGAACGCGTCACCGTCAGACTCGACGAGAAGGTAAAAACCATGCAAATCCCATGAATCAGATAAGCGAACAAAAAGAATTGATTTTCCTGTATCTAGCAGGCGTTAATTATGGTGGTTCCGCTTCCGTTGGCAGCTGTACTTACGTTTGCAAGACCGTACGCTACCACGATCATCCAGCCCCAGCCTCCGTCCGGAGGTTTGCTAAGCCGTGGAGTCCGGTCCCTCGTTGTGCCATT
>NC_064875.1:767500-770000 GCF_943734745.1 Anopheles darlingi | reverse complement strand
GCGGATCAATCAACCCTACCAGCCCTCGCAGTGGCAGATTCGGTAGATCCACCATGATAAGCGTTACCTTTTCCTTCCGGTGGAATTTGCACAACACTGGAGACAGCTTGTGTTCCACCTGGTGCTCGTAGCGGCGCTTTTTGCTAGTGTTCACTTTTTCGCTCGTGAGAAACACGAGATCTAGGGGCGGGGCACCGTTAATAGATTGAGATTGACCGACGCTCATGGAGTTTGATTGGTTAGTAAAGGTTGAGAACAGTGTCGCGGAGACTCCGGATGATGATCCCGATCCGCTTACCGAACCGGTGCTGAGTAGTGCTGCCTGAGAAGTGTAGCCATCGCTGGTCGTGCCCTCGGAGCGGAAGGTTTTCAAAATGTAAGCGATCAAATCGGGTCGTGTGACGTGTCGCTCTTGGAAGCGATCATGATCCCAGGAACGGACTCGTAGCTCACCACCGTCACCGATCAGTACGACGATCTTGGCACCTGCTTCCTTCCCCAGATCATCCACCGCGCTACCACCGGCAGTCGACGATGATTCGATGACTCCCGTTTTAATACCATTCGACCAGAGCGGTCGCAGAATGGTGGCCACTTCTTTCAGCTGTGGTCGGCTACCGGTGACGCAGATCATCACTTCGATCGGTTCATAACCAGAGCTGGGTGCGATTGCGTTGACCAGCTTATCGAACAGAAATGAGAACCCTGCTCCATGTAGATCCACTTTCGGAACCGGTAGTCCATTGTTCAGACCAGATTTTCTAAAGAGAAGAGAGAGAGGGAGAGAGTGAGAGAAGACCGCGAATGCTTAGTATGTGCGCTGTTTACGGTGTGCATGGAGGGTATACTCACTGGAATTCGTCCAGCTTGGAATCGTACCGTCCACCGACGGCGATCGTGGTGAGTGGGTTCTTACGCTTCGGTTTCAATTCTGCCAGCAGCTGCCACACGATTCCGCCTCGCTTGGCACCCTCATAGTTCACCGGCAGTGCGGGACACACGTTCATCGCGCACTGTACGCCCATGTTCTGTGCCAGTGTTATCACTAGCTCTAGCTCACGCACAGCCACCTTGGCTAATGTGGCGTGCTCGGTTTTGCCTCGGATAATGGTCTTCAGCAGAGTGCCTCCCAGCTGACCAACCGGCATCTCGAGCTGCAACGCCTCGCAAAGATAGCTAACGTTCACCGCTTTGGAGCCGGTACCACCACCGATGTGAGCATTGATCAGAGAGTACAGTTGGAACTTGGAGATCTTATCCTCTAGAAACTCGTACACAAGTTCGAACAGCTCACGGTACTTGTCCTCCGGGACGCAACAGTGTAGCAGCAGTGCTCTCAGCAGCCCCGTGTGGTTGATGCGGAAGAATACGTTTCGATTCTGCAGCAGATTGAGCTCGCGCAGCACATCGCTCGCTATGGCAAGTAATTCCGCATCTGTGATAAGTTGTCCTGTGAGAAGAAAGAGTGGCACGGATGAGACACGAGGTAACGATTATGAAGCTCTCAACTGGGTACCTGTAGTTGGAGTGACGATATCGAATGCACACTCGTGGACCTGTTTTGGATGAAAGTTGAACACCTTCTTTTCACGGTACACGCGACCGATCGAGTAGCGACGTATATACCGTATGCCGTTCAGTGCAACATGGCGTAGAAACGGTATCCGTAGATCCTCGGGCAATGTAACGATGCTGCCGGAGTGTGTCATCAAGCGGACCGTATTAGAACGAGCCTGATGCTTAGTAAAGGGCGTAAGCAGAGGCGTTACGACCTCGATCGCACCATGTTTCCGAAAGAGCGCAATAAGGCGAGCCTTTACGTAGTCGAACCGTGATAAACTCGGCACCATCGGTACCATATCAAAATGGTAGCTAAGCTCACAGATTGTGTCACTTTCCTGGCCAAAGCAGCGTGCAATGAGATGCTTGTAGTGACGCGACTGTGGGTTGGATAGAATGTGTCGCACCACATCCTGTATCTCTTCGGCCTCGAGTCTCGTACGGGGTACCAGTTCGGAGGAGAGCAGCTCTTCGGCCGATGGTCGCTTATTGGGATCGTGGTTCAGCAGCCAGCGGATGACCTGCACCTGACGAGCGTAGCGTGTATCGGAGATCATACAAGAGGGTAGGCGTACCTCATCGGATCGTAGTTCCATCAGCGTCTTTACACGCTCCATGCCCGTGCTCAGTGGTGTGCAGCTCATCTCGAACAGAATGATACCGAGGGAGTACAAGTCCACCTTCTGGTTATAGGTCGATCGGGACGCATTTCCCGTCAGCTCCGGCGCTACGTACAGCGCGGTACCAACCTTGCCCGTCATCGAACAGTTGCCCATCGTTTCAGACAGTTTGCCACCGGCTGCACTAGCCAAATGGTGACCATTCGCTGCGCTGTGTAGTGCACCTGCGTCAAAGGTGAGAGACAAGGTGAGCAATATGAGCAGAAGATCGGCCGATACCGCTCGATAAACGCCGTTGATCCATACCCTGATTCTGCAGT